>NC_064419.1:6673750-7008333 GCF_023375975.1 Astyanax mexicanus | reverse complement strand
GAAATAAACAAGGAAATAAACTATAAACGAGAAAACAAGAAATAAACAAGAAACAAATGACTAAGGTTAAATACAGGGAACATAGAGCTAAACAAGAAACTAAACTAGACAAGGGGAACTAAACTAAGCAGGGCAAGGGAGAAAACAATGGAAATAAAGGAAACTAGAAATATATACAAGAGATAAACAGAGGTAAACACAGAGCAAGGACTAGGGCTATGAAACGCAGTGAAACAACAGAGAGACAAAATAACAGGGGAAGGTGCAAAGACCGACGGAGGACAAGGTGGCAGAGGAGGGCTATTTAACACACAAGGGAAGTGGAAACACCTGGGGCTAGGGGGCGGAGCTACAAATTGACACAGGTGGAAAAGTACTGGAACAGAACACAGGGGCACAGGTCACGTGGAAAAGACACACAGAGACACGAGACAGGGCTAAGACCTGACATACTGTTTTTCCTGTGCAGTGGATGGGACCAAGCACTGATAACAATAATAGTGTTATTTGCATCAAAACGTTTAAAATATAAAGAAAATACATGATTTCCATTCCAATGGACGCAGGGTCTGAAAGGGTTAAAAATATCCTTAGCATGTTTGTACTGGTTAGAAACAAATGATACATCAAGTTCGATAAGGCCTGTTGCAACAAGGCAAGCAAACCAATCAAACCAATCAATTCCCCAGAGTTCAAGCTGGTCTGTGGCCCCTTGACAACGACAGTTTATGAATTGAGTGGAAATATATTCCACTACTTTGGAGCAGAAAAAAGGAAGTTCTGGGTGTCTGAGAATTTTATCATTCGAGTTCATCCATAACTAAACCAAGAATTCTTGCTTCTGCTGACGGAGTGACCACTTTACACTATGTGTAAAAAGTGTGTGTGTGTGTGTGTTTGAGTTGAGAACACAGTGGCAATTTTGTGCCTCTTCAGTCAAACCGCTACAGCGGAGCACCTGGGGGTGATTTTAATGTGATGAAAACCGGTCGTGTTTGATTTAGGAGCTCTATCCCGAGGCTCGGCGGGAAGGTGTGTGTGCCCTGCCGACTACGCCACTACGCTCCTGCCTGTGATTATTCTGTACGGGAAGACCCTTCGGCCCTAACTCTTTCAGCCACGGCGCAATATCACTCATGCATGCATTAGCCTCCCCCCACCCACCTCATTACGGAGGATCATTCCGGAATTAGATTCCCTCTCTCTCATATCTGCTCCCGGAGCCGTCCGCTTTGTTCCGCAGTCAAAGGTTAAAATAGCAATCAGGATGGCCGGGCCGATGCAGCCAGACGTTTTAATATTCGCTTAACTTGGTAATTGTGGTGGGACGTAATATCACCTTGCTTCTCCTGCTCTCTTTATCCTGAAGGCTAAAAGTGTTAGCGTGCGCGAGTGGAGGATGGAGATGTTGGAGTGGGGTGGAGCATAGAGATGTTGGAGTGGAGTATAGAGATGTTGAAGTGGAGTAAAAAGATGTTGGAGTGGGGTGGAGGATGGAGATGTTGAAGTGGAGAAAGGAGGTGTTGGAATGGATGATGGAGATGTTGAAGTGGAGAAAGGAGATGTTGGAATGGAGGATGGAGATGTTGAAGTGGAGTAAGGAGGTGTTGAAGTGGAGTAAAGAGATGTTAAAGTGTAGTGGAGGATGGAGATGTTGGAGTGGAGAAAGGAGGTGTTGGAATGTAGGATTTAAGATGTTGGAGTGGAGTAAGGAGGTGTTGGAGTGGAGTAAGGATGTGTTGGAATTGAGGATGGAGGTGTTTGAATCGGACTGAGGAGATGATGGAGTGGAGTGGAGAATGGAGATGTTGTAGTGGAGTAAGGCTATGTTTAAGTGGAATGAAGGATGGAGATGTTGGAGTGGGGTGGAGGATGGCGATGTTGTAGTGAAGGATGGAGATGTTGGAGTGGTGTAAGGAGATGTTTGAGTGGAGCAAAGAGGTGTTGAAGTGGAGTTAAGGATAAAGATGTTGGAGAGGAGTAAGGAGGTTTTGGGATGAAGGATGGAGATGTTGGAGTGGAGGATGGAGATATTGGAGTGGAGTAAAGAGGTGTTGAGTGAAGTGGAGGGTGAAAAGGTTGAACTGAAGGATGGAGATGTTGGAGTGGGGTAAAGAGATTCGCCGATGATACAACCGTGCTGGGTCTCATCACCAAAGGCGACGAGTCAGCATACAGAGAGGAGGTGCAGCGGCTGACAGACTGGTGTACAGTCAACAACCTTCACCTGAATGTGGACAAGACAAAGGAAATGGTTGTTGACTTCAGGAGAGCACAACACACCCACTCTCCACTCAACATCGACGGGTCCTCTGTGGAGATTGTTCAGAGCACCAAGTTCCTTGGTGTCCACTTAGCAGTTAACCTCACCTGGACCCTGAACACCAGCTCTACAGCCAAGAAAGCCCAGCAGCGTCTCTACTTCCTCCGGAAGCTGAGAAAGGCCCGTCTCCCTCCACCCATACTCACACTCTTCTATAGAGGGACAATTGAGAGCATCCTAAGCAGCTGCATCACTGCCTGGTTTGGGACCTGCACCGTCTCTGACCGCAAGACCCTCCAGCGTATTGTGAGGACAGCTGAGAGGATCATCGGCGTCTCTCTCCCCTCCATCACGGACATTTACACCACCCGCAGCATCCGCAAAGCAACCAGCATTGTGAATGACCCCACTCATCCCTCACACGAACTGTTCTCCCTCCTGCCTTCGGGAAGAAGGTACCGCAGCATCCGGTCCAGCACGACCAGATTCTGCAACAGCTTCTACCCCCAAGCCATCAGACTCCTTAACTGCAGAGACTGAACTGATGGTTTTTCTGTACATGCACACACACTCTTACCCCACTTACCCCAGAAAATGGAAAACACTAAAAACCCTACTACCTCACTGGACTCTATTGCACACTGTGTAATAGAGTAATTACTACCTCACCTGGTCTTTTTTGCACGCTGCAAAATTTGCACACTGTCTTGTTATTTATTATTCTTTGTCTGTATTGTGTTGTATTGTCTGTCTGCACTTTTTGCACTGTTGCACTATTGTTCTGTCTACACTGTGTTTATGTGCACCATGGTCCTTGGAGGAACGTTGTTTCGTTTCACTGTGTACTCTGTATATAGCTGAAATGACAATAAAAACCACTTTGACTTTGACTTTGACTTGACTTGAAGAGATGTTGGAGTGTAGTGGAGGATGGAGATGTTGGAGAGGAGAAAGGACATGTTGGAGTGGAATGGAAGATGTAGATGATAGAGTGGAGTAAAGAGGTGTTGAAAAGTAGTGAAGGATGGAGATGTTGGAGTGGAGTGGAGGATGTGGAGGCTGGAGTGGGGTGGAGATGATGGAGTGGAATAAAGAGGTGTTGGAATGTATTCACTTTTGTTGCAATTTAGACATGAATATAAAAAGAGTCTGATAAACGAGTGTACATACATTTATTTAATTTGGTTGTTAAAAAAAAATTAAATACCTAAAAGTCAAGACAGAATGCAGCACACTGGCTCTTTAAGCTCTGGTTTGACTCATCTGGCAGAAAGTTCCGGACGCTAAAGAAAAGTTATCAGCAATTAAACTCCAATTAGATCTAATTGCTGTGCAGAATTAACTGAAGTGATTTCATTCCCCACCTTGGAAATGAATTTCAAAAACAGGGTAGGACTCAATATCCTAAACTGTGCCTTACAGCGCCGGGCAGAGTGTGTGTGTGTGTGTGTGTGTATGATTTCTGTTCTGATGGAGGGAGAGAGCTAATAGATTTTGTTAACGATCTAAGGGATGATAATGTGAGACCTCTATTAAACTATGATTTAATTTACTCTAGATAACGTTCTACTTCTTAATGAGAGTAACTTTCATTTCCATCCCTTCATCTAGTGAGTAAACAAACACTGAGAGTGTGAGTGCACTTGCTTTAGGGCAGCAAAAATACAATTTCTGCTCTATTTTGGGGAATTGATGTTTAATTGATGAATAAAGTAAGCCAGAATTAGACTGTTACAGTTTTTTTTTTTAGGATATTTGCTAGATCCAAAACCCCTTCAGGCAATGCTAAATTGAGTTATGGCCATTTTCCTCCATAAGTTTTATTAAATACAGTAGAGATGGAAAGGTAGATCAGATGTGTGTCAGTATTGGCTAATTTCCAGCAAACATATGCAATCAACAATGGGCCAATAATTCTCTAATTTAGACATTTTCGAGAGTAAAGGATTACAGCAAGTCTGTGTGGGGCTCATTGTCAGGTTTTAAGGGTCATAGGGAGGTTGCAGTATCCTAACCAGATACCCCTCTCCAGAGTGCATTTTTCAACCCATTTTGTAAGTAACTATTACCACGTCAATTTAAAAACCACCAAAAGTACAGAGGCCATTTCTCAGTCTGTGTTCTTTTCTGTACTTGCTTTCTGCCAAAAATCTCTAAAATGTAAAGTTACATTCTTTTTTAAATAAAAGAACACCATCGTAAGAAGTACTCTTAGTAAAAAAAATTAAAACACAGGCCTCAACACTACTAAGTTTGTGGAGAAAATGTAAATATACAACAGAATTGACATGTTAAAACATAATAATAATAATAATAATAATAATAATCAACTCTGTTGTTATATTATTTTAAATATTAGGTGATAACTGATAAGGTTTTTTGTCATATGTGTATTTGTTATATGTATATAATTCTTCTTTTTTTTCAAATTTTTCCCATTTTCTCCCTAATTTACACGGCTAATTATCCAACCCACTCATTTGTACTCCCCCTATCACTAATGATGCCCCAACACACCAGGAGGGTGAAGACTAACACATGCTTCCTCCGATACATGTGAAGTCAGCCACAGCTTCTTTTCGAGCTGCTGCTGATGCAGCATTGCCGAGCAGCATCACAGCGCTAACGCTCGGAGGAAAGCGCAGCGGCTCGGTTCTGATACATCAGCTCACAGACGCCCTGTGCTGCAGACATCATCCTAGGAGTGATGTGGGGAGAGAGCGCCATCTACCCACCCGGAGGGAGCAGGGCCAATTTTGCTCCCTCTGATCCAGCAGCTTGATGGTAAAGCTGCATGAGCTACAACCTCCTGCTCATAGTGGCAGCGATTTAGACCGCTGGACCACTCTGCGCCCTATATGTATTTAATTCAGACATTGCACGCCTAATTTTTTCTAACAACAGTAATGTGGAATAACATGTTTAGGTTGTGAAGTCACCTTTGGTTGGATTTAAATAATAATAAACAGAAGTACAGAAAAAAAATATATATATATGTTTTTTGTGATTAACTGTAATTCTGCAAATGTTTTCTATAGGGGGTTATTTATAAATGTTCCTCAAAAGTCGCTATAGGTCAGGCTTTGATTAATTTTAGCGAATGTGCCATACGTTTTTCCATTTTAAGATCCATAATGCAGTTCTTTAGATTAAAAAGATTCAACCCCATACTATGACAGATAGACCCTGGCTTTTTGGACTTTTTGACTTTGGTCCAGAGCTCACGTCGGCCATTTAAAATAAAAATAAAAGATTGTGTGACTGTAATACACAAATTAACTGTGTAGTGGTTTAACTTGGATGCCTCTGAGCCCAGAGAAGCTGATGCCATTTCTGGACATGGTTAAAATAAGAATGAAAAAGTGGTATTTGTGGGTGTAACTTTGTGTAACAAAATAATATCTTACCCATGTGGTTCTACAGTTTTAGCTAACACTGAATGACAGTTCTTGATGCAGGGATGTCTGAGGGATCTGTGATCACAGCGGCTCCCGATTCCTTGAATGGTTGAGAATTTTTGTTAGTAAATGAAATAAAATAAAGCAGATCAAATAAAAGCATTCATAGATTTTGGAATTGTGAATAAATTGGCTATATTCATGTACTCTGAACTCTGAGTGTTTACATCTCAGTGACACATTTATACAAAAATAGTATAATTATTGGACATCCTCTTTAAACCCTGCGGCGTTTGGCTGGCATGCTGTGTCTGACTGAAACTCCGCTTTACTTTACTGTACAAGATTCACCTTCAACCAGAGAGAAAAGCGTACAACAGGCATCAAACCGGATTAGTGTCAGCAGCTCAGACGGGGCTGTAATTGGGATTCTGACCCGCTATAGCTGGAAGTGATGACTTCATTTAATGCAGGGAAAGCTTACACACACACCCTGACACCACCCGGATACAACAGGCCCATTATCACCCTCATTACTACACCTCTTTACCTGCTCTCTCTGTTCAGATCTGCAGCAGCAGCACTCACACAATCTTTAATTTTGTACTGATGGAATGTGTGTGTGTGTGTGTGAGATGTTCAGGAGTGTGTGTGAATGTCTCTGAGAGTCAGAAATGATCAGCTGAGCTGCTGCTGAATATTGGAGATTTTCTACCAAATTAAATCCATCTCTTGTAATGAAATCAGATCCTCCACCCACCCCCAACCCCCAGCGACTGGAAACAGAATAACAGATTTAAACACGCTATACACAACAGCAAATCTAATTATAACAATAATAATAATAATAATAATAATAATAATAATAATAATAATAATAATAATAATAATAATAGCAGAAAAACAGTTATTTCTGGGGTCCAAGCACAAATTAAATGAAGGATCAATAGATCAGTATGGGAATATTCCTGAGACAGAAGTCTTGATGTGTAGTTTGTATATATGCAGCTAATAAAAATAAATGAATAAATAAATAAATAAATGAATACTACTACTACTACTAATAATAATAATAATAATAATAATAATAATAATAATAATAATAATAATCTATGTTGTTCATGTAGCATTTTAGGTGCACACTTAAAAAGAGATTGAGTGAAACATTAACTAAGCAAAGTTCACAAATAATTTTTTTAGGTAACATTTTCTCATTTTAATGAAAAGTTTACTGAGCTCAAGAATATTTTTTTACAGTGCCACATGTAAATATTCCTGAATTTCACCCAAAAATATTTAATAGAGTTAGTGGTGGTGACACACTTATTATTCGACAATACTAAAGATGAATGGGTTAATATACAGCAACCAAAATATACAGTGCAGTCAAAAGTTTGGACACAATTTTTTATTATTTTCTGCATTGTGGATTAATACTTAAGCCATCCAAACTATGAAGAAAAAACATGGAATTGTTTAGTAAACAAAAAATATATTCATATATTTTATACTATAGTTTTAGGCAAGTAGGCACCTCTTTGAACATCTCTGCTGGGTTTTCTCGGTCAGTGAAGGTAGAGGTAGAGTCTCCTGGAATTCAGGTTTGCAGTTAACAGCTGTGCTGAACTCATCAAGAGTTAATTACTTAAATAATTGTTGCTATTAATGTGTTTGTGAGCATCAGTTGTAAAGTTGTGAAGAGGTAGAGTTACAGGTATACAGTGAATAGCTCTATTTGAGTAATATTCTAATCCATATTATGAGAAGAAATACTCAACTAAGTTAAGAAAAAATACTTTAAACAATGGAGGTCAGTCAATCTGAAACATTTCATGAACTTTAAAAGTATCAAGTGCCACAAAGACCATCAGAAATGTTAGAATGATGAAACTGGCTCTCATCAGGAGTGCCCCAAAAAAGGAAGACCAAGAGTTACCTTTGTTGCACCTCTTTGTTTACCAGAGTTACCAGCATCTGCAAGTTTACAGCACCCCAGATAAGAGCACCTAAATGCTTCATAGAGTCTTTTCGTTTGTTTAACACTTTTAAATTACTACAAGATTTTTATATGTTCTTTCATAGTCTGGATGATTTCAGTATTCATTTACAATGTAGGAAATATATAAAAACATAGAACGAGAAGGTGTGTCCAAACCTTTGACTGTTACTGTGCTTCAGTGAGCATGCAAGGTAAGCTTTTCTAAATAATTTCTTAATAAATCTGCAAAAAAAGGATGAGTAACATCAACTTGAATATATAGTATGTTAAATTGGCCTGGGTTTTTTTTTTCTTTTTTTTTTTAATTTTCTTAAGTTTCTTAAGCAAATCCTACTCCTACTCCTAACTACCTTTTTTCAGTACATATTGTTTCTCCGTTTTTATATTTTTAAACAGAAATGATTTTTTTTTACATTGATAAACAGCAAATTTAGTTAATATTAAATGAACACTGGCAAAGTTTTTGTGTATTTGCTGTGTAGAGAAAAACAAGAGAAAGAGATGGATAAAGAAAGGTAGAAGAAAATAGAGCAGAGTGAGAGGAAAGAAAGAGAATGGAGAGAGGGATATAGCCAGGGAGAGAGAGAGAGAGAGAGAGAGAGAGAAAGAGAAAGAGAGAGAGAGAGGAAAGGGTGATACAGAGAAAGAGAATACGAGGGGAGAGAGAGAGAGATAGGTAAAGGGAGAGAAGTACAGAGGGAGGAGAGAAGGATAGAGAAAGGGGGAGGAGAGTGTGATGACAGAGAAAGAGGGGGATAGAGGGAGACTGATACAGAGGAAGAAAAGAGCAGGGGAAGAGAGAAGAAGAGATGAAAAAGTGAGATAAACGACTGAATAGATACGAAAAGTAAGTAAAGTAAGCGGAAGAGAGAGAGAGAGAGAGAGAGAGAGAGAGAAAGAGCGCGCGCACGTGAGTGTGCGTGTGTATGCGCGCGTGCGTATGTGTATGTGTATGTGTGTAGGGGGAGCGCGTGCTTTGCTCCGTTCAGCTCGCGTGCTGTCCGCTGGCAGTTGGTCTTACGCACAGACAGAGAGCGGTAAGTTACAGAGAGAGCGAGCGAGAGAGAGAGCACGCGCTGTTACTCATTCCTCACTCACTTTCCATTACTATTATATCTTTCATACGTTTTATTTCTTTCTCTTTCTCTTTCTCTTTCTGTTCTTTGTTCTTTTTTTCTTTTTCTTAACTCCTTGTGTGTGTTTGTTTGTGTGTGTTTGTTTCGTGTGTGTGTGTGTGTGTGTGCTTGTTTTGTGTGTGTTTATGTTTTGTGTGCGCGCGCTGATTTCAACCTAGTAAATTTGTGTGCATTCATACACAAAAAAGTTTATTTATTTATTTATTTATTTATTTATTTATTCATTTATTTATTTTAAACTTTTTGACTTTGATCTCACATCTGTTTGATCTCCATCACGTGTTTGTGTTTCTGTAAGTAATTTCTCTATATGCACTGTTTCTAAAAAAGATAATGATGATGAAAATAATGATAATGCTTAAGATTTACAAACTGAAATTGATTTACAAGTCTGAAACGTGTGGATTACACTATAATCTACTTTATTTACCTATATTCTGAGTATGGATGATTATGGTGATCTTCATATTCTCTTTATTATTATATACTTATATACTAGTTTGGGATGAATTTTTTATTAAATCTGTCTATAAGTAAAAGTTTAAAAAACACTTTTAGATTCAATTAGATTTACGTGCAGTGACTGCAACAGATCAAACAAGAAAATTTATCCTTAAAGATTTATTTTTTATCTAGGTGATGAATATCAATTATTAATTATCCCTTCTAATTCTAATAATCATCATTATCATCATCATCATCTGTAAGACTTATATTGTTGTCGATCATTAATATGATCAATAGATTTGATGATTAATTAATCAATAAGTCACTTCACTTCACTCTCTCCTGTTTTCTACACTTTGTGGTCTTTTTATTATTTACTTTATATATAGTATTACATATACATTGATTGTATTGCTTGTTCTGGTCTTTTTTTAGTGTGTTTATTGTTATGTAATATCTATTGTAATGCTCCACAATGGCTTAAAAATAACATATATACATAGATTGGCTTCTATTGTTTAGGTTAAGCAGGATTTATTTCCTCTCCTGTAATGTTGGCATTCTGTTAATAACTTGTGTTAATCCATTCAGTTATTATAACTTATTGGTTAAAATACTTTAAGCTGCTCGCCAGTGTATAATGTTTATGATTTATGATTTCATATGATTACATTTAATACATAATATAATACTACAAACATTTAATTTTCTTAATATTTTATATGAATGGTTTAATATGACTTTATTGCAACAATCAGCAAGAAGTTATTTAATTTGAAATTATAGAATTCTATCATCTATTCATGTGATCTGCTGTGAAATTAGGAACGCTGCCGTTTACAGAGCTGTTTGGCTCTAAAACTGGAAAAGAACTAAACTTTTTTAGAACTTTCTTTCTTTTCTTTCCTAATTTGTTTATTTTTTCTTTTTTTAGTTGTTTAGTTGTTACACATATCAATTCATTTTAAGCAACACACTTTACAGAGTGTAAATTATGCTTTAAAAAAAGTCCCAAAAGATCTGAATTAAGCAAAATAAATCCATTTCCTAAAGGTTTTAAAAGCTAAATACTAATATAGCAAATTTGATTTGAGAGTTATTTTACTGATTAAACAGCAGACAAAGCAGAAAAGTGGTCTTAATTCACTCTTAGAGTGATTTTAAAAGTTTTAAAAAGTCTTACATTTAATTTCTTAATTCCTGCAGATTCCCTGCTACATTATCATGTACATTTCTGGCACTGTTGTGGCTGGTCTACCTGGTCTAACGCTCTCACCTCAGCTGGGGCAGAGCTTGATAATGAGCAGATCAGTAGAATCAGGTGTGTTAGATCAGTGCTGGAACTGATCTGGCACTGAAAAAAAATCACTGCTTCATATGAAGCAGCACTCCACATAAAATGTGTACAAAGTTAACAGGAAACAGGCAGCTGATTTAAGGTGATTTAAAACTTTGTTTTATTGAAATGATTTATTTACTTGATTTAAAATAACTATACTGCTCTTTCTATCATACAGTGATTTCAGATTACGTTACGTTTTGTTCCAGTGCTTTAACAGAACAGATTATTTTAATACAGTTCTCCTCTAAACTGTAAAACAGAATCTGTGTTGATGTAACCCGTACCCAAGTGTGTGGTTTAAGGTAATTTATAGATTAGATGTTAAATGTATATTTATCTATAGAACTATCTAATGTTAAATACTATAGATGTCAGTGAAACCTAAAATGAAATATTATTCTTAAAAATGAGAAATTATTTTGTCTTTTTAATGTATTTATGTTTAGCTGCATCTGTTTTAATGGGATTTGTAGTTTTTTTTTATTATAAACTCTCTTACAGCTGTGAGAAATTATTTATTTTAATGTGATTAAGGGCTGTATCTGAAAACAAACAAACAAAAAAAAATCTCAAAATGTTTATTGTGACCAATTACCTAACAAACTTTTTTTAATATTTCATAATATTTTATGTTTAAGTTCTAATTACTACTTAAAAAAAAATGTAAGCCTAATTAGTTTCCCAGACAGGGATTAAGCCTAGACTTTTCCATTACAAGTGAAATACAGTCTATGTACTAATAATTGAATTAAATGTTAAGATGAATTAATAAAACAAGTTAACTCAACCATATTTAATTTTTACAAAAAAATCTAGTTTAATTATTTTGTTCAATAATGAGTTAATATTGTATGTTTTCCAAACACTTCCAGTATAATCCTTTTGTGCCACTAGAGAAAAAAAATGTGGCACACAGCCAACACTGATAACAATGATAACCTAGGAATGTGCAACCTATATTGGGGGAAACAACTACAAACTGATGGTAAGTGTCAGTGACAGGAGGACACTACACTTTGCATTTTGTGCAAAAAGAAGATGGATTGGCGCCAGGAACCAATAGAAAGGATATGAGATTGAATTTATTTTAATGTTTAATGACCATGACCATGTTCACCTAACTCAAAATAAGCTTTTAAAAAAAAAAAAACATAAATAAACCTGATATGTAATAACATTTTTAACTTTTTTCTCTTCACAGATGTGGCACGTTGGAAAATGATCTACGTGTAGACCTGGCTGTGCTGCGTGACCTGCGTGACCTCTCTGTCATCCTCCAGCTCCTCTCTCTTTTTTCCTCCGTTCATCCATTCAGTCCCAGCTCTTTAGAACTTTTGGGCTTCTAGACACGGAACCGGAATGGACCTCCATCGGACGGCCTTCAAGATGGAGAGCTCCTCTTACATGCCGAGTCCCTTGGCATCTCCTGCTCTGATGGTCCTGGCCTCCACCACCGAAGCCGGCAGAGACGCCTCCATCCCCTGTCAGCCCCCGAGACCCTTCGGCGTCCCCGTCACTCTGGAGAAAGACATGCACCTTCCGTTCCCCGCCGGTTCCTACACCTTCGCCTCCATGTACCACCGCCAGGGAGGCTTTGCCCCTCGAGACTTTCCCACATCCCTCCTCCACCTCCACCCTCAATTCGGCCCTGCAAATCTGGACTGCTCTCCGCTGGGCGTCCTCTCTCATGGAGCTGTTGGAGCCTTCCGGCCCTTCTCGTCCCCGGTGGAGGAGCGAGACACTGCAGGGTACCAGTCCGCCTTTCTTCCAGCAAAGAGACTGAAGGGCTGTCTGGAGCCGGAAGCTGCTCCACACCTTCGTTACACAGACTCGGAGGGGAAGGAGTTTGACTTTGGGACGTCTCGCATCCCCTCAGGGTCTCCTGGTGTGCTGAAGACGGTCGAGGATGCTGGGAAGAAGCTGTTCGGCATGTCTGTGCTGCTGGCAGATGGTGAAGCTTCATGTAGCCCTGAGGAACAGAAGGAGCGATGTAAGTGCAATGATACTAATACTGATACTGATACTGGTACTGATCATTCCTTGAAAAGTTATTTTTAGTTTACAAACAGTAATAGTAAAAAGGTTCTTGAATAAACTAGAATTAACCATTATCTTTCCTTAAGATTCCCTTTTTATGGTGCACTACTGAAAGAAAAAACACTTCAAGTTTGCTTCACTTAATGGTACTATAGGGTATATATTTATACAGTAAATAAAAGAGCATCCACATACAGCTCTGGAAATAATTTAGAGACCACTTCAGTTTCTGAATCAGTTTCTCTGATTTTGCTATTTAAAGCTATGTGTTTAAGTAAAATGATTTTTTTGGTTTCTTATGAAACCAATCAATCATAAGAGAGCAGATTAATTACATTTTAGCAACGCACCTCTGCAGCAGCATCACTGATATTCTATTTAGTGGATATAAATGAGTGATAGTGATATAAGTGTGATATGTTATGATTTTCAGCAATCATAGGATTTTCATAGGATTTTGATATTTCATTGGCTGTCCCCATCTGACCCTTTTTCTATGGTTATAACCTATTTCTGTGCCCACTGACCAAGCATACCAAGCCCATAAATAAAACATGAGTAAAGGTCAGATAAAATTGAGCAGAATTACATTTCTGGTGTTAAAATAACCGAGAGAAAAGAGTTGATCTGACTATTATGACAGCCCATGCCCGCCATCTAAAATCAAATTAATAACTTAGTACCTCAAAAAAATGACTTGCTATAGGTTAGAGTTTTACTAAGACTCAAAGGAATAAGGATAAGACATATTATTATTACTATTTATTTTACTTGGTATGGCTTACAGTTTGTGGTCATGTCTTTAATGGGTTTAACTAGTAAGTTAGTTAGCTAGTTAGCTAACACTTGACTAGACTCATTTGTAATGTGAATTAAACTAACACTGCAGGACAGATATATTGCACGTTTCCATGGAGATCCATGTAAACACAACAGCAGGGGAAATGGAGGAGCTACTGAACGCGATGTCACATGACCGAGAAAGCTCAAATACTCACTGGTCCTCCGTTTTTTTTTTTTATTGCAGTCCGGTTGCAAGAATTAAATTTTTCACAGACGCCCCCCTGTTAAACAAAGTAAAGAAACTATTTAAGAGTTTATTTGTAACACTACACACCAGTGTTAAGGATATTTAACACTTTTTTAATGTTGAGCAGTGTTACATTGTAACTTCCCATTACAATAAATTCATTTATATAAATGTTTAAGTGTTCTAATGCTAACATGATAGACGTATTTTAAGTTTGCTGATTTTGCTGTTGGTGTATCACCTCAGATTTTTTTGTTTTTATTTATTTCTTTAAAAAAAACCACAGAACAAAAAGGTTCAAACACTTTCCTATATTGTCACTCCAGACCAGATCACGCAGAAAAGTGTCTTTGGTCATTGCTCAGCGCTATGCGATGCTCTGGCAGCCACGCGGTGCTCTGACAGTAAATAAGAACAGTGTGTGCACGTCTGCCATCAAACCCCACTGTTCACATGCCAGAATCAGGAGATCGTCAGGCAGCAACAATAAGCAAGCAGGCAGGGGCTGGAAGATTTGTGAGAAACCCGCTGAGCCTGGTTTATTTAGCGGAATAATGAGAATATATAGTCAACTAAAGGGGACATGACCTGAACCGGACTTTTTTTTTTTTTTGAAGATGGCATATATCCAACAAATGCAGAATAAACTCTTTTAAATATGTCAGAGAAAATGATGGACAAATAGGTGCATCTGTATATTTTTATCAATATAATGTCCACATGTTTTTACTTTGGTTATCAAAATGACAATATTATGCTACTTATCCTAAAGGAAACTGACATTAAAAACCTAAAATCGCCAAATTTCCATAAAAGAACAATAAAAAAAAAATCTATTGGCCAATTTGATATCAAAGAAATCAGAAAATTGGGTTTAAAAAAATCCTAAGTGCTTCCTTATTCATAACCATGGAAGTGTTAATATTTAATGTTAAGTTAAAAGCAGCATTGTGCAAGAATTGACATTCCTTACTCATGTTTAGCTCCTCCTGCAGTTAGGAAGTGTAATTATTATGATCTAGCTACCCCTAGAGGACATGTATTACACATGCATTTCTGGACAAGCTGAGAATAGAATACAGAATCATTACGTACAGTAAGAGAGAAGCATGTGAAACTGAAGTGGTAGAGTAAAATTACAGGATTTTACACAATGTGACATTATAGTTTGAAGAATCTAATATAAAAAAACACAATCTGGTTTATGTAGCACTTTTTTTAATTAAATAACTCCATATGTTTTAGTTTATAGTTAGGATGACTTTAGTGTTAATTTACAATAAAGAAAAAAAATTAAATAATGAAAAAAAAAACACTAAATTAAAGTTGCGTAAAAACTTTTGACTTGTATTGTTCGCACATTTTGCAGAAAGAAAACTTTCCAGCACTTTTTTAAAGAAAGTTACATTTTATTGATTAATTAATTAATATTTTTGAGAGCACATCATACTATGAAATCTCTGGGGTCACAAAGGGTTTCAGTCCAGGAAGCTCCATCTAAAACAGAGTTCAGTTTTTCTTAAACAAGGACGTGTAAATAAGAAGCTGAATATTTGGTCCACTGAGTTTTTTTTTTTTTTTTTTTTTACTCCAGCATGTCAAATCTCCTCTCGTCTTGTGGCGGTTCAAAAGAACGTAGGCCTCTTTCTACCTGGCAGGGATGGTTTTGTTTTAAGTCTGTTGCGGCCTTGTTAGAGCCGAGGCTATAAAAGTCTGGGCCTAATTCGGTTTGTGTGGGCGTTAGCGCGTTAGCCTAGCCTAGCCTACAATAGTCAGAGCAGCTTCAGGGACCTTTATAATGAAATACCTCCTTTCTTATGTAAATCTGGTCCCTGCGAAGCGTGTACACTAAAAGTAGCCCGCCCTTGCTGCTGGCGTTCTGGTATCACGAGTGCGAGGCGCCATTGCGCGGATATATCACGAGATGAAAAAGACGGAAGATCCACAAATCATCGCGAGACAACTTGTCAGCGATAACGAGCAGGAGAGGCAGACGCTGTTTTTTTTTTCCTTTTTTTTTCGCCCCTGTGCCATCCATTCTGATTTGTTGACAAACGAGTGGGAGGGACTGTCAATCCCGGCTGCTCATTACTCCGCTCCGTAATTGGCTGCCGAGGCCGAGTTTGGGCGGGAAAGAGACGTCAGGATAGCTTGGCTTTGCGACTTAAAAGCGGCTAAGCTAGTTGTGAGGGGATGAATGTCGTTGGGAAAAATAATGATTGACACAGATGTAGGTGAGAGAAAGAGGGATTGTGGGAGATCCAAACATCAAGGCTTTAGAGCTAAAATAGCTGAAAAGAGTGGAAAAGTTTGGATTTGAATTCTTTACCTCAGTTAGCATACACAGCCTTAGCCTTACCTCTCTGCCTTACCTTATACCATGCTTATACCAGTTCCTAAGGTAGAATACTGGGTTGCTTAACTTAACCCTTAGAACCCTACGGACGGATTTTACATCCAAAATCGCACCTTGTGTTCTCAGCTTAATTACTCAGGAATCCTTTTACACATAAACGTAATCCATATATGATTAGAAAGGGCGAAACTTACTCTTTCTAATATAACGATGACATCCCAGTGCGGTAAAGCTAAATCTACAAGAAACCCATTGAGAAATACGCCTAAAAAAGTGAAAAGTTCTCCTTCCCCAACCAATATTATTTACCTTTAGTGCTTCAAACATATTTATATGATGTTTCAAACCAAATAATATCAGTAAATAAAGACTCAAAAGTTCACAGAAAAAGTGTGAAACTACCTGCTTTACTCAAACTAAAGCTAGGTATGGTGTGCGCACTACTTTATATAGTTTTTATTTATTTTACTTGCACATTTTTACTAAGTAGTTATTTTGCACTAAACATTTTTTTTATTTATTTAGACTAAAAAGTTTAAATTTTTGTTTATAGTTTTCTTTGTGTGTCCTGATCCTCAAAATACTGAAAGGTATAGGCTGCTCTGAGTGTCAGGTATTTAATAAGTTAATCTACATGTATCCTAGAGGTGTGATTATTGATCATCAAGATAAATAAATCCGTCTGATGCTGTTTCTCCATGTATTTTGTCAAAGTAATAATTAATAAACCATGTAATGAACTCGAATCATCAATATTCTTATGCTTTCATTCATCTCATGAACACTCTAGTCTAACCATTTTTGAAAATATATCTTAGGTGTAAATATATATTTAAAGTCTATACATTCAAAAATAAGTAAAAAAAACAGGCGCTTGGAAAAATTTTGCCTGAAACATGATCAGTTCCAGGAAAATGTAATAATTCTGTTTTTTTTTACATTTTAAATGATTATATTTTTGAGCAGCCGTATGTCTTCTGGAGTAAAAGAGCTCATGGCTCATGAAGCTGCCTGATATATTAATTACTGTGTTATAAGACTTTATAGAGGAACTGACAAAAACGAAAAAAAAAAAAAACACCAAAACAGACTAGAGTTCAAAGGGTTAAGACTTAAATCTTAAGTCTTATACACTGAACAAGCATAATAATATGAATAATATCACCTCCTTGTTTTCTACACATGTTATTCTTTTTTTTATTTATGCATCTCCACTGAGCATAAAGAAACTTTGTAGTTCTTTAGTATAATTGCAAACTGTAGTCCTGTATCTGTTCCTTTCACCCTGTGGTGGTGTTGTGTTTTCCTGTGAGCATTGATAGAGCACTGATAGAGAGCAGAAGAGCTTCTGTCTCTTGACTCATGACTTCTGATGTCTAACTGGTGGAGCAGCTAGATAGGAGTGTCTGATAGAGTGGACTATGAGCGATCACGGTGTTTAAAAACTCCAGCAGCACTGCTGTGTCCTGAAAAAATGCTAGTGTAAAACAAAAAAACCCTAAAAAACAAAAGTCATTCAAGCATTCAAATCACAATATAAGATGTTGTGATTGCCTTTGCTGAAGAATCCCAGAAGAACCTTTCTATTTAAGGGTGCAGTAGGTGGATTTGGACGGAGCCAGAGTTTTGGGTTTTACTATCGAGATGGGCGCAGCTGAAGTTTCAGTTGAAGCTCCAGTCAAGCGGTTCTGTGTTTTGAAGTTTGGGTTTATGTTGTGTGTGGATGTTGTCCGATCTGCACGACCTGGTACACATCGCCTAATGTTTACACGCAGCATCGCCGATCTGCAGTATTATCATTTGTTTTATGTCTGACCTCCAGGCCGCGTCTCCAGCCGCCGTGTTATTGCAGCGCTCGTCTCTCTCTCACAAACGTTCAAAAGTACAGAGTATCCCAGCAGCTGTTTAAACAGATCCTGTTTTTTAAATTCTTTTTCAAAAGGGCAGATGTCTTCGCCGGGCCGAATCATGTTTATTTTCCTTTCGGGAGGTATTTAAAACTTTTCGGCCGGGGCCTGATGAAAGAGACAGTAAGAGAACGTGGGCAAAGCTGGACTTCATGCCCTGCTGATCTCCAGACGGACCGGGCCAGCGCCTGACTTCACTGACTTCACTCTCCCTGACAAATGATCTTTACTGCAGGAACCAGACCGAAGCAGTGCTTCACTAAAGAGCTGTAACGTACACTAAACATGTCCGAAGGTTTGTGAACACCTCTTCTAATAAATGCTGCGTGACTTTAAATCAGTTACTTTAAATTGCACCTATTGCTAACAAAGATGAAAAGGCAGAAAAGTCATATAGCCAATAGAATAGGAGCAGGACTCTCTGGAGCCGATAAAACCATGGACCTATTGGCACCATGCCTACTAGAGGGGTATTAAGCCCCCCAGCATTGAGCTCTAAAGCAGAACTGGAACTGGGTTCTTTAGAATGAGGGCTCTCTATCTGTCTATCTATCTATCTGTCTGTCTGTCTGTCTGTATATCTGTCTGTAGGTCTGTCTGTCTGTTACTCCTACTATCTATCTATCTATCTATCTATCTATCTATCTATCTATCTATCTATCTATCTATCTATCTATCTATCTATCTATCTAGCTGTCTGTCTGTCTGTCTGTCTGTCTGTCTGTTACGCCTACTATCTATCTATCTATCTATCTATCTATCTATCTATCTGTCTGTCTGTCTGTCTGTCTGTCTGTCTGTCTGTCTGTCTGTCTGTCTGTTACTCCTACTATCTATTTATCTATCTAGCTATCTGTCTGTCTATCTGTCTGTCTGTCTGTCTGTCTGTTACTCCTACTATCTATCTATCTATCTATCTATCTATCTATCTATCTATCTATCTATCTATCTATCTATCTATCTATCTATCTATCTATCTATCTATCTATCTATGAATCTGCATTATATTCAGACAGATATAACTTTGAAGAGATATTAAACCCGTAAGAATGATCATTTTTTACAGTTGGACACTGACAAACAGTGTGGACTGATTTTATGATTTTATCCAGTATGAATCTGCATTATAATCTGACATGTATAATTGTGAAGAGATTTAAAACCAGTATGAATCATCATTTTTACAGTCTGACACTGAAAAAAAGTGTGGGCTGATTTTATCCGGTATGAATCTGCATTAGGTTTAATTTTACAAACTGATAATAACAATCTATCTATCTATCTATCTATCTATCTATCTATCTATCTATCTATCTATCTATCTATCTATCTATCTATCTATCTATCTATCTATCTATCTATCTATCTATCTATCTAGCTGTCTGTCTGTCTGTCTGTCTGTCTGTCGGTCTGTCTGTCTGTCTGTCTGCCTGTTACTCCTACTATCTATCTATCTATCTATCTATCTATCTATCTATCTATCTATCTATCTATCTATCTATCTATCTATATTTAGCAATGCAATCGTACAGTATACGAATATGAATTACCTTAATTAATGTTATTGGCCTCAATATTGCTTATTAAGTTAATAAGCCCATTAATATGAATTAGCAGATATGACGACTTTCTTTTGATACAATGATTTATTTTACTTATGTTTATTTATTTAAGCCATTTAAAAGATTTTATATTCTAAATCTAAAGTAATTTCTGAACGTTTATAATCATCAAACGTTTACTGCTCTTAAACATAGTTAAATTATATTACCATGCTTTTATATTATCATTATATCTTATAGCATAAAACAATCTTAAAATGACAATAAAACTGTTAATCACAATTGTTTCTGGGACAATATTTTGGACAAAAAAAAAATTGTCCACTTTACAGATCTATATGTTTGTTTGTATGTATGTATGTGTCTGTGTTTGACTGTTTTTTAATGTTTAATGTGTTTTTATTTTTATTTTTTTGTTGTTGATAAAATTAGATTTTTGGACACTAAAAACAATTAGCAGTGTTTTTATCATTTTAATATAAACATATTCTTTGTATTTAAACGTTGAATTTATTTAAACCATTTCAGATTATTCCTGAGCATGTCATTTCTCTGGGAATTCATTACCCTGAGCATCACTGAACACATGAGATCCTATCCAATATGAGCGAGCTTTTGTGCTAACTGCTTATCTGGCACCCTGTTGGGGTTCAGGGTGCTTTAAATCATTGCGATGCTCCTAATTCCCTTTGTAGTGGTTTTACTGTCAGGGCTGGAGGACTGAAGAGGCGAGTGATGTCCACTATTGTCCAAATGTTTTGTGTTTCTTCCTGTAGATCATGTGTTATCTCTGTTCCCACAGGTGCTCCTGAATGGGGGAGGGGGGTGGTGGTGTGTGATAAGGCTGTAAATGATCATGTCTTTGAGAACGGTATCATCACCCGGCAGTGTGATGCTGTTTTGAGTGTTTGCGTAATGTTCACGAGAAACACGACTGGACTGGGCGAGCGGCCAATTAAAGACGACTTTGAGGGACAAAAGCAGTGTTTATGAGCCGCAGCTGGTAGATGTGGATAATGGTGGTGCATTATGGGTCCAGCAGTTAAAACGTGTTGGGTTGTCAGGTTGTGAGATATTGTGTAAATCAGAGATAATGAGTTAACTAGCCCTGGACTTTACTGAAGCTGGATAAGGTTTAGCAGAAATGGTTATCATGTGGTTTGTCTGGATTTGATTGGTTGACTGGCTCAGGGCTCCTACTTAATTCCCAAATAAATATCACATATCATTACTAATCTTTAGTTTAACAGTAATATTTGTGGATCAGTTTTATTGCTGTATGAATCTGCATTGCAAGGTTTTATATATATATATATATATATATATATATATATATATATATATATATATATATATATATAATCTGACATGTATAATTGTGAAGAGATATTAAACCAGTATGAATCATCATTTTTACAGTCTGACACTGACAAAAAGTGTGGACTAATTTTATCCAGTATGAATCTGCATTATAATCTGACATGTATAAGTGGGAAGAGATTTTTAACCAGTATGAATCATCATTTTTACACTCTGACACTGACAAAAAGTGTGGATTGATTGTATCCAGTATGAATTTTCATTATAATCTGACATGTATAATTGTGAAGAGATTTGAAACCAGTATTAAGTGTGGGCTGATTTTTATCCGGTATGAATCTGCATTAGGTTTAATTTTACAAACTGATAATAACAATTTGGACTGACTTTATTTCAGTATGAATCATCAGTGTTTGTAGTTTAAACAGTCTAACAGCAAAAATTGTGGAGAAAATTTTATCCATTATGAATCTGAAGTCTTAATATGTGTAACAGTCTGGAGAAAAACAGTTAAACCAGTATGAATTTGCAGTCTGTATATGTGTTTACCGCCTGTGTTTGGTATCATATTCTTCTATGAGCTGTTTGGATGCTACCTTATTGTGACATCACAATAAGAAAACCTGTATAGAATCACCCTAGCTCCACCCATCACCTGTCAACCCCAACCAGGGCCCCACCCACTAGATCAGTTGCAGATCCGACATCCAACCCCAGTGTACAGCTGGATTAGCCAGCAGACTTTGTCTGAGGGAGGGATCTGTACCTACTGTCTGTGGCAAGTCAGCAGATGAGGGATAAGTAAGAGCGTTCAAATAATGATTTTCTAATTGAGTTTCTATGGCCGTTAAGCGTAAACTAGCTTCTTCATATTTTGGTGTATAGCACAAGCTAACAGTACAGTGTGGTAAACACTGGGTCGATTCTAATTATAATCCAGAGAATTAATTGTGGAGAGATTTTACTCATCACTCCACAGTGTGATTCTAATAAATAAGAGGTTTGGCTGCTAGTCACTGAAATTTTAGCACCTTTTAACCCAGGTAAACTCGAGCAGCTCCAGCAGGGCTATTGATCTGCTCTCATTGGCTCTCCGAGCTTAAGGTCCGAGGCTTCCTGGAGCTGTTTCAATATTTAGCCGCTTCCTGCAGAGGGACGGCGGCAGCGCGAGAGGTCGGGATCAATATTTACTCATCAATGCTCATGCATGCATATCCAGCCGCTTTATTTTCCTTCCTACTGTGTGTAAACGCACTCATAAATGGGGTGCACATTTACACACATACATAGACACACACACACATATATGTACACACACACACATTTGCTTTTCTTTGTGAACTGAACACAGGAAGTGGGGGATGTATTTATGTTTTATTCCTCCTTTTTTAATGTGGACAAATTGCGCTAAGGAGGCGGGTGTTGTTCTGGTGGCGGATCCGTTTGATGTTGGACGGGTCTAATTTGATATTTCCCCTCCTGTAGGGAAAGCAGTTTACTCGGCTTGCGCGCTCTTAAGTGCGGGGCTTTTATCTTGGTCGGAGGGCGGCTGTTATCCTCTTCTCTTCTTCCTCGCTCGTCCTTTTCTGGAAGAATGGAATGCAGGGAGAGAGGAATGGTGCGTACCACCCATACTGCAGTGCTGTGGATGGACAGAAACTTAAATGTACTTACACACTACATATACTCAGACTGGACGTCACTGGTCCAGTGGTACAACCAACCATGAACCCAAAAACTCTTGGGTTTACTAAAAGCATGTTAGAGAAACAGCATTGAGCTGTGGAGCAGTGGAAGAAAGGTGTTCTCTGGAATGATGGAGCTTGGTTCAATCCTTTTGGGGATGAGGTGGCGTGGCGATCATCCAGTATACTAACCTCACTATAATAAGCTGAATTTGTCACTGAAAGCAATCAATTAAATCCTCACAGCAATGCTATTAATCAGTTTTACCAAAATGGACACAGTTTCCCTCTTTATCCCAAACTTTGACAATCAATCAAGGGTCTTAAACTGTTCCTACTTTCCAAAGAAGACTTTCTACTAGATTTTGGAGCATTGCTTTGAGGATTTGTTTGCATTCAAGCAACAAGAAAAACATTAGTGAGGTCAGAATGTTGGAGGATCATCATCCCACCCCATCCTCAAAACCCAACTTCAACCACAATCTCATCTAAAAGTTTTGAAAGGAGCTTCATCATTCCAGAGAACACAGTTCCACTGCTCCATGCTAAAGGCTTTATACCATTCTAGACTACGTCTGGCAAGAGACATGGTGCCAGTAGGCTCATCTTGATGTACAGGTGCATCTAAAAAAAATGCAATATCAATTAAAAAATATGAGACTCGATGTATTACACACAGAGCGGTCTATTTTAAGCGTTGAAACCCAAAAATAATAAGTGTCTTTGAAAATTATAAAATTGTATAAGACCAATTGGTACTTTTGGCAGTGTGGGCAGTGTGCCAAATCCTGCTGGAAAATGAAATCTGTAATCTGTAAGTCTTGTAAGATTTTTCGGGAAAACACTGCACTGGCTTTGGAATTGATAAAACACAGTGGACCAACACCAGCAGATGACATGTCTCTCCAAACCATCACTGACTATCAGTAAATGTTGCATTTAATTTCGAAACCAAGACACCAGAGTCTGGAGGAAGAGTGGAGAGACACACAGTCCAAGCTGCTTGAGGTCTAGTGTGAAGATTCCACCAATCAGTGATGGTTTGAACTGAATTACTGACATAAAGTAACTTTTCAATGATATTCCAAGTGCTCAACATGAAAGCATTGAGTTTTGGAGCAGTGGAACTGTGTTCTCTGGATTGATGGATCATTCAGTACATTAGGTAACTCACTGAAGCAGGAGTGAATAGTGTAACACCGTTCCTTCAGCTACAGGGTGGCTGGTACTGCTGTTTCCAGCTAAGAAAGGTGCTGATGGTGGAGTTCGGGGGGCTGTTTCTGGTAGGATAGGCGTGGTGGTTCTCCGAAACTTTAACAGGGTAAAAGCTCTCGTTAAAGCAGCGCCCTTCTTCTCTGAGCTTTTATGTATTACTGGAGACGTGAGGCAAATAAAAGCAGCAGCTTGGCCCCAGGGGCTCAGTCTGAGCTCAGGTAACTGCTTCCATCCAGTGGGGCTGTTCTCCTAAAGTGGGCTCGGATATATGCTGTTCAAGGAAAGTAAAAGGAAAGTAGCCTGGTCTTCTGTTTATCAGTGCTAACTCGCTTAAAGATTAGAGGCATCCATTGTATTAGCCTTCAGGTACACTAACAGCTACAGTATTTACTGTAGGTGTTTGATTCAGGCCTCTTGCCACAAGGGTATAAAATCAAGCACAAAATCGATCTAGCCATGCTGTTTGCCTTTAGGCATATTATTGTAAGAATGGGTGGTTCTAAAGAGCTGACTGAACTTCAGCATGGTGCTGTTATTGGATCCCATCACTGCATCATCAAGTCAGCTGGTGAAATGTGTTCCTTATAGATATTTCACATCCACATTAATGGTCCACGAGGCTCTAAGTGGTCCTGCAGACTAAGAGCTGCCACTATGATCAGGAAATCTCCGGTTCGAATCCTGTTTATGTAGCTTGCCATTGGCTACCAGAGACCCGAGAGAGCTGAGAGAGCATAACTGGCCTTGCTCAGAACTGAGTCGCTGCGCTTTCCTCCAAGTACGCTGAGATACTACTCATCAAAGCTGCATCAGCAGCAGTTAAAAAAAATGTGATGACTGACTTCACTTATGTGGGAGGAGGTGTGCGCTAGTCTTCACCCTCCTGGTGTGTTGGGGCTTCACTAGTGATAGGGGGAGTCCTAATGAGTGGGTTGAGTAATTGGCCTTGTAAATTGGACAGAAATTGGAAAAACAATATTTTAAAAAAATATATTTAAAAAAGAGGCCAGTTACAGAGTGGGGTGTGCAAGTGCTGAGGAGTGTAGTGCAGAAAAGTGACCACCCCTCTGCTGATCAATAACACACATATAAGGGGGGGACCACCTTACCACTGGTCAGAGAGCTTTTAAATTAATTTTTTAAAGTCTTTATACATCCACATAGGTCTTATATATTCCAGTATTTAACCAGTTATATTAAGTCCATGTTTTTTGCTTTTTTTCACCTGAATCTCTTGTAACTTATCTATGTATAACCATAACTAGTTATATTAAAACTATGCTTAAAGTTCAAACAGAAACAGAACATTTTTTAGATGTTGTCTGTCCTTTCGTCACTTTCTTTGCATCCAGACATACGACTTAAAAGTAGTCGTATGTCTGGCTTCTTTAGGAAATGCCCGACTTTTGACTGCTCAGCCATCGCACTCGCCACCGTTGCTACTGTGTTGCCAGATCCCTCTTAAAAAGTCCATACTATAGTGTTTTTTTTTTTGCTTTTCATGAGACAGGTTTAAGCTTGACGAGAAATATCGTCACATTTTCGTGTCTTGAGATCTTGTCACACCCCTACTAATGACTATGTGTTTAGAATGGGATGTCGTTTTTTTTTCTACTTTATTTTACATTTGACTGATTAACTGATTTATTAGCTGATTTAATCATTTCTGCTCTGTAAATAATGTGAAGTTTACATGTTTAATTTAGATACACTTTATTTCCAAATGTTTGTGCACACCCCCCACACATACACACACACACACACACACACTTGTTTATAGAGGTATTGCCAGTAGAATTTAATGCTTCCGCCCAAAAAATGCAGGTCTCTGAACTGATTTTTTATTTTCTTCTAAATGAACCGGTTTAAGGTAAGTGATGGTTAAATGTTTGATGGTAGGTTAGTGTTGTGAGTTGTAAGTTGTGAGTTAGGTGGTCTAACTCACTCTGACTGTTGGTGGGCTGTGGTTCTATCATTTCCGGTACTGGGAAGAACAGAAATCCGGTATATCACTCAGTTTAGCTAAAGGCTTACTGTATTTAGAGAGCAGGTCGCTGTAAAGGGGATCGATCGGATGAGTCTGTGCACCAAAGCAGCTCGTCTGATCTGGCTTCAAAGCAGCCTGGACAGAGAGAGAACGTGTGTGTGTGTGTGTGTGTGTGTGTGTGTGTGTGTGGTAGAAGAGAGCTGTGACTGTCTGGCTTCAGAACAAAACACAGCCCCACGTCCCCTGAGCCCACAAATCAGCCGAGCAAACAGAGAGGGCAGGAGGGCAGTGTGGGGCTTTAACAGCCATTACTGACGGCCACAGACTAACACACACACACACACACACTTACACACACACACACACACATACATCCTTACGCACCACTGCACCCTGCCTTTCCCTCGCTATCTTCTGTTGTACCCAAACAAACTTCAAACAAAGTAATACAATATATAATATATTATACATAAGCCACGCCCCCTTCTTCGGGTTTGTTCTTTGCTCTTTGTGTTTATAGTCAGGATCATGCGAATGTTAGTGTGGAAAGTTACTTAGACCTTCCCAAAGGGGACAAACCACTGACTGAAATATATGACTGGGAGTTCTCTTAACGCTCAACTCCCGGATAGAAGCCCCACCCCTTAAGGTAAAAAGAGCCAATCAGCTTGCTGCTCACGCTGTGAGTGAAGGAGGTTCGAAACCTTTTGTTGATCTTCCAATAAAGTTTTTAGCATCAAGTCGTCTACAGTGCACTGTTTGCACGTTTGGAGCAGCATAGCCTCAATGCTAACAGCCAGGCTCAGCAGGGTTGGACAGGTTAGCCATAAACACATTTTCAATAAACACACACTGTACACCCCCCCCCCCACACACACACACATTTGTAATACATACAGTCTGTTTGACCAAGGGCTAATAAACATTGCTTCATTTGTAAATTTGAAACTAAACAAATTTTCTACTCATATCTTGAGTTTAATTCATTTTCTTTTACATTTTATTAAAAAACTAATAAAAAAAGAGTAGCACTTTTTAAAAGAAATGTAACATAAGAAAGGTAAAGGGCAAATATTAACCATGTAAGCTAAGTTTATATTGCTTGCAATTTAGGTGAAGCGAGCATGTGTAAAGCATTTTAATGTAGAATTGCTTAATTTTGCTGAATCAAATACAAGTAACAAAGTAAACGAGTAACAAAAATATGAACACCACACAAGGGTTCAGTATGAAGGTGTTTCAAATGGGAACAAATTGTCCCAAATTTTCTCATCTCTATTTAACATTCCAGTAGTAATGATTGTGACCGACGGCGTCTGGCAAAATGAGCCCACATGCATATATATATATATATATATATCCCACAGTTCAGTGCAGCGGTCTTTAGCTTCAGTGGTAGAGTACGTGATACTAGTTCCTGTCATGTGACTTTTGTTTTTTTTTTAATGCATGATAGTAAAGGTTTTTTTTTTTTTGTATAGATCTGAGGAGCATCTTTATGGGAAATGTGTATATTTTCCATCTCTCTCTCTCTCTCTCTTTGTCTCTCTTTGTCTCTCTCTCTGTCTTTCTCCATAATGAATCATGAAGCATCCAGATGATGAAATTATGATTATGGGATGAGGAAAAAACGGATGAGAATCTTTCCATTAGGTCTTAACCCGTCTCCTGTCCTTCCGCCGGTGATGGACGTGTCGCTGGCCACCGGGCCGCTCTGTCTCCGGCCCACAGAGCGGCTCTGTCGTGAGCGGAGACGCAGACGTTCGGGCCGTGTCCGGTCCCGCTTTGTAGATGTGTTGTTTTTGTGAATGACGCTTAAAGCCCTCGGTGCACCTGCAGAGCACACACACATCTGGAGCTGTCGTTAGTGAGTGATGTGGGGTTGATGCTGGGCTGTAATAACGTCCAAACGGCTGCTTTTCTTTAAAATACGACTCTGAAGGCCGAGCCGGCCGCCTGGAGACGGGGGTAATTTGCTGCGTGTTATTTGGTGTGTGTTTCATCCACTGTTGAAAGTAGATGATTATCATGAATACACAGGTTTACAGTGTGTGCATGTGTGTAAGTTTGTGTGTGTGTGTGTGTGTGTGTTCTCTAAGTCTAACTGAAACTTTCTTTGACTCTCTCACTGTCTTTCATTGAATGTGTGTATGCCCTGGTGAAAAAAAATACTTAATTGTACCAAAAAACATATTGAGAAATGTCTAAGTATGCAGTAAATATACTAACATATTTATGTACTTACTTAAAATGTATTAAAAGTACATTAATATTATGCTTTCATCAAATGTTTGAAAGTAAACTTTGATCATACTTTTTAAAAAGTACAATATTGTGTATTTAAAAAACAGACTACTATGAAGTAAGCTTTTTTAGTTTGATGTAATTCAATATATTTTTGTACTTCAAATATACTTTTGTACATTTTTAGCAAAGTGTGTAAAAACAACTGTTACAGTAGTTCACTTAAAGTACAGTGTATCTTGTAACTTTTTAGAAAATAAATTGAATTAATACTACTACTAAAAAATAATAATTAATTATTAATTAAATATATAGTGTAAAAAAAGTACATTTGTAACACGCAAAAATTAATATAGTACAGTATATTAAAATATATTTTTATACCCAGTACACTAGAAGTGTGCTACTTTCAAAAGGCAGGAACAAGAATCATATTTGTACTGTAATGTAAATAGATCACATATATTTAACATCCATTACTGTATGTATCATATTTTCTCGAGACATCAATACATATTTTGAATACAGCAAGACAATTCAAAACCAGATGCTGCACACAAAATCAAGGCTGTGGAAGAAAAGGGTACTAGGGGTGTACCTAACATATCGTACGTGATAATAGCACCATAAATTTGGAATATTGTGAATGATATTATACCCTGAAACATCGTGCCATATCACCCACCCCTAATTATCACATCAGGATACTACTTTTTTACTGTTTTTAGCAAAAGAAATATTTACACTGTTATATATCTACTAGAGGCAGATTATATGTGTCCAGTATCATTTATTTTACGTTAATTCTGGATATATGGAGATATATGGAGTGCATTTTTATTATTAGTATCATGACATTCTGGATCATTGACTTGTGTTACAACATATTTTTATGTTTTTATTTTTATTATTATTATTTTTTTTATTAAGTTTTCTTTCATTTTAAACGTATTATACACAAATTGTCCAATGATAAGCTAGCTAGCTAGATGTTTAGCTTTTTACACAGAGAAAAAAAAGTCACAAGAGGATCTGAAAAGTCGCTAAATATAGTAAAATAAGATTTACACAGATATAACCGGTCAGATATATTGGTCAAGCGGTCAGTCCATGACCCCAGCCCACCTTGTGGTGTTTTTCTATCTCTGTGAGTATATGTGTGTGAGTATATGTGTGTGAGTATATGTGTGTGAGTATATGTGTGTGAGTATATGTGTGTGAGTATATGTGTGTGTACTACTTCAGCTAGAACTGGTTCATAACTATGTGTGTATCTGTATGTAGGAGAGAGAGAAAGAGTGTGGACCCCTAGGAAACGAGCCCGGAGCCCTGTTGGGAATTCCAGCACGTCACAGTCATAAATCAAGCCCCCGCTAATTGGTGGGAAAACAACACTCAAGCAGTATATAACCTTTTATGTGTCTCTGTGTTCTTTATTACGGCACTAACGAGCGGCTGTACATCAGTGCCGGATGGCAGAATTGGACATAAAAACATCGGCACCTTCCATCGTGTTCGGCGTGTTGCCGCGCGGCGCTTCAGCTGGACGGGATCCTCTCATTTGCATAGGCTAATTAGTATGCCAATTGGCCTAATTAGCCCAGGGGACCACACAGGCGCTGTTGCATTAAATGGTTGGTTCTTGTTATGACTCAGCAGCCGTTCCCAGCAGTGCGGCGATTAAGGCCCGGTCACATCCTCCGCGGTTCGGCTGTGTTTTTCCAGCTGAACTCGTCTTTTTCCACAGTCGCTCCTGCAGAGCTAATTGCTTTACGCCTGTTGTGCAGAATTATAGAATTAGAAAGGAGGAGTAGAGAAGTTTCCCGTTCAGGAGCTGCATGGTGCTAGGTTTAGTTCTGAAAAACTCTTTAAAAGGATTGTCAGGATCAGGCAAGAATTTATCAGGAGTTGGACAATGAAACTGAAATACCTGTCATTTCAGTGTGGGATTTAAGGTTTCATGGCTAAATTGGAGCAGCCTGGTGGCCAATCTTCATTAATTGCACATTGCACCAGTAAGAGCAGAGTGTGAAGGTTCAATTAGCAGGGTAAGAGCACAGTTTTGCTCAAAATATTGCAATGCACACAACATTATGGGTGACATACCAGAACATTCAAAAGAGGACAAATTGTTGGTGCACGTCTTGCTGGCGCATCTGTGACCAAGACAGCAAGTCTTTGTGATGTATCAAGAGCCACGGAATCCAGGGTAATGTCAGCATACCACCAAGAAGGACCAATTACATCCAACAGGATTAACTGTGGACGCTGTTAGAGGAAGCTGTCTGTAAGGGATGTTCGGGTGCTAACCCGGATTGTATCCAAAAAACATAAAACCACGGCTGAACAAATCACGGCAGAATTCAATGTGCTCCTCAACTCTCCTGTTTCCACCAGAACTGTCCGTTGGGACGATAAATTAGTGTGGGCTAAAACCAGGTGTTTTATTTTCATTGTCATTGACAACCCCTGGTCAAAAACAGGCAGGGTCAAAACCAAAATACAAAAAAACGTAAGGCAGCTAACCAATAAAAATAACACTTTATAGGTGATGAACAGAACCAGATCAAATACTCTAGGCTAGGAGTGTGAGTGGTGAAAGGGTTTATATAGTGAGTGAAACAGACAGATAATATCAATATTCAGGTGATTGTGATCTGGGAGCTGTCATTTGATGTGTCATGTGAGGTAGTGAATAAGCAATGTCAGCGTGTAGTGCATTCTGGGCAATGGAGTCCGGAACTGGGAGACTGCTTGAAGACACAGGTGCAGGAGGATTGAATGTGCGTCAGGTGTGATGCCAGGGGTGACCATAATATCATGATTTTTTTTTTTTTAAATAACGAAAATTCATATTGTAATAATATCTGTATTCTGTCTTGAAAACAGTCTGTAAAGGTATTTCATAATAGTTGTTTATACAGTTGGACTAACTGCATGTGGACTAAATATTCTCCACTTTAGTTTAATGATAGATTTTTAAATATATCTGTTTAGATTATTATTTTTTGTACAAAATCATGAACAAAGCCTTGGAGAATTTGATTGCATTCAGCCTCACAAGAGCGTCAGTGTGTTTAGATCCTAATGTTGGATTTTTACCACTCCAATTAATTCCAAATGTACTGGATGGAGCTCCATCACTCCAGAGAACCCCACAGCTCAGTGCTGGGGCACTTTATATCCCCAAGCTCAAGCTCATCTTTTGGCCTCATCCAAATGTAATCTTAATACTCAAAACTTATCAAGACTCCATGTGTGAATGGGATCAATCTGTACAGGTATACAGAACTGACTGTATTTAACCTGTTACATGAGCCATCGGAACCAGATTATTATTATTTTTTCACTTTACCTAGCTGTGGTTTGAGTTGTTTCAGTGCCATACATTTTTTCTCAAATTTGCACATCAATTGAGTGTCCTTTTAGTTTTTAATACATTTTTAGTTTTGGTTTTTGGCCAGTGAATCAGTGATTCATCATGGTTAACACTCCATGCATCACATGACCTATTGCTCATTTATGGTTGGAACGAACTGAATCATTTTCAGATTAATCAAAACTCGATCATTGTTGAGGTCAGGGATTTCCACCCCAGACTAAAGGTGTTCAGACACAAACCTGCTCTAAGAGTTGAGAGCTGAGACTAGAGGATCATTAGCGAAGGCTAAACGTGTGTTCAATAGCCATATTCCCCACTGGGGAAGGCAGTGTGTTGGGGGGAGGGGGTTGTGAGTGAACACTCAACACATCAACTGCCCTTAGTACTGATTTGTTTCATGACCTGATTGAACAAGAACAGAGAGGTAAAGATCTATACCAACTGAGACAGGATGGCCTTTGTTCCTCTACTGGCACACATTGGCTGTATTGGCTTGGGGAACTGGGAAGAGTATTGATGAGGGGCGATGAGGTTAGCATGGTAATGAGGTTAGCATGGTGATGAGGTTAGCATGGTGATGAGGTTAGCATGGTGATGAGGTTAGCATGGCAATGCTCACGCTAAACTTGCACACACACAATTTGGCAGTAGTGTGAAGTGATGGTACTAGTAATTGTGATTACCTTCATACCAATAACTTTATAAAAGCATGAAACTTGATTAACTCAATGAAGGCGGTCTGAGACACTTTCGATCTGGGAGCTTCATCATTCCAGAGAACACCGTTCCACTGCTATATGGCTCTATGCTGAGAGACTTTATCCACCTTTAGCCCAATGGTGCCAAAAGGGTCATTGCTATCTAGGTTCATTGCGTTCAGTGCATCGTCTCTCAAAAATGAAGCCACCACAAGTTTATTGCCTCTATTGCGGGTTGGTTGCAGTATAATATGTAGGGCCACCACCATTTCTCACCTCGTTTTTCTCCTCTAAACTGTCTTTTCAGCTCCAGTGTCTTAATTCCAACAGTTCCACTGCATTTGTACTGTTGGGACATTACGCCTACTGGACAAATCCACTCTGCTTCTACAGTGTAAACTCAATGAAAATGGTCTGAGACACTTTCGATCTGGTAGCTCCATCATTCCAAAGAACAAGACTTCATTGCTATACAGCTCAGTACCCAATGGTGCCAATATGTTCATTGCTATCTTGTCCTATTCTATTGGTAATACAACTCCAGGTCTTCAATTAGAGCAAAACGGAGAGTTATATAGCCAGACAGAGATAGATAGATAGATAGAGAGAGAGAGAGAGAGAGAGAGAGGGTGAGAGACGTACAATAAAAAGAGGTTTGATTCTCTTGACCCTTCTTTTATATCCATGAACAGTGAATCGTCTCTCAAAAATGAAGCCACTACAAGGTAATTGCCTTTATAGCTGGCTAGATGCAGTGTCTTAATTCCATCAGTTCCACTGCATTTGTACTGTTGGAACATTACACTTACTGAACAAATTGGAAAAATCCACTTTGCTTCTGCAGTGTAAACTCAATGAAAGCGGTCTGAGACACTTTTGATCTGGGAGCTCCATCATTCCATAGAACACAGTTCCACTGCTATTTGGCTCAATGCTGAGGGACTTTATTCACCTCTAGCCCAATGGTGCCAATAGGTTCATTGCTATCTTGTCCAAAGAGTCCTATTTTATTGGTAATACTACTCCAGTTATTCAATGTGTAGGGCCACGCCCATTTCCCATCTTATTTTCCTACTCTAAACTGTCTTTTCATCTCCAGTGTCTTAATTCCAACAGTTCCACTGCATTTATACTGTTGGGACGTTACACTTACCAGACAAACTGGAAAAATCCACTCTGCTTTTGCAGTATAAACACAATGGACTTTTTGATCTGGGAGCTCCATCATTCCATAGAACACAGTTCTACTACTATGCGGCTCAATTTTGAGGGACTTTATTCATCTCTAGCCCAATGGTGCCAATAGGTTCATTGCTATCTTGTCCAAAGAGTCCTATTCCATTGGTAATACCACTTCAGTTCTTCAATCAGAGCAAAGATTCTCTTGACCCTTCCTTTACTTGTTTCCTCTGCTGTGTTAGCGACCTTGCCAACTCTGCTGTCAGTCTTCTGGCATCCAAAAGTCCTGGCAACCCCTACCCTCCCACAGCCCTCCCAGCAACCTTCAGCATGGCAGTGGTCCCTGGTTCATTCAGGCTGGGGTGAAAGCGACCTCTCCGCAGCACTCTCTACTTGTTAGCCATCTAATTAGCCTTTAGCTACTTAATGAGCTGAACAAAGCGAGGCGCTGAGCTAATGTCTTGTTGGAGAAGCAGCCGTACTGGTTGTTGTGCTGCGTTAGCCAGCATGTTGTCCTGTAGAACAGGCTTTAAATCGTCTCCTGTTGTGTGGCTTGTCTCGATTGGCGGTCAGCGCTGTATTTTTTACAGGACGGCTGTGTTTGAGGGTTTTGAGGGGGAAATGTTGGCTTATTTGAATCACCAGTCAAGCAGAGAGCATTTGGCTGGTGTTTGGAGGGAGCATGCCAGTCGGACGCTTTTGAGTGAGGTAAAAGATTTGGGTAGTTTGGGGTACAATATAATTCCCTTTTTCCTCAAATTACATGTTTGAAGTTTGCTTTTTTAGTTTTGTTAGTAATGAAAGTAGTCCTCAACCAATTAGCCATGTGCTAACTGTATGTATTAGTCATTACACACTGACCTAAGTTTTCTCAATGTTTATGTGGGCCTAACAAATTCAAACAGCTATATTCCTTTTTTTACATACATTTTTACTTAAAGCAGCACTAGGTAGGATTTCCTTGATTTTTGATCTTTTTAAAGAAGTAAAATTACAGCTTGAAACTCACTGCAGCGCTGCATTGAGGTGTAATAGGAGGAATAGCGGTGCTCTCGTGTCTGTGCCGGGGCTCCTCTGAGCTCAAACCAGACTCTGTAAGTTTTCCGAGGCGGCCACCACCAACGCTCGCGAGAACTGTGACCTGCTTTCTGACCTTTAATTCTAATTAAACATTTATTACACTCTGCAACTGTAGGGGGAGCCCACGTGCACAAAATCTCAATCCTACCTAGTGGAGCTTTAAAAGGTGTTTCATTCGCAAAATATCATGTCAGTCTTGACGCTGTTAGTCAGCCTGCTCAAAACTATGAACTGTGCTATAAAGACTTAAGTTCTCTCCAAGTTACTAATTCGCTCCACCTGCCCTTCCCAGTTCCCAGTATGACGAGTTTCATTGTTTTACCTACTTTCATTACTGACTCTTTTTTGTTTATCATCTTTTGGCTTGCCCATTCTATTGGTTACCTGTTACCAGCCACTTTTGTATTTTTGGAACTCTCTTTCTCCCTTGTTTTGTTGCATTGTCTTGTTGCAAAATGCATGAACACCCCTAGAAAAGATGTGATCTTGAAGGCAACTTATTTTTCTCTTAGCTTTCTTTCAGCTGTTTTGTACTGTCCTAACTTTTCTGATTATAGTTTGTATGTGACTTTAAATAGTAACTAAAAGCTGTTTTGGTTTAGTTAAGCATTTCTGTGGAAATTTCAGTAACATTTGTTTTACGTTCTACTGTATGTGTGTTTACTTGCATCTGTTCAAATCATATGTGGTGCTTTTTTGTGTAAAAACACTCATATTGTTGAGATAAATGGATTAGTGTAATTACTGTATGTATATATAAATATATATATATATATATATATATATTGGTTATTGGGCCTCTTATTTTTTCCCAGGGATTTATTATGCTTATGTCTTTTATAAATACTAAAATTATAATTGTTTTTTTTTTGCTTTAAAATTCCTAGCTTCTAGCAGGAAGCCCAACTGTCAGGCTGAAGCAGGAAGAAAACTTACCTCCTGAGCGTACAGTTATGGAAGGCTTGTAATGTCATAAAATGACATGGTAAATGTCAAAAAAATACCCAATTGTTACTCTGGTAATTGTCCTCTTTTCTTTTTACTTGTACCCACAATTAAGTACCTGTAAGTATCGGTTAGTATTTTGTATGCACTAGTTTATACAGAGAAAATATACCATACCATATGTTGAGGGTTTTTCTGCGCTAGAAATGCGCACCCTCTCCACTTTTAGACTCTTTTGCCCCGTTTTCTGCGCTAGAAATGCGCACCCTCTCCGCTTTTAGACTCTTTGGCCCGTTTTTCTGTGCTAGAAATGCGCACTCTCTCCGCTTTTAGACTCTTTTGCCCCATTTTTCTGTGCTAGAAATGCGCACCCTCTCCACTTTTAGACTCTTTGCCCCGTTTTTCTGCGCTGGAAATGCGCACTCTCTCTGCTTTTAGACTCTTTGGCCCGTTTTTCTGCGCTAGAAATGGGCACCCTCTCCGTTTTTAGACTCTTTGGCCCGTTTTTCTGTGCTAGAAATGTGCACCCTCTCCGCTTTTAGACCCTTTGGCCCGTTTTTTCTGCGCTAGAAATGCGCACTCTCTCTGCTTTTAGACTCTTTGGCCCGTTTCTGACACCTAGCGGTCAAACTTTGAATCTCACATTATAAAAACCTGCTTAACAGCGGGCCAACTTTCATTCTATTTCTAAAATACTTCGCGGGCCGCTCCAAAAAAGGAAACGGGCCGCAAATGGCCCGCGGGCCGTAGTTTGGACACCCCTGAACTACATTATCCTCTACACTCCAGTGTAAAACAGGCGCTGACTGTTTGGCTGATCGACTGTATTCGGGGTAAAAGGGGGGGAAACTGGGTAAATGTCATTTTTTGCCAGATTGTTAAAGTAGGTTTGTTTGATGTGGGGAAACGGTTCTGGGTTTGTGTTTGATGGTTTATTTGCTCTGCAGTATTAGTGTACAGCTCAGGCCGACTTTCCCTAATCGTTTATTTGCCGTTGGGTTCCAGAGCCGTGGCAGCGCTCGCGGATGAATACGGTCTGAAGCGCAGATGCCGTTTGTCTCAGAGCTCGATGACGAGCCCTCGGGGATGAAGTCATGTTTTTCTGAGCAGCGGGAGCTGGTGTGTGTTTTTTACGGTGAACTCCCTTCAGACTGGGTGGCCTGCCTGGTCTTCTGAAAGCAGGTGGAAGTTCAGGACCAGTGTTAGTGAGAGGTCAGAGGAGCATCATTAATAAAGTCCTGTTTGTGTTTCTCCTCCTTTCATACTGAGAAATACTGAGACAGATTTAGACACTAGATGCCTATAGGGTTCTTAAACATGTGACTCTAGAGGGGCGGGGCTGTGTAAACAGTCTGAAATGATCAAAAGTTCTTCTACAGTTTGTGCAGAATATAGACTGTTGGTTCTTTAATAGATTATCGGAATCAGTGTGAGCTAAACACTGACTTACAGTATGTGTGATTGTAATGTTGATATATACAGCTCTGGAAAAAATGAAGAGAGCACTTCAGTTTCTAAATCAGTTTTTCTTATTTTGCTATTTATAGGTATATGTTTAAATAAAATGAACATTGTTGTTTTATTCTATAAACTACAGACAACATTTCTCCCAAATTCCAAATAAAAATATTGTTATTTAGAGCATTTATTTTCAAAAATGAGAAATGGCTGAAATAACAAAGAATATTTAGAGCTTTCAGACCTCAAATAATGCAAAGAAAACAAGTTCAGATTCATAAAGTTTAAAGAGTTCAAAAATCAATATTTGGTGGAATAACCCTGGTTTTTAATCACAGTTTTCATGCATCTTGGCATCATGTTCTCCTCCACCAGTCTTACACACTGCTTTTGGAAAACTTTATGCTGCTTTACTCCTGGTGCAGGAAATTCAAGCAGTTCAGCTTGGTTTGAAAGCTTGTGATCATCCATCTTCCTCTTAATTATATTCTAGAGTTTTTTTTTTTCGATTTGGTAAAATAAAAGTAACTCCTAATTTTTTGAGAGAGAGCTGTATAAATGATTACAATACTTAAGTTAAATAATAGATTTATTGGATAAAACTGTACATGCATCAAAGAGGCATGTCTAACAGTCATTGATCTCTCACCAAGAGGCACAATACCCAAGAAATAGCATCCATAGAATGCCTTTTTATAGGGCAGTGGGGGAAGCTTTTCTTTTTTCTTTTTTTTTTTACAATCTCTTGTTTTAAGACCCAGTAGTGTCTAATCAGAAAACACCTGTAATCATTTACATATGTTCCTAAACATAACTGCATGCTGCGAAAGTGTTACAGCAATCTGGGGTGATTTTTTTTGGTAAAATATTGCAGTTCATCTGGAGCTGGGCTCTATAATACAAGATAGAGATACAGTCATATGAAAAAGTTTGGGCACCCCTATTAATCTTAATCATTTTTAGTTCTAAATATTTGGGTGTTCAACTATTTCAGTTTGATTTATCTAATAACTGATGGACACAGTAATATTTCAGGATTGAAATGAGGTTTATTGTACCAACAGAAAATGTGCAATATGCATTAAACCAAAATTTGACCTGTGCAAAAGTATGGGCACCCTTATCATTTTATTGATTTGAATACTCCTAACTACTTTTTACTGACTTACTGAAGCACAGAATTGGTTTGGTAGCCTCATTGAACTTTGAACTTCATAGCCAGGTGTATCCAATCATGAGAAAAGGTATTTAAGTATAATAAACCTCATTTCAATCCTGAAATATTACTGTGTCCATCAGTTATTAGATATATCAAACTGAAATGGCTGTTGCAAACACCCAAATATTTAGAACTAAAAATGATTAAGATTAATAGGGGTGCCCAAACTTTGTCATATGACTGTAAGTAATGAACAATTTCGATGCTTTATTATTCTGTATTATTCTTTCTCTCTCTCTTTTTCTGCATGTTGTTCTGTCCATCTTTTGTGTACTTCTTGTTAGTCTGTTTCCCTCTCTTCTCACTCTTTTCATTTCTATCTTTTTTCCTATTGTCCTCTCTCAATTGCTCTTTTTCTGTCTATCACTCTTTCTTCTCCTTCCTTCTTTCTGTGTGTGTGTGTGTGTGTGTGTGTGTGTGTGTGTGTGTGTGTGTGTTTAGACAGGCTCAGTCTCACTGGCTGCTCTTGAACAAGCTCAGGTCTGTTCTACGCCGGTGGCCAATAAAATGAGAAAATCAGCCACTGTGCCACCGTCCACACGCCTAGCCGATAAATACACTTGTCTCTTTTCTACTGTCCGTGTGTGTGTGTGTGTGTGTGTGTGTACAATGCTTTGTCTCAGTCTTAAGCTCTAACAATCCAAAGATTTCAAAGACTAAATCAGGAAAGATTTATCAGATGATAAAGTGTGTGTGTGTGCGTGCATGCGTGTGCGTGTGTGTGTGACGATTAGAGGTGGGGCTTAAATGGGTGTGTTTAAAGTTCGGCTTTAAAAAGTTACTAATGAAACAAAATTTAATTCAATTCAATTCTCTGTGATTAATCACATGTTTCCTTCTTAGTACTGAAACTTTTAATAATGTATATTTTTTTGTAAAATAAAAAAAAAATCAATGAAAGAGATTTAGGAAGGGATGGGTATGTACAGTAGCCATTAATAAAGATTAGGATTAAGATAAAGATTTCAATAAAGATTAATAAAGATTACATAGTCAATACAAAGCAATCTACCTTCTGAACTGTTTAGCAATAAATAAATAAATTATATATATATATATATATATATATATATATATATATATATATATATATATTTTTTTTTTTTTTTTTTGTATGCTTTAAAAAATTCTGAAACACGTATACATCACCAGACTCTGAGAAAAGGGCCAAATAGGCCAAATTATTCATTTGCATAAAAAATGCATTAAAGTTTTCTGATTAATTATATATGTATATATTAACACATTAACGTTGACGGCACATAGACACAAAATCTGGTAACAATAAGGGTAATTAATTAAATTGCTTACGACAGTAATAAACATTGGTAAATAGTTAACTAATATCTGAATTAATTATAAATTGGTACTCTTTAAGACATTATTAAACCTTACTAAATTTTTATGCGTCATAATATTATAAATCATAATATTATAAATCATAATACATTAAGACATTAGATAAATGATTTAGAAATGTTAATAATGTCTTAACTAGTGTCTCTAGTAAGTACTGTTAATTACCGTACCCTTATTGTAAAGTGTTACCCAAAATCTTGTAATTTAATGTAATTTTAAAATTCATACTGGATTCAGACTAGAGCCCGAACAGAGACCAGTGTGTAACAGTACTGTCGGTGTATTAGCACTCGGCCCAGTCAAAACAAACCGCAGCCCCCTCTACTGTAGTATCTGATACTCTTACTGTAAAACTATCTGATCTTATCCGAGTGTGTGAGGGTCACGTGTCGGAACAGGGGGGCGTGTTGTGGTGTGTGTCGGGGTTTGAAAGTGTGTGTTCTTCACACCTGCACTGTGACTGTGAGGATGAGGGACAGGTGAGTCTGGCCTCTATACAGGAATAATGGCTTCATCAGAGAGGGTCATTAAAGCAAGAATGCTGGGGGCGACAAAATAACAGAAACCGTTTTATCTGCTATCTGAGTCCTATTCTATTAGCAGTGCCTCTTTACAGGGAATGACAAGCTGTAGGTGTGTGCATTTGCTCATCTGTGTCAGCAATGGGTGTAACAACTTACAATAAAGTAGCTGAATGTGTTCATTAGAGGGAGTGTCCACAAACATATGGACATCTATGGTATGTACAGCTCTGGAAAATTTTTTACCCAATTGATTTTACTAAGTTGAAAACCTCTGGAATATAATCAAGAGGAAGATGTATGATCAGAAGCCATCAAACCAAACTGAACTGCTTGATTTGTTGCACCAGGAGTAAAGACATAAAATTATCCAAAAGCAGTGTGTAAGACTGGTGGAGGAGAACATGATGCCAAGATGCATGAAAACTGTAATAAAACCCATGGTTATTCCACCAAATAATGATTTCTGAACTCTTAAAACTTTGATGTTTGAAAGCTCTGCATCTTTTTTTTTTGTTATTTCAGACATTTCTCAATTTCTGCAAATAAATGGTTTTAATGACAATGTATCTATTTGGAATTTGGGAGAAATATTTTACTCAAATATAAACCTATAAAAAGCAAAATGAGTAAAGTGGTCTCTTATTTTTTTTCCAGAGCTGTATATATATATATATATATATATATATATATATATATATATATACCTACACAGGAGGCACAGGTATACTTCAAAGACTTTCAGTGTGTGTGTGTGTGTGTGTGTGCAGGTGTCTCTAAAAGCTGGATTGTTTCTATGTTACTCACAGGGTTTATTTGAAGTGCCGGGCTTCACGTACTCGTAACTCCAGCTGATGACTTCTCAGGGAGACAGTACACACACACACACACACACACACACAGGTTTTGTTGGAGGTTTATAGCATGCCAGGCTGTGCTGTGTGACGTGAGTGTGGAGGTTTTGGGGAGGTGGAGTGTTAGTGGAGGAATGTGCAGCAGTGTGTTAAACACTGTTAAACAGTTTAACACACTCAGACTCACAACGCTGTGAACACTGCTCCCTCTCCCCTATACTCTATATCAGAGGTGTCCAAACTACGGCCCGCGGGCCATTTGCGGGCCGTTTCCTTCTTTGGAGCGGCCCGCGAGGTATTTTTTCAAAGTTTGAACGCTAGGTGTCAGAAACGGGCCAAAGAGTCTAAAAGCGGAGAGGGTGCGCATTTCAAAGAGTCTAAAAGCGGAGAGAGTGCCATTTCTAGCGCAGAAAAACGGGGCAAAAGAGTCTAAAAGCGGAGAGGGTGTGCATTTCTAGAGCAGAAAAACGGGCAAAAGAGTCTAAAAGCGGAGAGAGAGCGCATTTCTAGAGCAGAAAAACGGGCCAAAGAGTCTAAAAGCGCAGAGGGTGCACATTTCTAGAGCAGAAAAACGGGGCCAAAGAGTCTAAAAGCGGAGAGAGTGCGCATTTCTACTGCAGAAAAACGGGGCAAAATAGTCTAAAAGTTGCCGTAACTAAGGAGTTTAATATTAAGAGACATCATGAAATTAAACATCAATTTAAATCTTAGTTTACACAACACTGTCAAAGATAAAGATAAGTAAGTAAGTAAGTCAAGTAAAATGGCATGTAAATGAAATAATCAGGAAAAAAGTCTTATTTAAAGTGGTATATTTCATTATTTGTTTTATTATAGAGTCTGTGGCCCGTGACTTCAAATATATTTCTCCTTCTGGCCCCCAAGAAAAAAAGTTTGGACACCCCTGCTCTATATACTCTACCTGACTCACCATTTACTCACCACTCTCTCTCTCTCTCTCTCTCTCTCTCTCTCGTTCTCTCTCTCTCTCTCTCTCTCTCTCTCGCTTACTCAGGCTGTCCAGTGGTGTTTATACAGTATGTAGAGGATGCTGTATGGTCTAATGAGACGTCTTGATGAGGCAATCACATTTCTCCTCATTAGCCTCCAATTAGCTTCTCTCCACAGAGAGAGAATTAAAAAATAAACATAGCTCCTGGAAGGCTAATGCTATTAATGCATGCTGATCATCGGCCCAAGAAGCAGTGCTCACCAGTCAGTGTGTAATTACTGATTAACAAGCTAAAACAGGACTGCTGATTCTGTTCTGCTGATTAAGAACTTTAAAGACTGGATCTGTACCATTGAGAAACAAAAACTTTGCAAACTTCCCATATTTTGGACCATAACTTTACAAATGTCTTTACTGTGACCAAGAACCATCTTTATTATTTTTCTCTTTCTGTGCCTCAAAACTTTACGAATTCCATTTCTTCACACCATACCTTATTATGACCCACAACTTTACAAAAACCCTCACTTAGTTGAATCTCCCTAACTGTAGACTATAAACTTTCAAATTTTCCATACTGTGGCCCAGAACCCCACAACTCTGTTTACCATCACCAACAACTACAAATCTCCATTATAGTGTCCCAAAACTTTACAAATTCTTTTACTGTGACCCATTACTTTTAAGACCTCTTTAACTATGGTCCACAAATTTAGCAAAATGTTCCTTATTGTAGCCAAGAACTTTACAAACCTTTTTACTGTGGTTCAGAACTTTACAGTGCACCTTTGCTGTGGAAAATAACTTAAACCCTCTTAGTGTGCCCCAGAAATGTTGAAATCATTTAATTGCGACACAGAGCTTTACAAACCTACTTTAAACCTTAATTTTACAAAACTCATTTTTTACTGCCCAGAACTTTACAGACCTCCTTATTGAGGCCCAGAACAATACACCCCAATTTTATCTTAGGCCAGAACTTAACACACCCTCCCTTAGTGTAGTATGCAACTTTACAAACATTCCAAAACTTGACAAACTCCTACTTACTGTAGCCTGAAACTTTTACACACCATCTCTTACTGTGGCCCACAACTTTACAAACTCTTCCCTACTGTAGCCTGAAACTTTATACACCCACCCTTCTGTGGCACACAAATTTACAAATCTTTTTTACCCTGGCCCAAAACTTTACAAACCCTTACTGTAGCCTGGAACTTTACACACTCTCCCTTACTATGGCCCAGAACTTTACGAACCTTCCTTACCCTGGCCCAAAACTTTACAAACCCTCGCTAACTGTGGCCTATAACTTTACACACCCTCCCTTACTGTGGTCCACAACTTTACAAACCTTTACCCTGGCCTAAAACATAACAAACTCTTACTTACTGTAGCCTGAAACTTTACACACCCTCCCGTACCTTTACCTTACCTTACCTTTACCTCCCTTACCGCCCACACCTTTGCAAACCCTCACTAACTGTGGCCTAAAACTTTACTCACCCTCCCTTACTGTGGCCCACAACTTTACAAACTTTACCCTGGCCTAAAACATGACAAACTCTTACTTATTGTAGCCTGAAACTTTACACACCCTCCCTTAGTATGGCCCTGAACTTTACAAACCCTTGCTAACTGTGGCCTATAACTTTACACACCCTCCCTTACTGTGGTCCACAACTTTACAAACCTTTACCCTGGCCTAAAACATGACAAACTGTTACTTAATGTAGCCTGAAACTTTACACACCCTCCCTTACTGTGGCCCACACCTTTACAAACCTTCCTTACCCTGACCCAAAACTTTACAAATCTTCCTTAACCTGGCCCAAAGTTTTACAAACCTATACTTACTGTAAATTGAAACTTTACACACACTCCCTTACCGTGGCTCTCACCTTTACAAACCTTCCTGACCCAAAACTTTACAAACCTTCCTTACCCTGGCCCAAAACTTTACAAACCTTCCTTACCCTGACCCAAAACTTTACAAACCTTCCTTACCCTGACCCAAAACTTTACAAACCTTCCTTACCCTGACCCAAAACTTTACAAACCTTCCTTACCCTGACCCAAAACATTACAAACCTTCCTTACCCTGACCCAAAACTTTACAAACCTTCCTTACCCTGACCTAAAACTTTACAAACCTTCCTTACCCTGACCCAAATCTTTACAAACCTTCCTTACCCTTATCCAAAACTTTACAAACCTGACTCTACAGTATGCACCAATCATTAAATAACCATTTGGTGCACATTAGATATTGACAGACTAGTGAGAACAGAAAGGAGGCTCATTGATTGGACGGGTTGATCTAATGTACAGGCCGGTGGTCTGAAACACTCAGCGGATCTCTGCAGTGTTTGGTAGTGTTTGGACCCGAGCCCCTGAGGATTTAGTGGGCTAATATTGCTCTGGCTCCTTTTCTCTGATGTCCTCAATCGCGGCGCATATTACACAATGATCATTAGTGTTTATTGTCGAGGAGGCTTCTAAAAGCGGACCCGCGGCATGCGGCCGTGTCTAGCGGCGGCCGATGCCAGGGCAGTCGAGCTGTGAGTTGATTAAAAAAAGAGGGGATAAAAAAAGGAAAGGTACCTTTGAAAATGAAGGAAATGACTTTCCACAGCAGATGTGTTACTACATTGCCTATTATGTTGCCCATTAAATAGGCTCTCTCAATGGCCCATTATTTTCTCCAATAAAAACCGGCTCACTGCGCCCTACATATCCACCACCGCTGCCCCCCCCAGCCCCCCAGCTCACATTTACTTCAGAAAGCATATTTAAGAAACTATGAAATCCCCCCTGTATAAAATGAAACATTTGATGTCTTAAATATGAACCAGACGGTGTTTGGGCTAAGCATGGCAGGTGTGGAGAGGGCCAATTCACTTCAATAACCGCCAGTCTCCTCAGAAAACCTGCCAGAGAGCCACCCCCCACCCCACCCGTCCCCCATTACATACACCCACACGCCCCCCCCCCCCCCACCCAACCCGGCCTTCCGCCTGCCCTCAGATTACTCAGAGGTAGTTCCCATTACGACAGCACCGAAAGCCTGCAGAAACCCGTGGCCTGAAGCAGGAGAGCAGCTAACTGCCTCTGAAAGCTGGAACTGATGCTCAGGAATCAGCTCAATGCTTTTTTCTCATTAACTTAGTGGGATATTTCAGTGCTGATGGCATTGCAGTCAGCAGCAGTTTGGATTTTTCTCTCTAAACCTCTATTTGTGTGGGATTAGGTGTGCTCTCTCTCTAAGTTGCAGAGTTTGTAATAAAATAATAAAATTGAGGTTTTGTGTGTTTTATTATATGTGGAGTCACTGGATTAAGCATTTTTCATTGTCTGATTTTTTTTTTATTAAAAATCAAATAATGTGTAAAATATTTTATTCCAGCTCAATTTGGAGCATTTCTATTGGTTGATTCAAAGTCAAAGTCAAAGTCAAAGTGGTTTTTATTGTCATTTCAGCTATATACAGAGTAGACAGTGAAACGAAACAACGTTCCTCCAAGGACCATGGTGCACATAAACACAGTGTAGACAGAACAATAGTGCAACAGTACAAAAGTGCAGACAGACAATACAACACAATACAGACAAAGAATAATAAATAACAAGACAGTGTGCAAATTATGCAGTGTGCAAAAAAGACCAGGTGAGGTAGTAATTACTCTATTACACAGTGTGCAATAGAGTCCAGTGAGGTAGTAGGGTTTTTAGTGCTTTCCATTTTCTGGGGTAAGTGGGGTAAGAGTGTGTGTGCATGTACAGAAAAACCATCAGTTCAGTCTCTGCAGTTAAGGAGTCTGATGGCTTGGGGGTAGAAGCTGTTGCAGAATCTGGTCGTGCTGGAATTTTTTTTTTTCTGTCTGCCAGAGTCTATTGTCTGTTCACACAGGCAATTCTAGCCAGATGCCACTGGTCACTATCATTACCACCCACTGTGCTGTCTACTGTGGGTGCTAATGCCTTCTACAGTATGACATATTCCTAGTACACACGTCACACTATCGATGTGAAACTAACTCCAGAAATGGAATGTCCCATCCATTCACTGGAATCTCCTGAGGTAGCACTTCCCGCTTATTATACTCACTGTTTGTTATCCCATGACTTTTGGCATGTCGTGTATATCCTGCACGGTTTACATGAAGTAAGAAGAGACAGTTGCTGTCAGTAAACCTCCGGAGCAGCATTCAGGACATGAGGGACAGACACAGGGAGGGAGTCAAACACAGCCTTTCAGATCCGGCTTTGCTGTTTTGGCTGCCTGCGTTTCTCCATCACCGTTTGACATTATGACATGCTGATAGAACACCCAAAGCAACCCCCCCCCCCCCCCCTGCTCCTGCCAATCAACTGCACGATGCCTTCCTCCGCCTGGCCCCGGGTGATGTAACTGCTCACGCTCCTCCGCGTAACTCCAGGAAATATGGAGGCCCAGAGTGCTGTCCTTTTTTGGCTCTAGCCTGGAGTCTTGTCCTTTTTGGCTCCTGACATATTGTCCTAATGTGATGGAGCATCGGGATGAGATGTGGCATTCTGGAAAGGTCAGCTCCCGGCCGTCTCGGAATCCGTCTGTCGGCGTGACGGTGGCAGCTGTCATATGGATGCTGGCATGTGCAGTCAACCCGCCGCACAGAAGAAGATATGGACCTTTCCGGCGTGCCTGAAGATCAGGCCTGTCGTTTTGGGGTATCAGGGTGTGACCAAGGGCATGATGCCTGCCGGGAGATCCAATAACATCTCTAATGTCTGTAAAATCTCAGTGATGGTTCTGTAAGCAACGTGAAGTCAGTGGTTTGGTTGTGTTTGGGTAAACCGCATTTTACTGTAGTTCAATGTGCACTATAGGTGGGAAGTGTCTCATTTAACCAGTGGTGTCCAGTAAGGCCCTTCTAACCCTTCAGAGAAGGGATGACAATGGGTGCATGTAAATCATTACATAGTATTTAATCAGGAAATATATATTATAGTTATTGTGAACTATAAGCATATAATTTATAAATTAACTAAATTAAAAACAGCAACTAATTCATAGCATTATTCTGCGTTTTTCAGTTGCTACAGGACTCTTGAATCTGACTGACAGCTGTTCTAACCATAGACTGTGTATAGCTGGACAGAGCATCGCCTCTCAAAAGTGAAGCCCCCACAGGTCGGGCGCCCCCTGCTGTTTGGTTGCAGAAATTATGCTGCTGTGCAGCATTATGCACAGCAGAGTTTTTGAGGTTGGAAAGAACTGAAAATGGTAATTTGTTGAATTTTCAGCATAAGGAGGATTACACATTCACTGAAATCAAAAGCTAAAATGGTTCTTCTTCTTTTCGTACCATGGAAGAAAGTGGCCTACCAGCTCTTTCCCTTTGATTCCGGCCCAAAACATGACTTCGCCTTCTCCTTTCTGACGTAGCAGCCTTGTTGGGATGTGGTGGCCATCCACCAACCATCCACTACTCCATCCATCTGGACCATCCAGGGTTGCACAACACTCATCAATAATCAAGAATGTTGGGACAATAGTCTAAATATTTCATACCTTGCAGCAGAGAGATCCTTTTTGAGAGATCCTGTGGCCTGCTTTATAATGTGGAACATCGTTCTTAAGCAGTTTTCCTTTAATTGGGCTCACCTGGCAAACTAATTATCACAGGTGTCTGAGATTCATTTTAGTGATCCAAAGAGCCATGAGACACAATACCATCCATGAGTTTAATTGAGAAACAAAAATATGATCTTTATGACACTTAAATGTTAAATCTAAAATTTGCATAATAATTTGGAACACGGTGTATATGGCACTGCATCCAATGCATTGACGCTATTAGAGAGGCTTCCCTGGACAGTAGAGACTATTGAGCAGGATAAACTCTTCTTAACACCCTCGATTTTAGAGCTATTTTGGATTGACCATGTGTCCCAAAACTTTTGTCCATATACTGTAGTGTATGAGTTGAGTTTGAATGTTTTCTGTACTTTGTTCCGTTGGTGTGTTTTGTAGATAACTATCTCTCTCTCTCTCGTACTGTTACTGTTGAAGGAGGAGGTAAACGGGAATTGTCCCCTAAAGTTGCACAAGAGACAATAGGACAAGTCCTTCCCGAGTCAAATCGATTTCCTCTTATCGTTCTATTACCGCCAGACGTTATCTATGGAAGTCATTTGGTTATAAATTCAATTTCAGGTGGGAGATGTTGGTTGTTTACTGATGCCAGCTCTGCGGGAGGCAGATGAGGGAGCAGTCCATGCATGTCAGGGAATTCATTTGGGACGAAGCCCGTGTGAGACGGCGCAGAGCGCTGACAGGCAGGGCTTCCTGAAGGGCGCAGGACCAGGTATCTCCCGCATGTAGATCCATGTTTTATTCACATCTATTTGCTTTCATTTGGCCTGTTGTTAGCAGGCGATTGCTTCAGTGGGGAAAACCGCGCCCGGAGCCGCTGCCCTCTGTTTCCTCCGTCATGCTGCCGCCCGCCTCGCTGTTGACAGGGTTTATTTGGTTAATAGATTTTCCCAATCTGTCAGCAGCAGAAGACGCCTGTAGGTGATTCACCCTGCAGCGGTTAGAGTGGGACACTGTGGCAATGCATTATCACACCACAGCGTTCCCCGGAACAGGGGAATTGAAATGGAGTTATTCTATGGAACCGTTCTGACCCGCTGTTTAACCCAACCAGTCATCCTGATGAGACTGGGATTCTATCTACGATGTAGGATGACACAATCTCACTGTAACCATAGATACCAAATATATTATAAAAAATATGCTTTCTAAGATTATTTTGAAGTCTTAAAAAGGTGGCACTTTTGTATCATTATTAAAGAATTTTCTTAAATTAGTTTTTTTTTTTAAGTCTATTGAGCTACAAATCCAGAAGTAGTGTGTAATTCATACGTATTTCAAGACTGCACACTAAACATCTTGGCCAGGAGTTGTAGAGATTCCTAACGGTATCTTGTGATAATGTTACAAAGCATGTGTTACAAAGAGTGTCCGATGATGTAAACTTATAGAGTGTGGTGTCCATTAATATAAAGTTAAATAGCAGAGTTTCCGATGATGTAAAGTTACAGATCAGAGTGTCTAATGACGTAAAGATAAAAAACAGAGTGTCCAATGACGTAAAGTTACAGTGTGAGGTGTCTAATGACATAAAGTTACAGAGCAGAGTGTCCAATGATGCAAAGTTATAGAGGGTGGTGTCCAATAATATAAAGTTACAGAGCAGAGTGTCCAAAGATGTAAAGTTACAGAACAGAGTGTCTGATGACGTAAAGTTACAAAACAGAGTGTGTGATGACGTAAAGTTACAGAACAGAGTGTCTGATGACGTAAAGTTACAAAACAGAGTGTGTGATGACGTAAAGTTACAGAACAGAGTGTCTGATGACGTAAAGTTACAAAACAGAGTGTGTGATGATGTAAAGTTACAGAGCAGAGTGTGTGATGACGTAAAGTTACAGAACAGAGTGTCTGATGACGTAAAGTTACAAAACAGAGTGTGTGATGATGTAAAGTTACAGAGCAGAGTGTGTGATGACGTAAAGTTACAGAGCAGAGTGTCTGATGACGTAAAATTACAAAACAGAGTGTGTGATGACGTAAAGTTACAGAACAGAGTGTCTGATGACGTAAAGTTACAAAACAGAGTGTGTGATGATGTAAAGTTACAAAACAGAGTGTGTGATGACGTAAAGTTACAAAACAGAGTGTGTGATGATGTAAAGTTACAGAGCAGAGTGTGTGATGACGTAAAGTTACAGAGCAGAGTGTCTAATTACGTAAACTTATAGAGTGTGGTGTCCAATAATGTAAAGTTACAGAGCAGAGTGTCTGATGATGTAAAGTTACAAAACAGAGTGTGTGATGACGTAAAGTTACAGAGCAGAGTGTGTGATGATGTAAAGTTACAGAACAGAGTGTCTGATGACGTAAAGTTACAAAACAGTGTGTGATGATGTAAAGTTACAGAGCAGAGTGTGTGATGACGTAAAGTTACAGAGCAGAGTGTCTAATTACGTAAACTTATAGAGTGTGGTGTCCAATAATGTAAAGTTACAGAGCAGAGTGTCTGATGACGTAAAGTTACAGAGCAGAGTGTCCAATAATGTAATGTTACAGAGCAGAGTGTCTCTCTTTTTTCTGTGTATGTGTGTGTGTTGTAGGTAAGGTGAAGTGTGTGTTTGATGCTCAGACGCCCGTGTGTCCCATCTGTCAGGCTGTTCTGCGGCCGGGGGAGCTTCAGGAGCACATGGAGGCGGAGATGGAGCGGCTCACACAGCTACAGTTGTGGTACATACATACACACATACACACACACACACACATAACGACATACACACAGTGTCTGGAATATAGCAGTGGTGGTTGCCAACAACAACTTATGCTTGTAAAATCAAATTCAAATAGTTTTTTGCTATTGTTCTTATTTTCTCTCCTGAAAAAACAGCATCCTTTGGGACTCTGCACCCTTTTCTACTGGAAGGGCAGAAGGACACCCATAGATGGGCTTTTATTAAGACTCATTATCAAAAAAATTCTTGATCTTGAGGGCACATGATTATAATTTATTGGAAGAAGTGTCACCCTAGCAGGCATTTAATCACCTTTTCTCACAAGAAGGGCATCTAAAAGGGCATATTGTCTCTGTTTTTGCCACTGTAGAGGGCACTTTAGTGAGGCTTTTTCAACAATGGGGAAACCAGGAGTGGCGGTTCCCCCCCATGACCCCCCTCTGAATGTGCCAGTCGAATATATAATAGTGTATAACTGAATTAAGCTGATTTCAATGGAATCCAATAGAACTGAAACAATAGAGGCGCCTATGTGTTGAACAAGATGTTGAATAGCAGTTAAGCTAATTTGAGACAATGGCTCTCACAGTGTATGCATAACACACACACACACACACACACACATACACACACACACATATACACATACACACACACTCATATTATCCATGTTCCTCCCCTGGCACATTAAATGCTTCCAGGTCATGATGGCATATTCATCAGCAGCCTCAGGACCTCCTTCATCTCAAACACGCACACACACACACACACATATATATATAAATATATATGCACACACACACTGTTCAGTAATACACACCCTCGCATTCCTCACCACATATTTCACAGCCTGTCATGCTCTGGGCGATGTTGGTGAGTTTAATAACGCCGATTCTCAGCATCCCGCCGCCGGCATCACGCAGGCAGGGGCACAGGCACAGGCAGGGGTGCAGGCAGGGGCACAGGCAGGGGCACAGGGTGTGTGTGTGTGTGGTGTGTGTGTGTGTGGTGTGGTCGGGGGGTGAGGCCTTCGCTCCACATGAAGGATTCGTTCAATAAAGACATTACAGCCCTAATCTGCTTACTGACAGAACCGCCGACAGTAATTGTGTCAAATTGTATTCGGCCCAAGGGTGTGTTTCAGCTGTACGGAAGAGCAGAGCTGCATGCATGGAGCTGTGTGTGTGTGTGTGTGTGTGTGTGTGTGTGGTTATATATATATATATATATATATATAAATGTATGTGTGTGTATAGGTTGGGTGAAAAGAATGCTATTTTGCTTTATATTGGATGAGATTTCTATATATTTCTATATATTTAGACCTTTGAGAGAAAACACTTTATCCTTTATTAAAATTATATATATATATATATTTTAATTGTATAATTAGAATTTCAGGCGGTTTTTGAAGCAAAATATCACTTTTTTTTTACACATTTAGTTTTAAATAATTTTACATTTGGAATGGGGTTTGTCTCATATCACTGTTAACTTTCAAACTGTAATGTTGTGTGCAGTACATACAATATATTGTTAATGTCAATAAAAAACATTTTTAACTTCCAATTAAGTAAATGTAAAATCCAAGCTATTTTTCTCCATCTCTATTGTTCCATTCATCAAGAAAAAATCTGCTTTGTAATTGTAAAACAATTAAATTGTTGTTTATTTACGAAATAATACACTAAAGGTTAGTGCTATAATGTGTAATATTGGCACTGCTGTGCTGCAGTCGTAGGCACAAGGTCGCAGTATATTATAGCACGTGTAATAGCACAAACCTTGAGTGTATTATTGCGTCCGTAATCGCTGTTCATTGACAGATTATGAGTTAAAGAGGATGAGGAAATACGATCTGTTTGGTTATAAAAACTCTGCAAATGAAAATAGTTCCATTGCTGCTCTGTTTGTAGCTGCGCTGTTTGGCTTGTAAGCGCTGCATCGTTGCTAGGTTACCTGTATGCTGTATGTGGGGAGTTTTGGTTACAGTGCATTATCGGCATCATAAAACGCCTCTCAGCCAATCATATTGCAGGGTCGGAACTTACTGTGGTATAATGAAAACATATATAAGTAACAAAGTAACATTAAATAAATGTATAACACATGTAAGTGTGTAGATCTTCTATCAACCTAGTAAATTAGCCTTTAACTTAGTGACTGCATATCATTGGTATTATGAAAAAAAACAGTTTACCAGTTTCTAACATTATGTAAATCTGAAATTTGATGATTTAAGAAGGGACCGATATGCCTCTCCTAAAAATGTGAATTTTATATAAATGAATTTAATGAAATTTGAAAGAACCCACTGTCCTTTACACTGTGTTTTATTTTTATTTTATGGTGAATGGACCAATCAAAATGCTCTAAAATGAAGGAAATCTTTTTACATTTTCTGCCACTAAAAAGTTATTTTTTTCAATGATCTCTTTCTGTTTTCAAAATGCAATGTTTTTCTATGATTGGCGATTGTATACCTCTTTTATAAACCAATCCAGTTTTTTATCTGTGATTTGTTCTGAAGTTGTGTTTCATTTTATAGTTTTTGTGATGCTCAAATTAGATAGACACTGTTTTTGTAGTGACAGACATAAATTAAGTTTTCCAAAAGAATTGCCTTCATCATGTTCTGTGGTGAATTATAACTATGTTCAGAACATTACAGCATTAACATGACAGACTACAAAATGATGACCCGACTCCTGTGGTCTGCTGAAAGGGAAGGAAGGTGTTGAAAACGTGATTAAATATTGTTCTGTTCTTGGCTGTTAGAAGCAGATGGATCATTACAGCTTCCAAATGATCCATCAGATCCAAAAAGATGAAGTTTATTTGTTCCCCACAGCCCCACTGAAACAGTGCTGCCAGTTAAATAAACTTGTAGAATTGGTGGAACCATAATAAAGGTTCTGTAAAGTGTAAAGAAACTGGTACTGAATGGGTTCTCATTCAGACTGCATGTCTTTGGTGGTCCAGCTGTTGGAATGTGTTCAGTAATGTTGGGTATTTTTTTTGTCTTTTGCAGTCCGAGTCCCTCTCAGAAGGAGTGTCTCTCTACTGGGTTTCCAAAGGTACAAACTTATGCTTATGATTATGATTATCATTAGCAATCATTTTATGTTGTATTTTACAAGATATGCATAATATTAAACCCAATATACCGGTACTGTAAAGAACCCAAATTACAAATCTTTAAGTATCTATTTTTGCAAAAAGCAAAAAAAAGTCTGTGCAATAAAAATGAATTGCAATATATTATAGTAAAACTAATCCACAACTAAAGCAATAACGTTTAATATTAATATTAATCTTAATATTTAATACTTTAAATGTAAATAAATTGTAATTAGTTTTTCTTGCAGTAATTGTGGACAGTTCCTGTTGGTTTAGTTGTCCTTTATTCAAAGTAAAAAACAAGAAAAAACTCTTAAAAACATAAAACATTTAATCAATGTATGGCATCAATGTATTTCATATTAATTGTAATATTAAAAATATTTTTTTTAGGTATTTTAAGTAAATTTAGGTTTTTTTTACCTTTTATTGACAGGTTAAAATCTCAGAAATTAGAATATAATTGAAAAGTTATGTTGTTTCAAAATGTAACAATCATATATAAATTGTATTGCACACAGAGTGATCTATTTTAAGTGTTTATTTATTTTATTGTTGATGATTGTGAATGATTACAGCCATTGTATTTTTGGCAGTGTGGGCAGTGTGCCTGCTGAAAAATAAAATCCGCTTTTCCATAAAAGTTGTCAGTAGCAGAGGGAAGCATGAAGTGCTGTAAGATTTTCTGGGAAAACAAAACTGCACTGACTTTAGACTTGACAATAAAACACAGTGGATCAACACCAGCAGATGACATGTCTCTTTATCCAAACCATCACTGATTGGTGGAAACTTCACACTAGACCTCAAGCAGCTTGAACTGTGTGTCTCTCCACTCTTCCTCCAGACTCTGATCCCTTGATTTACTTTAAATGAAATGTAAAATGTACTGATGATCAGTGATGGTTTGGATAAAGAGTCATGTCATCTGCTGGTGTTTATCCACTGTGTTTTATTATTAAGTCCAAAGTCAGTGCAGTGTTTTACAGCACTTCATGCTTCCCTCTGCTGACAACTTTTATGGAGATGCAGATTTCATTTTCCAGCAGGATTTGGTACCAATTGGTCTTATATAATATTCTAATTTTCTGAGACAATGATTTTGAGGTTTATATGCATCTATAGGTTTAGTCTGTTTTTGTTCTCATGAGTTTTATTTTTATGATTATTTTAACAGATGATATTTATTCTCATATAAAGCCTACATTCATTACAGTTCAACATATGCCTACGTGTGAAAATGTAAATAAATCTGATTCTCCTGCTTCTTCCCATCCTATCAGCCTCTCTTCTCTGCCCACATTAAGCGAGAGGGTGGTTCCTCACCCCGCCCTGCTGATGAGGCTGTCCACTCAGACCGGTACCAGGTGAGTCACCTGTTAGGTGTGGTTTAACAGTATACACACTTCTTAATATTAAAGCTTGTTAATGTTCCCTACACATTAAAAAATGTCCTATGACCCAAGGATGAACCCAATACATAGTGAAGTACTGCCCTCTAGTGGAGCTTTCATAGCAGTTAGAGTACACACTTGCTGGCCACTTTATCAGAAACACCTGACATGTAAAGGGTTAATAAAGTGGTCAGTAAGTGGAATTATATAAGGTACCTGTTTCTAATAAAGTGACCAGTGAGGGGAAGTATAACATATTAGGTGTTTCTAATAATGTGGCCAGTAAATTAAAGTATAAGGCAGTAGGTGTTTCTATTAAAGTGGCCAGTGAATGGAAGTATAAGGCAGTAGGTGTTTCTAATAAAGTGGCCAGTAAGTGAAAGTATAATGCAGTAGGTGTTTCTAATAAAGTGGCCAGTGAGTGGAAGTTTAAGGCAGTAGGTGTTTCTAATAAAGTGGCCAGTGAGTGGAAGTATATGGCAGTAGTAGGTGTTTCAAATAAAGTGGCCAATGTGGGGAAGTATAAGGCAGTAGGTGTTTCTAATAAAGTGGCCAGGTGAGTGGAATATAACATATTAGATGTTTCTAATAAAGTGTCCAGTGAGTGAAAGCATATGTCAGTACGTGTTTCTAATAAAGTGGCCAGTGAGTGGGAGTAAAAGGCAGTAGTAGGTGTTTCTAATAAAGTGGCCAGTGAGTGTATGTATAGGGCTGTAGGTGTTTCTAATAAAGTGGCCAGGTGAGTGGAATATAACATATTTGGTGTTTCTAATTTAATGGCCAGTAGATGAAAGTAGAAGACAGTGTGTGTTTCTAATAAAGTGGCCAGTGAGTGGAAGTAAAGCATATTAGGTGTTTCTAATAAAGTGGCCAGTGAGTGGACATATAGGGCAGTGGTTGTTTCTAATAAAGTGGCCAGATGTTTGGAATATAACATATTTGGTGTTTCTAATTAAATGGCCAGCGAATGAAAGTAGAAGTTAGTGTGTGTTTCTATAAATGATGCCGATAACAGGAAGTACAAGGCAGTAGGTGTTTCTAATAAAGTGGCCAGTGAGTGGAAGTATAAGGCAGTAGGTGTTTCTAATAAAGTGGCCAGTGAGTGGAATTATAAGGCAGTAGGTGTTTCTAATAAAGTGGCCAGTGAGTGGAAGTATAAGGCAGTAGGTGTTTCTAATAAAGTGGCCAGTGAATTAACATTTAAGGCAGTAGGTGTTTCTAATAAAGTTGTCAGTGAATTAACATTTCAAGCAGTAGGTGTTTCAAATAAAGTGGCCAGTGAGTGGATACGGCCCTCCAAGTATTCCACATATTTATAAAAGTAAGTAATTATGACATTTATAATGTAATTTCTCTGTGTTTTTCTTTCTCACACAGACGTTTTTGCGAGTGAGAACCAACAGGCAAACAAGACTCAGTGGTAAGAACTTTCAGAACGTCTGGGAATGGATCAGAACATCTCCTAAACATCAGACTCATTCTTTTGATGTCTTTACCTCAATAGATAAAAACTGTTTTGGAAGCACAGGTGGATCTACATGATATTAGTCTGGGGTGGTTTTAATGTTTTGACTTTTTTTCAGTCTCTAGCTCTGGAAACTCATCAGAAATCCAGTTTCCAGAAGAAACTGAGCTGTGATGTGTTGGAGAATCCCCCTCAGGGACTATTAATCACAGTAATTATGATAAAATCAGGCACAGCTCTGAGTGGATGGATCTTTCGTTACAGATTATTGATCATAATTGCTGTAATTAATGTTCCTTTGCTCTGTGGTGGTCAGATCAGAATGGGGTTATGACACTCATATGCATACACTCCTAAAGATTAATGATCTGTTTCATTATTAGCGCTTAAAGGAAAATATATAGTTATGCTGCATATTATTTGAAATGATGAATTTCATAGTCTTTAAATTTCAAGTAGGAAATTTATTCTGAAATGCTCCCACAATTCAAATTTCCTACTCGGATAGTTGGAAGAGCCCATATTTAAAGTATTTGGATCATCATGTTTTTGTCATACTTACATTTTTCAGATTATTAAACAAGCTTTAATATCAGTCAGAAATAACCTAAAAAACTGTGATTATCTACATTTTTTGAAAAGCTCATATACAGCTCTAGAAATAAAATAAGAGACCACTTTAGTTTCTAAATCAGTTTCTCTGATTTTGCTATTTATAAGTATATGTTTCAATAATATGAACATTGTTGTTTTATTCTATAAACTACAGACAACCTTTCTCCCAAATTACAAATAAAAATATTGTCATTTAGAGCATTTATTCGCAGAAAATGAGAAATGGCTGAAATAACAAAAAAATGCAGAGCTTTCAGACCTCAAACAATGCAAGAAAAACAAATTCATATTATAAATTTTTAAAAATTCAGAAATCAATATTTGGTGGAATAACTCTGGTTTTTAATCACAGTTTTTATGCATCTTGGCATCATGTTCTCCTCCACTAGTCTTACACACTGCTTTTGGATAACTTTATGCCTTTACTCCTGGTGCAAAAATTCAAGCAGTTCAGCTTGGTTCGATGGCTTGTGTTCATCCTCTCGAGAGCTGTATATATAGGACACACCACAAGACCTGCCTGATGTTCTGGAGATGTTCTGATCCAGATTGTTTGTCAATATAAACTGCAATGTATGAGCAAAAGTTTGTGGACTCAACTCTCCTGGAAGGGCTTTACACTAAATATTGAGCATTGCTGTGAAGAGGATGGATGGATGGATGGATGGATGGATGGATGGATGGATGGGTGGGTGGGTGGATGGATGGGTGGGTGGGTGGGTGGATGGATGGGTGGATGGATGGATGGGTGGGTGGGTGGGTGAGTGGATGGATGGATGGGTGGGTGGGTGGGTGAGTGGATGGATGGATGGATGGATGAATGGATAGAATAAAGGCTACCAAGGGGAAATATATAAAATGTTGCACAAAAGAAATTGTTGAGACACAATGTGCTATTATATATGTAAAATGTTAAATTAATATTATTAATGCATATATAATCATTAAATATAGATTAGATATATATAGATATATAGATATATAGATAAATATAGATAATAGATTATTAAATAAAGATTATCACCAAACATTGGAGTTGGAGCAAGTTGTGTGTGGGTGAGAAGAATGGATAGATGATAGAGACTATACTATTTGATAAGTGATTGGTTGCTGATTCAGTTTATTTGCGTTTCATTTCCTCAGGTCTGATAGAGCACTACACTTCTTTACCATTCTTCTTTTAGTTTACAATCATATTTTCAATCCATTTCTCTCCACTGTTTCCAGCTTCAAATATGGACTGTATATATATGTAAGCTGTATATAAACTCATGATTATAAAAAGTGCTTTTTGTTTGTTTGTTTGTTTGTTTGTTTGTTTATGAAAAGCTCGCATTGGAAAGCTGAAGAGGAGGAAAGCAGAGGAAGAGCAGGTACCTACACCCATACACAATCATATTATGTTTGTGTTGTACTCTTACACAGATACAAGCACACACACACACACACACACACACACAACACAATTCCAGAAAAAATAAATGTTCAGTCAGGTTGTGTTCTTTCCAAAATATTCTCATTATATTAATAATTAAAATCATCACTTTGAAATCAACTTTGACATGAAGATATATAAGCATATACTGTATATATATATATGGGGCATATTATTATTGCACATAGAAGCATACATATATAATGCATTTAAAGGAATATTTCATATTTCATATACAGGTGCATCTCAGGAAATTAGAATATCATTGAGTTAATAAAGTTAATTTTATTTCAGTAATTTAGTTCAAAATATAAAAATCATATATTATATAGATGTATTAAACACAGAGTGTTTTAAGCATCTATTTTAAGCATTTATTTATTTTATTTTCATGATTATGACTTACAGCCAGTAAAAACCTAAAAAACAGTATCTAAGAAAATTTGAATATTATTTTAATTTGGATTATATAAGACCGATGGTACTTTTGGCAGTGTGGGCAGTGTGCCAAGTCCTGCTGGAAAATGAAATCCACATCTCCATAAAAGGTGTCAGCAGAGGGAAGCACGAAGTGCTGTAAAATCAGGGGAAATGAAAGACAGTGATAGTGGGCATATTACACAGCAATGGAACAGAACCAAACCGTGATGTTCTAGACAACAGGGTCAGAACATCTCCAGAACGTCAGGCTTTGAGTCTTGCATGTACTTCTTGTACGTATATCTAGTGCATATAGGACATTAGATATATGTATATGTATTTATATATTTATTTATTTATTTATTTAAACCTCCCTGGGTGGACAGCGCACAGTACAGGTGTGAACCGGGTCCACTGAAATAACCTCTGCAGGTGGTTAAACCCACATACGGCCACATATAACGTTAAATTAGTGTCCGGATCTGTCCCAGCTGCTCAGTTGAGATGCGCTTTGAGGAGTATTGGAACAGCGCACACACACACAGGTATATGTCTCGCTGTCCACTGGTGATCAGATCACTGGAGACAGATGATCATATCAGATATGACCGGGGCCCGGACGGAAATGTCAAACGCTGCGTCCAATCACCGGCCTCCTTTTTTTTTTCATCACAGCCTTTATTCAGCTCAGTGTCTGGATTAGGGTCTGTATGCTGTGTGACAGACGGCAGAGGTGTGTGTATCATTCAGCCTCAGGACCAGCAGAAATGTCTGCGCTGATATGTGTCTGTGTGTGTGTGTGTGTGTGTGGTGGGGGGGGGGGTATTGCAAGTTCAGACATAGACAGGTAACAGACTGAGACTGAGCCTCAAAGCTACTGAAGACATATTGTTATTATATACAGTTTATATACTTATTGGGGATGACAATGAACTATGGCTGTTATGAACCAATGCTGTGTCTGCTGCTCGATGCTGTTTATACATGCAGTAATGTGCTGCGTTCACTGCTTACATCTGTGCTGCACGTCCCATTAAAAAAACACCTCGTATAAAAGCGCAGCGGCAAATATCTAGCATTCTGTGTTAAATCAGTTTCACACTGGACAGATAAACGTGCAAAAACACAGAATGTTATTACTATATGGGACATTCCAGGATTTTGGTACATTTCCTGTCCCACCACTTACATTTCAAATGTACACAATGTACTTGTTAAGACAAACTGTAAAATATGGTGAAAAAAATAAGCTCCTTAGATATTATTCAAAAGACCGAATACCTTTGGACCACCTCAAAAAATGGCTGTTTTCTCTTGTCCCACTCATTGGGTGACCAACTCCTTTGGCAAATTTAACAATTAAAATAAGCTCTAAATAAATGATTTCCTCTTGTATATTGTTTATATGCATCTCCTTTAGTTATGAAAACAACTTCTTTGGTCTACATTGTTTTGCATGTTACAGTTTTTATGCTATTAAGTTGTGTCCCACAACAACATGCGCTCAACCCTGTTACCATAAGGAATTTTACCTGGCAGAGAAAGAGTTAAAAATATTTGTCTACTGGCACAAAGGAAGTGACATCACAAGGACATTTTCTGCCCACATGGCAAGACCAAGAGTAAGTGCTCTAACAATTTTCAAGTTTTTTTTCAAATATGTTTGTCGAAGTTGTGTGTCACTCAGTGAACTCAACCCTGTTACTCATATTGTAGACTAATATTGAGTAGAGTCAAAATTTACTTTATATACTTATATAACCATGTTTGTCCTTGATCTTGTATACATAGCTAAATTTTACAGTTAGCATCTGTTCCTGGGGTAAACCACAACTTAGCCTAGATTTGCAACCCTGTTACTCGCAACCCTGTTACTGTAAGTTACCAAATATATTGCATACCAACTTAAGCATCTTATTTTAAAAAATTGCTTTGATACCTGAGCTTGACGAATCTAACTTTTTGATAGTCTATTACCTGTATTTAATAAATATATGACTAAAATGATCAAATTGAAGATCAAATTTTTAGAAGTGACCACCCCTGAAATGTACCAAATTCCTGGAATGTCCCATATGTACTTTCTTGCTCCCGCACCAGACAGCTCTGACCAATCAGAAGAGACTATGTGCTTGCATGGTTTATTGGTGGACATTTTGGTGCATTAAGGTTTATGCCTGTGTGAAACCAAACCAAACAGAGGGGAAAAAAAAACTTTGTTCTGTGTGTGTGTGTGTGTGTGTGTGTGTTGCAGCGAGATGGTGTGTGTGCTGTGGAGAACGGATCGGTCGTAACAGGAGGAGATGAGTATGAGTGGACAGAACAGAGACGAATGCACATGGTGTCTATCCTGCGGGGCTTCAGAGGTGTATACACACAAACACACACACACACACACATACACACACATGCATACAGTAGTGTGCAAAATGTTAAATATATTTATTTGTTTGTTCGTTTATTCATTTTAAGACATTTTTATATTTCTATATAAAAACACATATAATTTTGAGATTTAGAATGTAATACAGATGAGATTTGAGATCTTTTTTTTTTTTTTTTTTTTAAGTTTTCTCACATTAGTTTTCCAGTGTTTAAACTCTAAGGAGCTCCAGAGAGTTACCATTCCTCTAAAGTTCTCTAAAGTTCTGCTTGAGGATCCATGTTTCTGTTCAGTCTGTGTGTGAAACTGATGTTATCTTCTCTCAGGTTTGGTCTGCAGTACAGTGAAGGAGAACCAGGACAGTGATGCAGATCTGGACGTGGACGGAGACGATTCACTCAACTACGGCAAAGCACAGTATCCTTCATATACTCCAGGGTGTAAAATACAGGCCTACATTGACCATTGTAAGACTTAAGTAAATTAAGCCTTAAAATCCTCAGACATTTAACTTTAGTTGTATAAATGGATGTATTGATTCACTCATATTAGGTATGTTATTGGGATGTTCTGTTCCACCTTAAAAGCAGCAGCAGTTAAATTCAAAGTGCCTGTAGAACCTGAAAGCATGTGTTGCCCCAGCAGCATTTAAGGTGGAATGGTAATTTGAACACTCTAACATCATGTGATTGATTTTATGAAGGCAATAAAGTGTACTTAGGAAAGCATGATAGCAAACCGCCTTGTCTTATGCAGGTGTTGCTTAAAAGATGGCACAAGCCATGTGACTAATAATATGTAATAATAAAGTGAGGCAGACAGAGGAGAGGTAAAACTAATGAGGAATGTTATGTTATATAAATATAAATGTTTTAAACAGTTGTTTTACCACATTTGGGGAGGGATAGGGGGGGTTAATATTAATGATGGGGTCAGACAGATCCCCCACCCCAATCCCACAATCTTCTCTTCAGGCTAAATAACACCACAGCTCTGTCACCAGGGACAACTTAACACACAGGCTGCTGTCATGTAGACCTACACTGAAAAAATGATGAGTAAAATTTACTCAAAAAAGTTTAGCAACTTTCTGTATTTTCTTTTTTTAAGTAAATTTAATTTCAGATAAATTTAAGTAACTTCAACTCAGTTTCAAGACTTAAATGTTACATAGAGTAAATAAGTGAACTGAAATTCAGACAATCCTTTCTTTTAGTAAACTTTACTTAATTCCTGCATACAATATTACCTAATTACCTCATTAATTAATTTATACTATTACACTGTCTTTAGTAAAAAAGAATGTATTACATGCTATCCATGTGTTGAGACAGTGTAATATGTGTGTTTTACTAAAAATATTTACATTTCAGGATTTATAATATATTATGTATCATAAATTATTTGATTAATACTGTATAAATTAAGTTATTGTAATTAGGTAATATTGTATGCAGAAATAAAGTAAATATTACTAAAAGAAAGGATTTATTCAGCAAAAATAAATGAATTAATTTATTTAATTAAAATATTATATTGTTTTTATCAAAATAATAAAATAAAAATCTGCAGTGACTCAGCAGACTCAACTTCCATTTTCAACCGTTTGTTGCCCAGTGCAAACCTTTTTTTAATGTGTTATGTAATCATAAATTAGATAATGTAGACAACACATAAAAAATAAGTTCATGCTGTCTGTAATCAAATGAAACGCAAAGAAAACATTAGAAACACATAGTAATTGCAATTATGTAATATTGTATGCAGGAATTAAGTAAAGTTTACTAAAAGAAAGGATTGACTGAAGTTCAGTTCACTTATTTACTCTATGTAACATTTACGTCTTGAAACCGAGTTGAAGTTACTTAAATGTATCTGAAATTAAATTTACTTAAAAAAATTAATTGCAGGAAGTTGCATAAGAAAACTTTACTCATCATTTTTTCAGTTTACTTCAGTGTCTTTAGATCCCACTGTTCTGATCGTATAAAAACTTTTCTTTAATTAGATTTGATGCATATGATGGTGTGTATTTTTAATATACCACAATATAATTTGTAACATATTGCCAGGTTCTTGCCAGTACACAGCCGAAGATTCCCAGCTATTTCTATCTGTTTCTCCTTAGCTTGTGTTTTTAGATACTCAGAGACGGACGTGATTCCCAGCTCACGAGACGCCGAGGAGAGCGAGACCGGACTAAAGTACGAGTCCATTCACTGAACTGAGCACTGTACTGAATCTTAAAATAAGATTACATCCATAACAGCTGCTGTTTTTTTTTTTCCTTTTTTTGTTGTGTTTGTTCCTCAGTGCGGACGCAGCCAGCAGACTCCAGTCTCCAGAACACGCCAAGTGGTTAACAGCAGGTCAGAAACCTGTGAAATTTTATATTCATACATGCGTACAGTCAGTGTCGTGCACAGACATTTTGGGGGGCAAGTGCTCAGGGGGGAAAAAGGGCACTTTTTGGCGCACATGGTGCTGTATGAGACATTTTACTGCACAACAAAATGATTTCACGTTGGGTTTAGAGGGCAAACGGTACGATTTTATTTAATGTTTATGTTACCTGGCTGGTGGGACACAGGGGAGAAGAAGCCTATCTGTTGCCGTGCGTGCTGTGCTGAAGACTCGCTGAACTGAACTGCTGCTGCAGCATCTAGTGTGCCTTGCGTGCGACCGTGCGGGGTCACGTGACAGAGGAAGAGAGAGGTCGGGTGTGTGCGAGCTGATTTCAGGGCATTCTGTTTTCCCTCGTTTTTAATCGCTCAGGTTTTCAAAAGATCATTTCAAACCGGCCTCAGTAAAATCTTAATAATAATAATATTAAAAAAAAAAAAAGTTTCAAAAGGGCACTTTGGTTGATAAAGGGCAGAGTTGGTGGTGCTTTAGCACCTGATGTCTATGTTTGCACGCCTCTGTAGTAATGTGTAATTCAGTGTAGCAGTGGACCAATATATATTAGACAAGTGACTTCAAAGTGTTAAAATAGAGGGAGGATGTGTTGATTCATTATTGAATTAAAATATTATATTGTTTTTATCAAGATAATAATTTAAAAAATAATAATAAATATTTAAAAAAATATATATGAAGTGACTCAGCAGACTCCAAAAAAAAAACAAATCTGTTTTTTCTTAGTACAACTTTCTTTTTCAACCTTTTTTTGGAATGTGTCGCATTAATAATAAATGAAATAAAGTAGAAAATACATGAAATATCTCAAGTTTATACTGTCTCCAATCAAATCAAATTCAGAGAAAACTTAGGAAACATAGAGTCCCAACTTTTTTCTAATTTGGGGTTGTAATCAATGGTAAATTTACATATCGGAATATATTAAAAAGAATATATTGAAAAAGAATATTAAAAAATAATAATTTCTTATTAAAATGTAAAGAAGTGTGTCAACTGTACATGATAGTTGGCCACGGTTGCCTAAACGTTTGATCGGGTTGATGTCAAATTTAGCATATATGTAAAAAAGCAATGCATCATTAAATTAACAGAGGCATATATGTCTGCAGAAACTCCATCTACGAGTAATGAAGAGCACAGTAAAGCTGACGGCAGTGCCAGCACCTCACCACCCACCTGCAGGAGCTGTGAGCTACAGCTGTAAGTAAAAATTAATCATATAAACATGCGGGTGTGGCGGTGTGTCTTTGCGCACGCACTCCTGCATGGCTAAGATAGGATTGGGCAGCTGACTCTTGACTGGTGCCAGGGTTTTACTCAATCAGTGGCGCACCTGTGTTTACCGCCGCCAAGATAGAAACATGCCAGAAATTTACCTGAACACACCTCACTTTCAGACCACCACACCAAACCATCAGTGTAAATATATTCCTAAACTCTGTTGCTATTTTAACAGCGTAGGCATAAGGCGTGAAAATAGACTGTTGATAGGGCGCACCTTGATCTTCACTTGAACAGTACTGAAAGACAAAGCTAATACAGCTAAACAATAAAACTTAAGAAATTACTTTTATATATACAGTACAGGCCAAAAGTTTGGACACACCTCTTTTTCAATGCATTTTCTTTATTTTCATGACTATTAACATTGTAGATTCTCACTGAAGGTATCAAAACTATGAATGAACACATGTGGAGTTTTATGTACTTAACAAAAAAAGGTGAAATAACTAAAAAAAAAAAAAGTATATTTTAGTTTCTTCAAAATAATAGCCACCCTTTGCTCTGATTACTGATTTGCACACTTTTGGCATCATTTTCTCAATGAGCTTCAAGAGGTGGTCACCTGAAATGATGGTTTTCCAACAGTCTTGAAGGAAGGAGTTCCCAGAGGTGTTTATTAGCACATGTTGCTCCTTTGCCTTCTTCACTCTGTGCTCCAGCTCACCCCAAACCATCTGGATTGGGTTCAGGTCCGGTGTAAATAGTCATGAAAATAAAGAAAATGCATTGAATGAGAAGGTGTGTCCAAACTTTTGGCCTGTACTGGATATATAATCTTTTTTTCATTACATTTATATATACTGTATGTATTATGAATTTAAACATTATGAGCCAAACTTTAGAAAGCAGCTGCCGACCACTTCTATCCAATGTGTTTTCAATATTCAGGCTAACAGATTCAATATTTTTCACCTGACAGGCGAAAAAAAGCCCCTAAAACATTTATTATCCTCACGCTCGGCTGCAGCTACGTTAGCAGTGTGTGATGGATCGCTTATCCTCCCCAGCTGTCGTGGTTCAGTTGCTGGGAGGTGATTAAATGGCAGATGTGGACATGTTGCCTCGTTATTTAATGGTGGAAAAGTGGAAACACTCGAGTGCACGAGGAGAGCTCGAGATAAATGGGAGTCGGTTGCTAGCCGCTAGCAGTTAGCCTGCTACACTGGCAGTGTTTATCCTCAGTAGCCAGGCTAAATGCGCAATATTATTTGCTTCTTTGTAGTTTTTCTTAAAAAAAAACAATTATAAATGCCTGTGTGTGTTTTAGGATGTCCAGTGACTCACTCAACACACTGGAAGCTCTAAAGATGCGAATCCGAGATCTGGAGAAGCAGCTGACCCGAGGAGACAGAATCAAATGCCTCATCTGCATGGTAATCCTGCCTTTTTTTAAATTACATTAAAATAGCTGATAAAGATAAGATTTTAGATATATAGGTAAATTTAGTAACTTTTCAAGCTTTTGTTGGAGGGCGCCTAGTAACCAATAATATATATTATAATATATAATATGAATATATAATATAATATGAATTTGATGGAATTGGATTAAATAACTTTTGTGTTTTTAGGACTCGTACACGATACCGCTGACATCCATCCAGTGCTGGCATGTGCACTGTGAGGAGTGCTGGCTCCGCACACTGGTGAGAGACACACCATCACACACCTGATCATTAGCTCACTGTGTTAATACTGAGAATTTTACATCTAACAGGATTGATTTGATTATCTTTGTGTGTCTGAGCTTCACGTAATCACTGCATTTTTTAATGCGCATATAATGCTACTCAAAACTACTGCCTCCTGCTTGCCACAGCAACTTTTTCATGTATAAAATGTGTTCTGTGTGAGTATGAATTATTGAAATCTGCTGTTTGAACACAGTGAGAAAATCTAATCTTAGACAATCTGTTCTTAGACAATGCATCAGCTTTGTGCATCAGTATGCATCAGTATTTAGGTCTGCTTTGGCCATTGTGTTGCTCCTTTTTTTTCAAGGATACATGCACTCCCTGCTGAGAACAGATCGCATTTATCTACATATCAGTCTTCATTGCACAGATTGCAAAGCAAACAGAAGAATTATTTCGACTAAAAAATAAATAAAGAAACCTGTTAATATCACACATGTATAATGTACTAGAGGTTCATACTTGAGTACAAGTACTCTACAAAAAATACTAAAGTATTCAACATTTTATTTTTTGTACTTAAGTACTGCAAGAAGTTTATTTTAAAAAATCAAATGTACAAGTAAAAGTAAAAGTACAAGTATTGTTTTGTGTAGTTACTACAAAAAGTAAAAATTTTGAATTTTGAACATATTGTTTATATTATTTTAGTTGTTTAAGCTAAACATAATCCATTCAGATGTTTAAGCACGTAAAAAATGTATTGGAGTTAAAGTATTAAACTCATGGAAAATATGTAGTGAAGTCAAAGTGGAAGTACTATATATATATACTAATATATATATATATATATATGTATATATATATATATATATATATATATATATGTATATATATATATATATATATATATATACATATATATATATATTTAAATATATATATTATATACTTGAGTAAAGTACAGATACAGCATTTTACTACTTAACTAATTAGTATATTACTTTGTTGCTATACATCTTTGGTTATTACACTCATAATAAATAAATATAAAACAAATAAAATATAAGACAATCTAAGTTTTTGGACCATTTAAGATGAAAGAGATGTAAAACAAAGTCTATTAGTCTTTCTGTGATATATTAATTGACTGTGTATTATTTTACAGGGAGCGAAAAAGCTGTGTCCGCAGTGTAACACCATCACTTCCCCGGGGGACCTGAGACGAGTGTACTTGTGACTCACGGCTCTTGGAAACATTGACCTGTTTGCACTCTGCTCTCTGTATTACAGAGCTTTCACACACACACACACACACACACACACACACACACACAGCTCTCAGCACTGCACATCCCAGACAAAGGAAAGATCGAGAATTTAACTGGACTCTGTACCGGACTGGAAAACAGGAGACCTTGATGTCCAGAACTCCTTCAAACATCCAGCAATGCAGTGCTTTATTTATATTTGTACACTTCAGTGTTTCAGTACTGTAGTGCTGCATAATGTGGACAGAATACCTTATTGCAATTTAATTTCAGATATTCGACTGATTTATGCACTGCCTGGTCAAAAAAAAAGTTCCCATTAAAAAAAAGGTCACTAATATTTGGTTGGACGGCCTTTAGCTTTAATTGTGGAACGCATCCACTGTGGCATTGTTTTAATAAACTCTTGCAATGTCACAAGATTTATTTTAATCCAGTGTTGCATTTATTTATTTTTCACCAAGATCTTGCAGCAGCATTGATGATGGTAGAGTCTGACTGCTGCACAAAGCAGCTCTTCTCCATCCAGCACATCCCAAAGATTCTCAATGAGGTTAAGATCTGGACTCTGTGGTGAACTCTCTCTCAATCCATGTGTAAAAATGATGATTTCATGCTCCCTGAACTCCATCAGGGAAGAAAAAATCCATTGATGGAATAACCTGGTCTATATTGAGTATATCCAGGTAGTCAGCTGACCTCATTCTTTCAGCACATAGTGTTGCTGAACCTAAACCTGCAGACCAACTGCAGCATCAACCAACCAACACTGGATTTACTTACCTAAATCCAGATGGCGACTTTTTTTTTTGGCCAGGAAGTGTGCATTCACTGTCAAAAAAAAATAGTTGCACCCATAAGAAATCAACCAACAAGAATGAAACTTGGTGGGTAGTCATCCCAGACTATCGTGGTGTGACTATCAACACTCCACCCCTACCACTCAATCTGAAGCAACTACATGCATTGTCACAGGACTTCTCTAGGTCAATAAATATGAACCAGATCACTCTAATCCAAAACTTTCTTCTGGTTGCAACTATTTTTGTATTCGTTTCCTTAATGATGAATATATTTTGCAATACTTTGCAATACATTGTTGAATCATTAACACGGTAATAAACAAACAGCATATGGCACAGATAGCAAGAGACTTGAAGCACAAGCTTTGCAGTGTTTACAATTTAATACCATTATAATAAACTCTCTCTTCCAACAAAAACAGCACAAATACACATGGCTTTGTAAAACAGCTTCCAGGTATATTACATATAAATGAGATGCAACTTTCTCTCTCCTTCTGTCTCTCTTTCTTTCTCACCTTCTGTTTCTCTCTCTCTCTCTCTGTCTATCTCTCTCTCAAACTTTTTTATTTTTTTGTCAAAATCTGTTTTTGTGTACGTGATGTTAATCAAGGCAAACTGTATTTTTTTTATTTCCTTTCATTATTGTAATTTAATAGTTTGAGAAGGTTTTGTCAAGAGGATGCAACACTGAACATGAGCTACAGTGATGATAGATTCAATGCGATGGCACACTGGACACGCCATACTGGCCAGATTCAAAAAAATAGAAACACTAATTTTTTATTTATTGGAGATGCACCCACTTGTGGCAACACCAGACATTAAAGCATGCCAGCCATTGTTTTATTCCTCAGTGTGATACAGCCTATACCACAAATTATAATTTCCGTTTTGCATTAAATTAACCCTTGTGTGGTGTTCATATTTTTGTTACTTGTTTACTTTGTTGTACTCTTGTATTTAATTCAGCAAAATTAAGCAATTTTACATTAAAATGTTTTACACATGCTCGCTTCACCTAAATTGCAAGCAATATAAACAGCTTACATGGTTAAAATTTGCCCTTTACCTTTCTTATGTTACATTTCTTTCAAAAAGTGCTACTCTTTTTTTATTCGTTTTTTAATTAAATGTAAAAGAAAATGAATTAAACTCAAGATATGAGTAGAAAATTTGTTTAGTTTAAAATTTACAAATGAAGCAATGTTTATTTGCCCTCGGCCAAACATACTGTATGTAATATAAATGTGTAGGGGGCATGGGGTGTACAGTGTGTGCTTATCGAAAATGTGTTTTGATATATGTTTTTCACAAAAAATGAGCCAATGCCAATGAGTTTGAGTTCGGAAAAATATTTTTTTAGTATCATTTGATGAAAAATGAAAACACCACACAAGGGTTAAACCAGAAGGATTCCACACATTTCAAATGGCTGTGGACAACTTTATAATATACTTTATAATATTTGCAAGAAACTGAGAAATTGGGCTACTTTGCCATCAGCAGCCAGAGTCTGAGAGAGCCCAAGTGGCCTTGCTCTCTCTGGGTGGATAAATGGGTGGGAGCGCTCTCCCCTCAGAAGTCCTAGTTGGATGTTGGCTTAGCACAGGCATCTGTAAGCTAATACATCAGAGCTGGGTTGCTGCGCTTTCCTCCAAATGCGCTGGCTACGCAGTGAAGCTGTATAAGCAGCGGATGGGAAAAGGGGCGGAGTCTAACTTCAGATGTATCAGCACTAGTGGAGGCATGTGCTAACGTCCACTCTTCTAGTGTTGGGGCATTAGCACTGAGATTGGGAATCATCTATTATGCTTTTACAACATTTGTTGTAAAAATAGCTACATTTTAATAATTACATTTGAATTAATTTTTGAATTATGGCACTTCTTTGCGAGGTCCAGTGTGCGTCCGCTTTTAGGGTTTTTGTGATGTCGATTTATGCAAATCTGTCACTTTTACTATCAGTAATTAGTACAATAATTAAAAAAAAGTCCTTTAGTTTATAAAGAACTAGTTGTAATTTAGACATTTTTAATAAATTCTCCAGTTCCAGCATTTCCAGAATAAAACATAATGTATTTGTGGTTGTAGGTTTTCTGCATTTCTAACATGGCTCCAAAATTATAGTGGAGTTATGTGTCATAACTAAGTTTTGGGAGTGAGCCACGCCCTCACTCCTCCCACTTCCATCCCTATTTAAACAGTCACTTCCTCTCTACCTACTCATTGAACAAACCTCGCTGTCTGTCCTCCCTGCCCATCCTCCATCATCCCAACACCAGTCCATCTGTCCTCCCTGCCCATCCTCCATCATCCCAACACCAGTCGGTCTGTCCTCCCTGCCCATCCTCCATCATCCCAACACCAGTCCATCTGTCCTCCCTTCCCATCCTCCATCTTCCCACCGCCATTCCAACTGTCCTCATTCTGTCTGTCCTCCCTACTCTCTTTTGTTTATCTCCTGTTGCTGCCATCTTCCCACCCCGTCTTCCCACTCCATCGCCCCGTCTTCCCACTCCATCGCCCCGTCTTCCCACTCCATCGCCCCGTCTTCCCACTCCATCGCCCCGTCTTCCCACTCCATCGCCCCGTCTTCCCACACAGTCTTCCCACTCCATCGCCCCGTCTTCCCACTCCATCGCCCCGTCTTCCCACACCGTCTTCCCACTCCATCGCCCCCCATCCCCCCTCCCCCTCACTTCTGTTGGACCATCAGGAGCACCCCTTCTACCTTACCAGGTCGCTCCTGCTGCGCATGCGGGTCGGTGGCTGCTTTTGGGGCCTTTAAACTACATGTACAACACGTGCATCATTCCATTAAGTCGCTCAACACTACCTTTCCACTTCAACCGATTTCTGCCACCAAGGACCTCATTCATTCTTATACTCGAATAGGCTGGCAGCACCTTCAAATACCTTACTTAATTATTCCCTACCTTTCTTTCCTTTGACTTCCACACTGCCTTCCCCTTGCATCGGTTCATCCTCTGGCTTTCTCAAAGACTACAAGGTCGGACTTCCAACACTCAGTTGCTTCTTAAATCCTAGCAGTGGTCGAAAGTTCTGATTTAATTTTTGGGGCTTCGGCTTCACGCTTTACAGCGAAGCTGCCCCGAACTCCATCCCAAATACTCTGAGTTCGCTCCCCCTCTTTCTTCTTCTCTGCCCAATCAAGGGCGTGGGTCAATACTAGCAAAGTGGAGTTATGTGTCATAACTAAGTTTTGGGAGTGAGCCACGCCCTCACTCCTCCCACTTCCATCCCTATTTAAACAGTCACTTCCTCTCTACCTACTCATTGAACAAACCTCGCATCCACCTCCTCCCCATCTTCCTCCTTCTTTAATTTTATTCTCTTCTCATGTTTCTCTTCATGAGAGGGGGGGCTTCGGCTTCACGCTTTACAGCGAAGCTGCCCCGAACTCCATCCCAAATACTCTGAGTTCGCTCCCCCTCTTTCTTCTTCTCTGCCCAATCAAGGGCGTGGGTCAATACTAGCAAAACAGCTTTTAAATGTGGAATTTATTATGCTTAATTAAAAGAAATCAAAAAAGAATTCACAAATGCTAAATTTTTATTTATTTTTTATTTGAAATAAAATGTGTCAATATCCTGCTAGCCTTAACTCCTACATCAGAAGATATCCAAACTACCTGCCAGTTTTCTTGTTATTTTTTGAATATAGATCAAAATAAGACTTTGATATGAGCGATAAGGATTTATTTGCTGTATCGAGGGCTGTCAGTATCAGTCAGCAGGCCATGCAGAATCAACACTCTTTCAGAATTGAACTCATTCAGTGGGAACCAGCTTTTCTCAGCTCAGCTCTTCCTTCACTGAGAACGTAGAAGAGCTCACAGCGTTCCGTATGAACTGTTCCAGACGAGACTAAAGCGGAACTCTGCTGGATCTGAAGGACTGAAGAACGATTCTATGGTGCAGCTTGTAGCAATAGTTTTGTTTATGTCTGTACTGAGTAACGATGAAGCACTTTTGATAGTTTTGATCTGATACTAATTACTTATTAATAAATGTTGATGCGTAAAAATGACTCTGTTTTATTACAGCGGATTTTCATTTGGTAACATCTCTCCTGCTCAGAAGAATTCAGGGTTCAAGGTTCAGGGTTCTCCGAGTCAAAATCTAAACAACGATGATAGGAGGGAGGAAGAGGAAGTGATGATGATGATGATGGCATTAGTGATGGTAATAATAGTGATTGTCATCGAAAAGGGGTAGCAGTGGTATTAGTGATGATATAGTTGGATGATGATAGTATTGCTGATGGTGTTAATGATTATAGTGTTGGTAGTGATGGTGTCAGTGCTCAGGACGATAGTGTTGGTGATGATAGTGATGTGGACAGGGTGACTGTGATGATGGTGATGATAGTATTGCTGATGGGGTTAATGATTATAGTGTTGGCAGTAAGGGTGTCAGTGCTCATGACGATGGTGTTGGTGATAATAGTATTGGTAGAAATGTTATTAGTGCTGGTGGCGATGGTGTTGGTGATGATAGTGATGTGGTCAGGGTGATTGTGATGATGATAGTATTGCTGATGGTATTAATGATTATAGTATTGGTAGTAATGGTATTAGTGCTTGTGACGATGGTGTCGGTGATGATAATGATGTGGTCAGGGTGACTAATGATGATAGTATTGCTGATGGTGTTGAGGATTATAGTTTTGGTTAATGGTGTCAGTGCTGGTGACAATGGTGTTGGTGATGATAGTATTACTGATGTTAATGATTATATTATTGGTAGTGATGGTATTAGTGCTGGTGACGATGGTGTTGGAATGATAGTGATGTGGTCAGGGTGATGATGATAATAGTATTTCTGATGGTATTAAGGATTATAGTGTTGGTAGTGATGGTGTCATTTCTTGTGACAATGGTGTTGGTGATGATAGTATTGCTGATGGGTTTGGTGATTATAGTGTTGGTAGTAATGGTGTCAGTGCTTGTGATGATAGTGTTGGTGATGCTGTCAGAGTGACAGTGTTAATAATGATAGTATTGCTGATGGTGTTAATGATTATAGTGTTGGTAGTAATGGTGTCAGTGCTCATGACAATTGTGTTCGTGATGATAGTGATGTTGCCAGGGTGATTGTGATGATGATGGTATTGCTGATGGTGTTAATAATTATAGTGTTGGTGATGATGGTGTCAGTGCTCCTGACAATAGTGTTGGTGATGATAGTGATGTGGTTAGGGTGATTGTGATGATGATGATAGTATTTCTGATGGTGTTGGCGATTATATTATTGGTAGTGATGGTATTAGTGATGGTGACAATGGTGTTGGTGATGACAATGATGTGGTCAGGGTGATGGTGATGATGAAGATAGTGATGTGGTCAGGGTGATTGTAATGATGATAATAGTATTGCTGATGGTGTTGGTGATTATATTATTGGTAGTGATGGTGTCAGTGCTTGTGACAATGGTGTTGGTGATGATAGTATTGCTGATGGTGTTGGTGATTATAGTATGGGTAATGAGGTCATTAGTGCTGGTAACGATGGTGTTGGGATGATAGTAATGTAGTCGGGGTGATGGTAATGATGATAATGATAGTACTGCTGATGGTGTTGGTGATAATAGTATTGGTGTTGGTAATGATGTTGATGTTGAAGATGATGTTGGTGAAGATAGTGACTCTGTGATTGTGTTTGTTGATAATGGCACTGGTGATTATGTTGTTGGTGCTGTAATTATGTCAGTGCTGAGGGTGATAATGGTGGTGTTTGGTGATGGTCTTTCCTGATTATGGTACTGTGATGTTGTGATAAAGCAGGTGCTGGTGGTGATGATAAATGATTAATTTGAATTCCTCCATATGTAGTGTTTTTATGTCAACATTACTCCCACAAATTCATCACATCATATCATTACAACACAAGGTTTTGTGTTTTTGGTTTTGACTACTTGACTACATGTATGTGCTAAATTGTGAGTGTTCTGTTTTTCCCTGGCCGGATTAAAAACTTGTATAAAGCTGCTGAATAAAATCAGGTACAGCAGTTCCTCATACAGAAATCAGGGGAATAAAATTAGCTCAGTCTAACAGGAAGTTAAACAGTGAAGCTGCTAAAGCGGTGATGGAGCAGCTCTGTCAGACAGACGCGTGTCTGGCTGGAATTGGGTTAGTGCTGGATTAGCTTGGCTGGGTCTGTGTGATGTGGATTGTTAAATCCCACAGCAGAGAAGAACACACTCACCTGCTGCTGCTGCTTCCTCAGCGCTCTAATACAATGCGCTGCCAAGCGGATGGAGGTGATCTAACGAGGCCTGGCCTAGAAGATGATCAACACACCCCATAACATGACAGCGACACGATTTTCTGTTGTGAGACAAGTTTGGATACAACTATAAGAACTTTGTCTTTGAGTCATTCTAGGATCAGAGCCACATTGATCCCTCTTTAAAACATGGACTGTAAATGAATTTGGGGTGAGTGCATCATATCAACAAATATAGAATCATTTTGATTCAAATCAGACTCACAAAAATGTTGGTGCAGATGGCAGGTGTGTTACTTTCATTCTAAGCAGTGTTCTCAAGTCTCACGCTTTGAGCATGTGACACACGCACCTCAGCGAGTTCACACGCTCACACGCCACACATGGTATTTCTCACGCTTGCCAATCCATCGGCTGTATATTAAAATGTACTCTCGTTGAGCCAATCAGAATATAGATCGCTCTGTTGTTAGGCAGACCTAGTCAAAAAGGGTGGAGTTTCAGCCAGAGCGTCAGGCGCGAAGAACTGTCCGATTCGAAAGTTCTGAAATACAAGTCGGTGAACAACTGAAGGAGAACGGCGGATATTTAAAAATTAAATATCTGGATTTTGAGATACTGTAGTTATACGCAAAACTGAATTTGAGAATTTTGAGTTACTATACTGATACTAAAATATAAATATCCGAATTCTGAGTTACTGCACTGAGTTTTTGTACTGATACTGAAAATTCTATATGAGCATTTTGAGTTACTGCACTGATAATTAAATATAAATATCAGAACTTTTAGTTAGTGCATTGACCCAGAAATTTCAATATGAGAATTTTTTGTAGTACTGCACTAAAACAAAAATATAAATATTAGGATTTTGACTTATTGCACTGACAAAAAAATAAATATGATCATTTTTAATTATAGTACTTATGCTGAACTTTCAGAACTTTCGTTCTGTTTTACTCTATTCTAATTTGAGTAATTGATGTAAGAGCCAGTCACCTGACCCACTTACAGCTGACTGCTGGATAACGTCCAGAGAGGTGAGACAGTGCTGCCCATCATGTGGCAGGATTGATCCACTTTGCCTGTATGAAAAACATCCTGATTCAAAGTTTGCGTTAACCAACCTTTATAGCTTGCTTCATCAGTCATCAGTTTTGAACCTAAGAGCTGCACTTGTCTCTACTGACAGTGCTGTGTCCTGAGTATAATCTGGTCATTAGAGGTCCTGAGGTCAGAAACTGACCAATACTGAGTGAGGTAGAGGGAGGCTGATGGGCTACAACCTTTAATTTACTCCGGTATAAAGTAGGTGAAGCTCATAAGTGTGTGAGAATGCACAGATGGGGTTCAAATAAAGTGGTCGGTAAATGTATATCATTATTTAAAATATATTTTTCAGTCAAATCCTATTAGAAAGGTCACATAGTAACATACAGTAAATTTGCAAACACTATAAATAACAACCAACCACTGACACTGTATGGAATTTAGTATTGGAACACCTGCTCATTCATTGGTTTGTTAAAAATAAATAATTTATCCTGCTTTTTGTTGGAGTAACTGTCTCTACTGCCCAGGTAAGACTTTGTACTAGATTTTGGAGCACTGCTGTGAAAATTTGATTGCATTCAGTGACAAGAGCATTAGTGCTGCCAGGATGTTGGATGAGCACCACCCAACCTCATCTAAAATCACTGTTTAATATTAAATATAAGACACATTTAAAATCCTTTAATTTTACCAAAAATCAACAGTGCATCTTATAATCCGGTGCACCTTATGTATGAATTTTATCAGTCAGGTATTAAGAAGCAGTAAAGCCACCCCACTGAAATACACCGTTAAAGGGTGAGTTTTCAATGAAGTTTTTCCAGCACTAAGGCTGGGTGCATTAGCATTAGCATTAGCCGCTAACCGTAGCGCTAGCTCTTTCGCTATTCAGAGGTGAGTACAATGGACTGTAGTCTGCGTGTTTGCTGTATTAAAAAAGCTATGTAGGACGAACCGCTAGCTGATAGCACCCTTGCTTACCAGACAACTCACCAGGGTTCCTCAGTCTAGCGCTATCTAGCGGCATTTACGTCCTGCTAGCACTGTGGTTAGCTAGCTAATGCTAATGCTGCTGCATCCAGCCTTAGTGCTGGGAAAACTTCACTGAAAACTCACCCTTAGACAAAATATTGGAAATCTAAGCTTTCTTTAAGTCAACAGAAGCACTTTACTCACCCAAATAAACAGTTTTTAGGAGAGAAATCTTTGTAGATTAACATCCATCGCTTGTTTGACCTGCACTTTCCCAGCTTCCCCATTAGAAAGTAAACATGGCGACACCCTTGCTCACTTTGATGTAGGCATCCTTACTAGTGTCACCTAATGCACCTTATGATTTGTGTATGAAAATTGTATGAAAATAGACAAGAAAATTTGATAGAAGTTCATTAATAGAGTGCCTAATAATCTGGCTAGTCTTATAGTCCAAAAAATACGGGAATTTTATTGAATCAATAGAGTTGTACGGCTGTACAGCTCAATGCTGGTGGCTTTATACCACTCTAGCCTACAGATAGCATTAGTCATTTTCTATAAGGACTAGCTATGTGTGTGTGTGTGTCAATACAATCGCTGTCTACAAAAATTTAAATATATTTGACAGTGTTTTCTAATGAACACTGAATGAAGATACCAGATAACATGTCTGTAGCAGCAGGTCATTGTATTTGAAGTATGGAGGGTGTTGTAGTTAAGCTCTATGGCTGATAGCCTTTCAGTTCATGATGGCAAGCGACACACGCAGGCTTCAATCTGATTGGCTGGAGTGAGTGGCTGAGGTGGTAATTGTTGCTGGCAGTAAGCTGGAGCAGCAGGTCAGTGAGTTACTTACACTAACACACTCACACGCACTCACACACTCAGCCCCACACACTACACTACACCTGCTCAGTGTCAGAAAGGTAAGAACCGCTCTTTTATTATTCTGTACTTTAATAATCTGTTAATGTCTTCAGTAGGGCTGTGGACTGTAACCTGTGATATGATATGATATGATATGTATACATGATATGTATCAGGATACAGGAGTTACGATACAATATACCGCAATATAGATACTGTGATACTGAGATACTGTAAGCAAGGCTACAAATTGCAGTTGTTGAAATCAATTTTTTGGAAAACCACCATAATATAAAAAACACATATACTTATAAAATCTGAGTAAAACAAAAGTTGTCTAGTTAACCACTATAAGTGTAACTGTGGGATCTAACTACTGAATGAAGCCCTGTCTGACACCAATCTTTACATGTAAACAAATAATTAAAAATACATAAAATCAAAAAAATTGCAACAGTCTGAAATATCAATATTTTTCACACCCATTTTTTTAGTTTAGCCAATTCATTAGATACATGTTTTACTTATTACACATTTTACACACACCTAAAGGTTATAACACTTTTTCTTTTTCAAAATATATGCATAATTCTGTGTATGTCTTAACATATAGTTGTTCAAAATGTGGTTTGTTGTGAAACACTGCATTCTATATAATCTTAGTAGAGTGATGGTGAATTATTGCAAAGTGTGTTTTAAGACAAATAAAAAAATATATATTTTTGTAGCACAGAAAATGCAAATATTGACTTTATTTTTATTAGTTTATATGTATATAAAATAGCTATAAACTATATAAAAACCATATAAAAATATGCTTTATACTTTCATGCACTTTGAAGCATAACTTTAAACTACATAAAAACTACCAAAATACATATTCACATAGCTTAGAAGCCTAGATATGTGGGTTTAAGGACAAATGGAAATTTGTTTTTATGTTTAAAGAATAGGAGCATAATTTTAATGTCCAAACTTTAGAAAATAACCATATATAACTGTATTTAAATTACAAAATAAATAATTATATTTATATCACTTATAAACATCACATTGAAACTATTACTCTGTGTTTTACCTCTGCAACAACAGACATAATATAATGGTGTTCTCAGTGTTTGTGTTCAGGTTTGATACATTTCACTAATAATTTATGACTGTTGGTTTTAGGGAAGAAAATGTAGCAAGAATAATTTTGTCACAATTGCTGTGAACAAACTATTTTGTGTGCCATTAACTAAGAGTGGTAGAATTTAAGTTTTCTTTTTTATCAGATGTAACTTTAATCAGTTAAAACCTCATGGAGTAGCTCTGTTTTTGTTTGTTTATTTTGTTGTTGTTGTGCTGAGATCAGATTTAGCTTTATTGTTTACTCTTGTTCATAAATGTCAGTGATCTGTATCTGTATCTGTAATGTGAACAAATCTGTTCCTGAAATGACACAGTACACATAAAATCAGATTTAATTATTTCTTTATTTCTATGTGTAATCCTAGATCAGATGTATATCCGATTTGTGTGTACAAGACATGAATGTAAATGGTCACATTAAATCACTTCAGCCTAAAAATGTGAACTTAACCTTAGTATTATATGAATAAACAGGTCCTATGACCTGGGAAAGAGGAAGTAGAGGTGATTTAGTGCAGAAACCTTCAATCAGATGAGCATCAGGTCACTGGGCTTCTGCTGGTCCTGCTGGCTTATGTCTAGCTAATCCTCTTCACTGGCCTAGTCTGACTTCATTAGGGCACATTTAACTATTTAACTGCAGTTTAGATCAGTCCCATACGGACCTACACACTCCACCTGTACTGCTGAGTAGTGCAGTGGTCCTCTGCTTAAGAGTAATGACCTTTTTTAGGAATGTCATTTGTCAGGTCACAAGGTTAGATCATGGATTTAATTAAGCTATTCAATCAAAAAGCTTAAACTTAATTTACAGAATTGTACTATTTTTTTAAAAGTGTGCTTTAGTTAATTCTTTGGTTTTAATTAAGGTTGGCACAATATCACTTTTTATGGTCTGCAATCTTTAGTATCTGCTGATACATATATTATCCTGATATCACTTTTTTTCTTTCTTAATGACATCATACTCAAATTGTATAACTAATATACTACTTCCCCAAAGATATGTACACAAGTATGTACACTAATTACTATAATTACTACTATATTTTGAATAAAAAGTTCTGCAAGTTACTATAATAAGTGTATTATGTTCATTAAGTCTATATATGTCTATAATTACCACTATATTTAGGGTAAAAAGTCCTGCAGGTTTTTATAATTAGTGTGTTATATCTGTAATTAGGTCTAAAATACTGATCTGTAACCCTGAACCCATGTAGACTTGGACTCTAGGGTTAAGTACTTATGTCATATTGTAGTTTAATGGATTATTAGTTTTTTTTACTTCTGATATTTTAGGCAGTTTCAGATTGATACCAATACTGACAATTAGTCAGCAGTCAAATCAGTGATGGAGCCACTTACTTATCAGAAACTTTTAGGAATAAAGGGAAAATAACCAGACATGGCTTCACTTCTTTACTTTTAGCTGGATATTTTCCAGGGAGCATTAAGTGGGAATACTAATGCCAAGATCAGGAGATTAGAACCTGAGCTTTACATGTGGAGATGCCAATCTAAAGAGGCAGGATCTGGCCATGTGAGGTGCCATCAGATGGACAGTGCAGGACAGGCCTATGTCGGGCCTATAATCTGTGATCAACATGAAGGACTTTTCCCTTAAGGCCTGAAAGTCAAGACATGAAAGAGGCTTTAATCATGGACCAAATCTCATCTCATGAATAATTATGTGATCTGGAGTTTTAATAGTATAAACTCTTTTATATCTATGAGAATTTATTTTATTGTGATTAGAGGCCTAAAACCTCTGGCACTTTGTTAGTAGTGTTATAATACTTGAGTCTGATTTCTCTGTCAAGACCAGTCTTAAGACCATAAACTCGGTCTAAACTTTTGGTCTAAACTCTATTTGGTGTTAGGTTAAGTTGGAAATTGTGTATAATAAATGATGAATGGACAATGAGTTAAAGACTAAACTATAAAACAAAAAAATTATGTGGTCTTGGACTTGGTACCAATTCTCCTAATTAATCATGGGTGTGTTTTGGGCGTAATGTGCAATAAAATATCAAATCAGCACATCACTTGCCATTCCCTTTAAGAGTCAAGTGTGCTCTGACAATCTGGCAGATTGCTATTTCAGGGGTGCAGCTATCAGGATGTTTCAACCACTTCTCAGCAGGAGGAACTGACATGCATGTTCACGCTCATTTATACTGTATAATGTAGCTTTGCATAGCTGCGAAACTGGCACATGCTATAGGTTTGTGCAATGCTGTATGTGCATGTTTGTGTAAAAAGGTTGTTTTCAATCAGTGGTGCACCTGTGTTTTCTGTTAATAAGATAGTAATACACCAGAAATTTACCTGATGATAGATATATTCACAAAACATCTTTGCTATTTAAACAACGCAGGCAGAAGGCCTGAAAATAGGTTGTTAGCAGGGTGTAAGACAGGGTCCTGGTCAACATGTTCTGATCTTGGCCTTAACTACAACACTAAGAATGCTTGTGTTTTGCCAGGCAAATGTCAGGACCCAGGCCAGTAGTTCTCAGTGGCCCATCTGGGGCTGGGAAAAGCACCCTGCTGAAAAGGCTGATGAAGGAATATGAGGGTGTTTTTGGTTTCAGCGTGTCCCGTAAGTAACATTATCCAACAATTTACAAAAAAGAGATTATACAGTTACTTACAGTCTCATTAATACAATTCCTCAACCTCTGCTTTCTCTCTTGCTTTTCTCTTGCAGATACAACCAGAAATCCTCGTCCTGGAGAAGAGGACGGCAAGGGTAAGCAGGTGGTTCCCACCACCTAAAAAACAAAATATATACCCTTAATCTTAGAACTAATTGTAAACTATTAGAAATAATTTAAATGGATTGTAAAAAAAAACAGAAAGACCAACAATCACTAAATATGTAGAGCTCTACATTTTTTGAGTAAAACAAACCTGCGTACAGATGTTTTGTTTGTCATCTGTCCATAATATTTGTATTATAATGTGCTTTCTGACTGAGTCTTAATCCGGAATGCGAATCTTCACATATTTTACTGTAAATACTATTTTCTTTACAGTAATTAAACGTAAAATTTAGTTTTACTGTAAATTTTACAATGAAATTGTAAATTGAATGAGTCATTCTACAGAAGTCTCTGCTTATTCAATGGCAATTTTATTTTTTATGTTTGTAAAATTTATTATGCTATTATATAACATATTCAGTGTATGATTATGCATAAATGGCAGCCTAATAATGTTTTTACATTTTTTATTGTACCAGTGTACCACCAGTGACATAAATGTTTATTTATTTTTATTTTTTTTTTTTTTTTTGCTGAATTGCCAATCACACTTTGGCAATGATGTTATAATATCTGTAATTTAGTATGTAATTTAATTAAGTTATATTATATTTTTGTCCTGGGATCTACAACTTTCCTTATATTTTTTAGGAAATTAATTTGTCATTTGTTGTTTTTTAATGTCACATTTTTATATATTTTATAGTCATGTATAGATTATTGCAGTTATAAATAAACTACATAATGTTAATAATACTAATGAATTATTATAATATAAATAATTAATACTTTACTTGCTCAAAAACGTTTAATTGTAAAAATATATATTTTCTTTTTGTTTATTTTTACAATTTAAATCCATTTTAAATGTAATAATATGTGTAAAAAAATACCTTTCCATAGAAAGAGCCAGGTACCATTTTTTAAACACACATTTTTACAGATTAATTTACAGTAACATTATATGAATTAAAAAGACTTTAAAAAGAGTTAATTACAGTGCTAAATATTCTAAAACTTAAAACTTGGATTTATGTAACAAGCAAACTTTGCCATCTGTTTTTTTAATGACTTCAGATAGTGCTAGCTTGTAAGTTAGCAGGCTAGCACGCTAGTTAGCAAGCTAAAAGCTTGCTAGTATGCAGCTAGCAAAAAATACCAAAACGTAGCACTACACTGTGGTCTTAAAAGAAGCTTAGAGAGACAAAAAAAACAATTATCCACATTTACAGTTACAAAGTTAGCATCGTTAGCTCATTAGCTAGCTCACTAAAACTAGACTAGACCCCGATACAACATACTGTAATAATATCACACAAATATCTGAGCTGAAGTTAATGAGGATAGATTTAAAGATATTTAAGTATAATTTAAAGCTTTGAAAGGGACACTTTAAAAAACACGACCAACCTCTCTTCCCAGGACTCCCTTCTACCCTCAGACTGAGACTGACAGTGAAGTTTTGTTGCTTCTTACTCCCAAGTGAACAGTGTCTGAATATTTAATGGGGGTAAAAACTTACCTTTTTTCTCCCAAATGTGCCTTTGTTGTTTTCTCCATAGGACTCAATTGTCTCCCAATGCTTCTGGGGGCTACGTTACTACCTGTAGCAGACGTCCTATCCTCTGTATCATCTGAAGGTGTAGATCATATTTCAGCTACTGAAACACAATCATTACTGATCATAAATGTGAAGAGAGAGTGATGGGGGGTTACTTTCATCTTCCTCAAATCCAAACATGTTGAAAATAATTTACAATTCAGACCACAATCAGTCCTGGTTGACTTTTTTTTTAAAGATTTAAATGCCAGAGTGCACTTTGGAGTAAAAAGCTTTTGAAAATAGCCCCCTGTGTTTTCTAGATGTGTCCTGTTTCTCCCCATAAGACTCCCTGATGGCATTAAAACAGAGAACTGGCCAGTCATTAGCACCACAACAAGCATTTATACCAAATTAAGTCAGTCTTATTTTAAGTGAAAGTAGTAATTTACAATAATAAAGTGAAATAGTATAAGTGTCCCTGGCTTTCAGCATAATGTTGTAGTTAATGTAAGTTGTTCTAAAGTTATAAAGTGTTGTTAATAGTTGGTGATATTTTCCACTGGTTTGTGTTCTACCCATAACTTGTTATTTGTGGATCTCTACCTGTAGCTTGTTACCTGTGGTACCAATGGCCCATTACTCCTGGGTTGATACCTGTTATCAGTGGATCATTATTAGTGACCTGTTACCCATAGCTTGTTACCACTGGCTTGTTATCAGTGAATCGTTATCTACAATCTGTTAACCATAGCTTGTTACCAGTGGCTCGTTACCAACAGCCTGTTACCTAAGGCTGGTTACTCCTGGCTTCATACCTGTTGCCATTGGTAAGCAACATTTAGAGGAACTTTACAATATTTAAAATAAACAGCAGTCCAGTCTAAAGCGTTGCCACTATAATCGGGAGATCAAATCCCGGTCATGCATCTTGCCATCAGCTGCCAGAGCCCTGAGAGAGCACAATTGGCATTGCTCTCTCTGGGTGGGTAGATGGCGCTCTTTCACTTCATCACTCCTAGGGTGATGTTTATTAGAATAAGATGTCTGTGAGCTGATGTGTTGGATCCGAGTCACTGCACTTTCCTCCGAGAGTGCTGGCTACTTGGCATCAGCAGCAGTTGGAAAAGAGGCAGTGGGTGACTCTCATGTGTCGGAGGAGGCATGTGCTAGTCTTCACCCTCCTTGTGTTGTGGCATCACTGGTGATGGGAGATATACAACTGAATAGAGACAATTGGTCTAAAAAATAATAATAAAAAAAATAAAAATAATAATAATAAACACATTCAACCTCCAGTGTGAAATTTTATTATTAATTTACTTAAAAATTTGTATATATCACTTAGAATTCTAATTGTTAATATGTTGTGCAGGTTAGCGAACAATCACCATTTTGCAACTCCTGCCAACTGTTAAAAAACAAAAACAAAATTGTTACAAAATATTTGATTTTTGAACAATCGAAATGTTGATGAAAACTTGATAGATGCCTACATATAGAACGTTGTCATCCTAATGACTGTGCCTGCTTTGTATGCCAGTAGTTCATCCCTCCCACCAAACAAAAAACTTTTTAACTAAACAATGTGTGTGTTTCTCTGCTCTACCTGATTCAATCAAACAGTCAAGAGTCACTCATTTAGCATCTTGTATAGAAATCTTTGACCACTGTACGCCTGTAAGTGTTTGTGTGTTTATGTGTGATGTGTGTCTCATGTTTATGTCTGCAGTTGTGGAGGAATAAATATAATGGTGTGAGCACATGTTCTCATACACGCTATATCGTAGCTAAACAACAATGTATGATGTACTTAACAATAAAGGTGTCACAAAGGGTTCTTTGAGAGACACCAGAAAATATTGTCTGCTCAACCTCATTTAATTTGGTAATATATATCCATTCCTGCATTTCAGACCTGTAACACATGCCAAAAAAGATGGGACTGGGATTAGGGCTAATAATAAGGTAAAAACCAAACAAAATAAAGAAACAAAAAGATATCAAACAGACGATGTTAACACATGATTAGTGTCATTATTCGGTGCAAAAGCAGAATCACTGAAAACCTTTGAAGAGCAACAGTGAACAAAGCATCTCCAGTTTTTACCTAATGCATGAGAAAATGATTGAAATGTTTAAAAAAAAAACAGTGTTCTTTAAAGAAAGATCAGAAGAAAATTGCAACAAGATAATTTGCATTACAAAATAATGCAAAACCACATGGTGCACACATTACAAAGGCATTGCTGTATAAGAAGAAGGTACAGGTACTGGACCTGTCCCAGTAGAGAACAAAATAGCACCTAAAACAATTCATTTCTTGGTATAATTGATACTAAAATATATTTTCAGTGTTGTTGAAAATGCTTTACCATTTTTTGGGATGTGTTGCAGGACCACTAGATGTTTAAGATGTTTATCATCTATTAACATGTTCATAATAGCTAGGGCTTAGCTCCTCTACAACAGCAGTAGCACTTCTTCAGAGTTTGTTGTTGTTCTGTAGATTCTCTTTACATCAGCCACAGAAACCATGACTCTCCCTAGGTAGCCTTTACCAAACCTTCTTAACTCACTGAGTCTTACCAGTAATCCCCATCTGCTTCTGCTGCAGATTACCACTTCGTCACCAGGGAGAAGATGCAGGAGGCCATCGACAACAACGAGTTAATCGAAAACGCTGAGTTTTCTGGGAATATGTACGGCACCAGGTGAAGCAATGTTAATATAACACTAATTTACCAATTTATTTTCTGTGTTTAAAAAAACAAAAATGAGTGTTACTGAGAAAAAGTGTATTGTTGATATAAAAAACAGTAAAAAATATTTTTATCAGTAACATACAAAGAATCTGATTTTGTATAAAATATTAATAATGTAACAAAGTAAATAATGTAACTTAAAAATAATATAACAAAAAAACTAAGTGCAGAATATTAATTGCAAAAAAATTATAAAGTTTCACAATAAATACCAAAACAAATAAAAAGCAAACAAAAATACATTTATTTCAAGATAGTATATTACTATCCATCATGATAGGGTTTTTTCAAAAATTTTTAAGGTTAAAAAATAATGACAATGTTACTGTGAAAGATTCAATATGGCACATCCGAGTTCCTGGAATATTTTTGGAATTTTTATTATTATATTTCAAACTGTCTCAAATCTATTTACTATCTTGTTCTTCAATTTCTGCTTTAAGATTTTATCACTGCTGAATATTATAATGTATAAAAAAGACAAAAAATATTTAAAGAAAAACAATACAAAAAAGGCTAGTCAATACAAAACATTTCATGAACTTTTAAAGTATCCTCAAGTGCAGTCAAAAAGACCATCAAAACCGTTATGATGAAACTGGCTCTCATCAGGACCGCCTCAGGAAAGTTACCAACCAGATAAGAAAAAGCCCTCTAAATGCTGCATAGAGTAATCTGGTTTGTTTAACATTTTTAAGTTACTGCATGATTATGTGTGTATTCCTTCACAGTCTGGATGACTCCAGTATTTATGTACAATGTAGACAAAAAATGAATAATAAGGTGTGTCTAAACGTTTGACTACAATTTACTTTAAACCGTTATTACACTATATGTCCACATGTTTGTGCACTCCCTTTTCTAATGAATGCTACATTTAGATACTTGAAGTTGCCCCTGTTGCTCACACAAATGTGAAAAATGCACACACATAGCTTGTCTATTTCCTTTGGAAAGGTTCTGCCAATAGAGGTTGGTAGAAGCCATGTCTGTATTCTCTGATGTGACCTCACCTAACCTTAAGACACTTTAGGTCAGCTGAAGTGACATCGGGCACGGAAGCTGTTCTGGGTCATGTAGGTTCAGGAGAAATCCACAGCAGCATCTGTCGCTCTGTGCTCAAGGTGTCGCTGTTAATCTTAGCTTTAAGATTAAGGAAAAGAACCACAGCCCTAATCCCACTGACCTCCTAATTCCACCACACTACAGTATGAGGTGCAGTGTATACAATATAAATAACAGCAGCCGAGATCAGCCATTCACTCCCATTGTGACGCTAGCCAACACAGGCCTCTGTTGGCTGAGGTATCAGCGCTGTGGATACGGCGCTTTCCCCCAAGTGCATTGGCTGCCTAGTCTGGTGCATTGTCCAATATGTATTGGATGAGGTGCGCACTCTTTACACGCCTGTTGTCGGGAGCACTGCAAGTAACAGAGGGACTAAGTGAATAAACAGCAATACATTGCATTTAGATATGGTTTTATATTTGTTCATTATACCAGTCCATAAATAAACATAAATATGTTTTATATACCTATATACACTGATCAACTACGACTAAAAATAATAAACTACATATTTCTGAGGCTTCTTGTGCTATATACATTTTACAACAATTTCACAGCTTTAAACCAATAATAGGAAATGAGAATCTCAAAAAAATAAATAAATAAATTTTAGACCTGTATAGACAGATGAACAGAACTATAGGTGATTCTACATTGATCAGGAAAAATGAAGGCCATCTAAAACATAAAGTTCTAAAACATTAAGGCTCAGAGGAGCTTGTTATATGGAGATAAACTGAAATAAATTGAATGCAAAAAGAAAAATGATGAATGTTTATGATTCATCATGTGTTTTACTTGGCCTATGTTTCAGGGGCTATATCTACTGTATATACTGTATCTAATGGGTCTGCTCAGATCTCCTCAGTCTACTAAAATCCTTGTTATAGATATGAACCACTTTTTAGTGAATGAATAGTAGTTTATTAATATAATATCTGTACAAATATGCTGCAATAAGGCTTAGATATACAGGATATCTTTAAAATCTGGGCTGAGCTAAAGAGAACTTTACATACCCATTCAATGCCCTGTTCATTCAATATTATAGAGTTTTGACATAAAATGAGTCATTAAGAAGCATTCTTTTGCTCTACAGTAAATCGTCTATAGAGGACGTTCAGGCCCAGAACCTGATCTGCATCCTGGACGTCGACATTCAGGGAGTGAGAAACATCAAGGAGACTGACCTGAACCCCATCTACATCTCCATCCAGCCACCGTCCATGGAGATACTGGTAATGAAGTGTTCTGGCTCAACCATCCCTAAAAAATGTAAAACACTATTATATCCATTCCAAAATCAGTAAAAGAGTGGTCTGGTAGGTTTGTTGGATGTTAATGCACTCAAAACACTAACTTTTACAGAGCACCTACATTAAAAGTACTCTTCCACATGCTCTGTGCAATTACACATTCTCACCAGAGAGGGCTCCAAAGCCCCAAATCACCCAAACTTACAGACTGATGCTTTAATCATGCTTAATGATGTGTCTAATTAAAATGACTAGTTAAACTGACCAGTAGAGGGATGTGATTTGCAGGAGCAGCGCCTTCGAGATCGTAAAACAGAAACTGAAGAGAGTTTACAGAAACGTCTGGAGGCAGCCCGGATCGACATGGAGCTCAGTAAATATTATACTAATTAAATAATTAATGTTCTTAATTTTTATTCTTTTATTTTTTGTAGCATGTGTTTCACTGCTGATCTTAACTTTTCTCTCTCCATGTAGGTAAGGAAGAAGGAGTTTTTGATTTGGTCATCATTAACGATGACTTGGATGAAGCCTATGAAAAGCTCAAAAGTGTTCTTATTGAGGTAAATCTCAAAACTTCAACATCATGATTCTTAATCATTCTATCAAGTGTCAGTCAGCTGCACACAAACAATTACGGTCTTTAATCATTATTTTTAATTTAGTTTAAGTATTTCTTTACTGTCTGTTTACACTAACCCCGTAAAGTAAATCATGTGACACTAGCTGACCAATAGAAACTCTGGTTTCCATATGGAACCAGAATTTGGTGCCAGAATTTCCCATATCAGACTGTTGTATATAGAGGCTGCCACTTAATGTATATAACATTAAATTACTATGGACACTGCAGATACTATGTACACTAAATGTATCTAGTAGCACCATGATACTTGAAAATGGTCTGATGTTACTATATACAATTGTATATAGTAAATAGACATATATAAATGTAAATAGCATCTGCCTTTTTCCACTATTTTATTTATTTTGATTTATTTATTAGTTTGTTTTTTGCTTATTTTTTATTATTTCTTTTGTTTTCATTCATTTTTAATTATTATTTATTGTGTATTTTTTATTCATTTTCCTAAGTGATTTTGTTTCTGTCAAATTTAATTTCTATTGTACAGGAATATAAAATAATACTCATATCAGTATTGGCAGACCAGATTTGTTTATCATCATATACTAGAATCGTATCTACTGTCCAGTGCTAAAAAAAAAGTGCTTACTTTACTTTAGTGTTCACATCTAAAAAGCTTTACTTAATAATTCATATTTGTTTTTTTTTTTTTTCAGGAAATTCAGAAGGTTCAAGATGCCAAAAAGTAGAAAGAAGAAAAACAAGCACTTTTACCTTCTCAGAGTGGACCTTCGCAGCCTTTCCGTGCAGCCTTCTAGCACACTGCCCGGCTGCAGGAGAACATGTCTGAAACACAGCATACACAGAAATGCTCATCACTCTGAGAGATCTTCAGCACAAAGCAGAGAAAACTCACCTTTTTAAAAATGTTATTTATTCAAATAATCACTGTAACTAATGAACTGTCATCTACTGTGATCTCCTGATCTTCTGCGGCCTACCTGGAGATCGGACACAGCTGCTGAGCCATACGAAGAGTGAAACCTCTCTAAAAATATCACTGAAACCTGGGCTATGTTCATTTTATGTACAATATTGTGTAGACAGTGTTTCTTATAATGGCAATGTGGTACAACAGCAACCCACCTAAAGGCATCAGACAGTAGAACCCAGTGTCCACCTGTTAGATTACTCTTGTGTTATTGTATTGTCATGTTAGTGATCGACAGTTTCCAGTAAACGCACAGTAAGAGAACAGCAGCTGGCCTCAGGATTATTGATTCAGGGTGCTGAAACTGGTATGAGTGAATGATCATCTGATTAATCATCTGAAATAAAACCAAATGATCACAAATATACTTCTGTGTACTTTACTGTATTGTGGGTGGCGTCCTGTGGGCAGCATCCTGATGCATCAACAGATTCAGAGCTTCTGTCTCTGACTTTACTTTATCTACAAGGTGGAGCAGCTGTAGGTAAGAGTGTGCAGTAGAGTGGAGGACAGTAAGCGATTAAACAGTGTTTAAAAACTCCAGCAGCACTGCTGTGTCTGATCCAACATAGCACACACTAAAAGGACTTTCACACTTATCTTGTTTGGTCCGAACTTTCAGACTTTTCAGTTTGGTGCGAACCAAAGTAGCAGGTCTGAAAGGGGCCGGACCAAAAGACCAGAATTTGTTCTAAAAGACCAAAAGAGGTGTTCTGGGTACGGATCTGGATAAGGGTTGAAAACAAGAACGTAATGAGGCGTGGGAACAATTAGTCATAGCCATTAAGGCGTGGCCACTAGGTCCTTTTGTTTCACAGCTAACATAGCAAGCAGCTCTCAGGGGTTGTGCACAATATGACTAAGGAAGGTAAACAGGTCTTCATACTGTCTGCGTCTGAGCCAATCAGCTCTTAGTATGAGAATTAAGTGTCTTTTACTTAGAATTATATCCAAAATATCACCATAATTTATTCTAAGATGAAAATAAAAAGAAACCAATTCACTCTCCATTTTCTTAGTAATGATTATTCTTGGATTGGAGCTTGTAATATTCAGTCTTCTTCATGGGCATTATTTTTGCAGAAAAGTCTTCTTCTTGTTCCCATGCCTATCGTGGCCAGTCGTGGCCACGACTTAATTATCTCATTCCCATGCCTCAATTATCTCATTCCCACGCATTCGGATCTCGTTCCCACACCTAATAAGTCATGGCCACGCTTTTTTTTTTTTTTTTACAAACAGATACAAATCTAAATTACAGAGAGGAAAAAATAGATATTGAGTGTAGAAACAAGGAGGTGGTCAGAATCTTATGCTTGTTCTGTGTAAAACAAAGGGCCTAAACACTCTTGACCTACTCTAACACCCGCTGTTTAACTACAGGAGAGGCTTTGTTAGAAAAGGTGTGCAGTACGGAAGAATGTGTCCCTCTGTGGCCTCCGTACTCTGCAGGTGTTGCCTAGAAACTGCTGTTCAGCTAAATCAAAACACTGCTAAGCAGCTCAGGCTAATGGGTAAACACTTTACAGTTCTTACAGATAACAGCTTTGTGTAGTACTTTTAAACCATTTTTAGTTAGTTTCCTTTGCTTTAAAACTAATACTTGTTATCTAGCCATAGCTAACCAACATAGTTATAACCCTGAAAGCTAATGCATGAACAGCTGTATCTATACAGTACCAGTCAAAAGTTTAGGCACAACTCTTCTCATTCCATGTATTTTCTGTATTTTTATTAATTTTTCGCATTGTAAATTTTAATATTGAAGACTGTATTAAAGTTGTACAGGTACACGTGTAATTATTTTATAAACAGAAAGTGTTAAACAAACCAGAATATGTTTTATACTGTTATTTATCTATGAAGACAGATGTGAACACTCTTGGTATTTTTAATCTCAGTGTTTTGATGAGGTAGAGTCACCTGGAATAGTTTTCTCAGCATCTTGAAGGAGTTCCTGGAGGTTCTGAACAATATGTTCTGCTTTTCCTTCATGCTGTGAATCTCCAGTCATCTCAAATCACCATCTCAGTTCATCAGGTTTAGATCAGGGGATTAATGTGGAGGACAAACACTTTTTTTCCTGTTTAATACATAATTCTTTATAATCTCTTCCTAAACCAAGGGTTTTAAAAGAGTTTATGCTGCTTTTGTTGGAGTAACTGTCTAGAAAAGACAAAATATATAGTGTATAACACTGTATACATTTGTTTACTATAAAATGTGTGACAACTTAATTTTTTTAATTTATCCTAAAGGATAGTCAGCAGAACTTGCAGCAGAACAATGCACATTTCACAGAACTTAAATTATTTTTTATGTTTTATTATTAAGTTGGTGAGACTTAATATTTGAATTTGTATAAGAAATGAAATATGAAATAAACATATGAAATATGTTCTATCTTAACTAAAGATTTCAAGTTGCTACATCTGGGGACTGTTTTCATCAAAACTTGAGTCAAAAAAAATCTAGTGCAGTAAGTTCACTTGAAATTTTTCAAGAGTTTTCTCAGCTTTTTAAAATTTTTACATGATTAATTTTTTTTTTCTCTCAGGTGTGACAGAAGCATGTCCAGCAGTGTGGATCGGGCCGCTGGCCGCAGGTTGCTGGCCTTTCTGCGTGAGTGGGACCGGGGCAGTGAGCGGGTCCGCCGGAGAATGCTGCAGACCTTTCTGTCCCAAAACACTGGAAAAACCAGTCCAGAACTGGAGCTGGAGTTCAGTCAGGCGGCCAGCCTGTTCCTCACTCGCATTACTGTCTGGATTAGACTCACGTATCCACATACACAGCAAAAACTGGAGAGTTGAAACCCTTGAAACTCTGATTTTTACATTATACATTATAATACAAGTATACATTTTAACTCATTTGTATCTGAATGTTGTTCAGTGTTAGACTTATTTGACAGAGTTGAATATTTCAGTATTAAACCAAATAAAGTAATATACTGCCCAACTCCACGTAGATTTAATTAAACATTGCCCACTTATTTAATTATTTGGTTAGAGACAATAAGCTATTGGAACCACCCTGTAACCCAATTATAGACACAAAAAATATAACAAACTGTAAAATCTACATACATTTTAAGCAACACTTTGCACTCACTGTGTTTGGGTAGAATGGGCTAATTACCTAAATTGAACAGTTGAGACACACTAAAAAAATAAAGTAAAGGGGATTCAATTATATTTTCATATAATGGTTGTTTCCCTGGTCATATTGTTGTAGGCTATAAGAGTAAGCTACCATTTTCTGTACTGTAAAGTGCTGACATTGCACTACAGTACAGTACAGTTACACCTGAATTGAATGTCCCATGCAGTAGAAAATAGACTGGTAGAAAGAATGCAGGTATTTCTTTTTATTTTACTAATACACTACATCTGTGCCACAACAGTCTGTAGACAGAGATTTTCTATTTTGTAGATTCCCTAATGTGTTTTTTTTACCAAATTACAATCATATTTTCACATCAATGCTCCAAAATACTCCAACAAAAGCAGGATAAACCCTTTTTGAATGCCCTTAATATTAGCGAGTGTCCCAACTTATTTGTCCATATAAGGTATATAAAATGAGACTGGTAACTTTATAACACACTAGATGCCAAAATCACCAAAGCAATGTGGTTCCTTCACTGTCTGTTCAGCTACATGTTTGGTACCAGCCTGGATCTACAGCTGAAAGCTCTGGGAGTGTTCCTCTCGGCTGCTGGAGGGTAAGATAATGTTCCTGTAATTCTGAAGCTACAAACCTCACAGAGAACATAGAGAGAAACAGGCTCACTTTATATGTTTCTTTTTTATATTTATTTCTTTTTTATTTTTTAATCCTGTGTTATCAGTCGTCAGTATCTGATGGAGTTCCTGGAGGTGGGAGGTGTGCTGACCCTGCTGGAGATACTGGGTCAGAAGAAGACCAAGGAGCGAGACAAGGCCCAGGCTCTGCGTTTGCTGCTCATCATCTCCGACGCCGGACACCGCTATAAAGAGCTCATCTGTGAGAGCTATGGTGTGTTTTTAGTAACATAAAATGCTTTCTAGATTTAAGTGCTGCAAGATGATTGATATTTTATCCGAGATGGTTGCTATGGGGTTGCTATGGTGGTTGCAATGGTGTTTCTAAGTGCTACAATAATACTACAGTGCTGAATGATGATTGATATTGTATCCGAGATGGTTGCTATGGTGTTCCTAAGGGGTTGCTATGGTGGTTGCAGTGATGTTTCTATGTGCTTGGTAGATTAATACTGTAGTGCTGCAAGATGATTGATATTGTATCCGAGATGGTTGCTATGGTGTTCCTAAGGGGTTGCTATAGTGGTTGCAATGGTGTTTCTAAGTGCTTTCTAGATTTAAGTGCTGCAAGATGATTGATATTGTGTCCGAGATGGTTGCAATGGTGTTGCTAAGTGGTTGCCATAGTGGTTGCAGTGGTGTTTCTAAGTGCTTGCTAGATTAATACTAAAGTGCTGCAAGATGATTGATATTGTATCCGAGATGGTTGCTATGGTGTTGCTAAGGGGTTGCTATGGTGGTTGCAGTGGTGTTTCCAAGTGCTTGCTAGATTAATAATATAGTGCTGCAAGATGGTTGATATTGTATCCGAGATGGTTGCTATGGTGTTCCTAAGGGGTTGCTATGGTGGTTGCAATGGTGTTTCTAAGTGCTTGATTAATACTATAGTGCTGCAAGATGATTGATATTGTATCCGAGATGGTTGCTATGGTGTTCCTAAGGAGTTGCTATGGTGGTTGCAATGGTGTTTTTAAGTGCTAGGACAATACTATAGTGCTGCAATATGATTGATATTGTATCCGAGATGGTTGCTATGGGGTTCCTAATGGGTTGCTATAGTGCTTGCAGTGGTGTTTCTAAGTGCTTTCTAGATTAAAGTGCTGCAAGATAATTGATAATGTATCCGAGGTGGTTGCTATGGTGTTCCTAAGGGATTGCTATGGTGTTTCTAAGTGCTAGAATAATACTATGGTGCTGCAAGATGATTGATATTGTATCCAAGATGGTTGCTATGGTGTTGCTAAGTGGTTGCCATAGTGTTGCAGTGGTGTTTCTAAGTGCTTGCTAGATCAATACTATAGTGCTGCAAGATGATTAATATTTTAACCAAGATGGTTGCTATGGTGTTCCTAAGGAGTTGCTATGGTGGTTGCAATGGTGTTTTTAAGTGGTAGGGCAGTACTATAGTGCTGAAAGATGATTGATTTTGTATCTGAGATGGTTGCTATGGTGTTCCTAAGTGCTAGATCAATACTATAGTGCTAAAAGATGATTGATATGGTGTTGCTAAGTGGTTGCTTTGACATTAGTAGATGGTTGATGTGGTGTTGCTAAGTGTTTGATAGGAAGGTGCTATAGTGTTGCAAAGTGATTGACATGGTATCCCAGATGCTTGCTATAAGTAATTTCAATTAATCTAGCAATCATTTAGCAACATCATAGAAACCACCAAGCAGAATTTAAGCAACCACCAGGAAATACCATAGAAACCACCTTGTATACCATAGAAGCTATGCAGGAACACTCTAACAACTGCCTGTATGTGAAAACTGCTTAATATCGCTGTCCAATGAAAAACAAGTATTTCTAAAACAGCAACTTTACAGGAGAGAGAGAAAACCTTCTAAACTTTCCATGGAACACAATGTGAAAATAGTTTATTTTAGGTAATTTTGAAGTATTTTTATTTAGCACAGTGTAAGGGACAGTTAGTGTGTTTAAATTATATAGAAAATAAAAAATTGTTTTTCTTTAAACAGCGACGTTATGCTGTGTCCTTTAGGAAAGGCACTTTTCTAGTTATGACTAGTTCATTTGCAAATAAATATGAAATAATAATTATTTCCCGATGCTTGCCTGTGTGTGTGGAGGTGTGAGGGCTGTAGCCGACTGTTTGGCTCGGTCTAAATCGGAGGAGACGCAGCTGTCAGCAGCGGTCCTGCTGGAGTCGCTGGCTCAGGGGAACCCCTCGTTCCAGCAGCAGGTGTATAAAGGCCTGATCGCTCTGCTCGCTTGCAGCTGCCCCAAAGCCCAGCAGCTCGTTCTTCAGACGCTGCGCACAGTACAGGTACACTGCTCAAACACACAGCTCGAATCTGCCCTTATAACAATATTGTATGATATAAACATACATAAAGGTGTAAAATGTATGAATATTCTGTAAATGCATCACTGTAAATGTGCCATTGAAAGCTCCGCTAGGTAGGATTGAGATTGAGGATACAGCACAGACAAACAGCACAAAAAATTAGTTCAAATGAACAAATCTTATGAACGATTCTATTTAGTGAACGGATTTTAATGATTCAGTTCATCTGAAAGAGCTGCTGTGCCCATCATTACTAGTTAGCTTCTGTAAAGAATTAACCAACTCCAAATAGCGGGTTTTTGTAGTCCTTGTAGAACTGTTAGAACTACATACAGGTCGGAAAGCAGGTCGCAGTTTCGAAAGACGCACAGTTTTCCCGAGCGTTGGTCACGGCCGCCTAGGACAACTTACAGAGTCTGGTTTGAGCTCAGAGGAGCCCGGCACAGACACAAAAGGACCGCTATTCCTCCTTTTACACCTCAGTGGAGCGCTGCAGTGAGTTTAAAGCTGTAATTTCACTTCTTTAAAAGATTTAATAATCAAGGAAATCCTACCTAGTGTGCCTTTAAAGTGTATTAATTTACCCAAATCTTCAGTATTAATCTCAGATTTAACAATAGAAAAGGAAAAAAGTTGAACCAGTGTTGTGCCAAAATCACTGCTTCACTTCACATAGAGGAATGTGAAGCAGCATTATTTGCTATAACTGTTGATTAACCCTTAAACAAATAAAAGGAATCTGAGGGAGAAACTGTTACATTTTCATTTTTCTCTTTCAGTCTGTTGTAAAATCAGCTTATCCTGGTATTGTGGAGCCCTTGCTGAATTTATTACATTCTTTACATCAAGAGGTGCAGCATGAGGGTAGGTATTACTAATGGTAAGCCTTTGGCCTTTTTTATATGTATTTACATTTTTGTCCCACCCACTAAGCTGCTAATCAGCTTATACTTAGCTGTATTTCCCCATCACTAGTGATGCCACAACACAAAGAAGGGGTAAAGACTACCACATACCTCATCTGACACATGTGAAATCAGACTCCGCCTCTTTTTGATCTGCTGCTGATGTTGCATTGCCGAGTAGCATCACAGTGTGCTCGGAGGAAAGTGCAGCGACTCGGTTCCGATACATCAGTTCACAGATGCCTTGTGCTGATCGACATCACCCTAGGAGTGATGAGAGTGAAAAGAGCCATCTACTGTACCCACCCAGAGAGAGCAAGGCCAATTGTGCACTCTCAGGGCTCCAGCAGCTGATGGCAAGCTGCATGACCGGTATTCTAACCATTCTAATTTATTTATTTATGCATTTATTTATTTATTTGTTTGTTTGTTTGTTGATTACTCACAGTAATAGAGCTGATCTCAGAGCTGCAGCAGACTGAGGTCAGAACTTCACTCCAGCGTTCTCTGATCACTCTGCTGAAACCGTCCAGAGAGAGAAATCTCAAATACAAGATCCTACAGGGTATGACCTCACCTACCTTACTTCTTTATTCCACTGACCAATCACGTACAGTAGTCCACACCCACAGGTTTAGATTCAGGTGATTTTTATAGTAATACCACGAAAGTTAGCCTAACAGTGTTTTACTATACTTTACAACCCTAAATTGATTTAATGTCAATGCCGATGAATAAAATATAATGTAATTGCTCTATAAAATGCTATGTTCCTCAGATCCAGAGATGATGAAGATGACAGACTCGTTACCACTCTTTGTACAGCAAGCTGCAGCAGCTAAAGCCCTAAGGTAATAATACTTCCTACTATTATTATTAATAATAATACAGAATCATGTGTACTGCACTTTATTATGGGGAATAAAAAGTCTGATTTTTGCTAATCTTGCAGGATTTTGGCTCAGAGCAGCCAGAGAACATCTGAAGAACTGATCCATCTTGGAGTGGTGCATCAATTACTGTATGCTATGGGTAATCAGGAGCATGAAGACGCTCAGAAACAAGCTAGTCTGACTTTGGAGGTACAAATAAAACACACACACACTTAAACACAATGCATTACTGTGTGTTTTAGTTCATCTTATTTGTGTTTACTTTATGGGGGTGGAGGGGGGGCTGTGTATTGGCAAGAACTTAATGATTATATGCAATATGATACATATCATTATAAAGGGCATGATTCATTTTGATGTATCAGTTTTTTTTAATCAGTTAGTTATTATTAGTTTTATATTTTGTTATTTAAAATGTATTAGTTTTGCTTAGTTTTCGTCTAAGAAAGAAAAGTTTGATTTTTATCCAGTCTGAAAAATGGTATCTAACAACAGAGCACAGCACTGCCACTGTCAAACAACAATCTTTGCATATGAACTAATCATAAAAAATCTATACTGTAATTAATTAATAACTCATCAATCACAGGTTACAACATACAGTACTTTAGTAATGATTTTATATTTTTCTGATTTGTGTGCTGCAGCACTTTGTGCGCTCAGATCCAGTGGTAGAGGAACATGTGCAGCGAGCTATGGGACCGGCTCTGTTTGGATCATTCATGGTAAAAGTTTAAAAGAGTTTGAGGTTGCCAGGCATACAGATAAAACACTGCAAGATGTTTTAAAGATATTTACAGTAAATAAATATTACTAATATAGATTTCTGCATGTTTTTAGAAAAACGCTGAGCTGCTGTACACTAGGATGGATGATGTTGAGGCCGAGATTCTACTGTCAAACAAAGTGAACATTTCTAGAGGTATTCTAATGTTCTTTTGGCAAACATTTTTATAAAACATTATGAACAATTTATGAGCTCCACCTATCTTACATAAATGTACACTAACAGGCTGTAGTGACAAGATTCATGGTGACATCACGCGTAAATGTAAACATACATCATTTAAATTTTGCAATATTTAAATGATGTATGCTCCAAAGACTTTGTTTTACAGGCTTTGTTTTTGTGGTGCTGTTTTCCTTTTGTATGCAAAGAAGTGTATTTAACAGAGAGCCACAAAGGATACATCAGCTGCGCCCTCCAAATAGCTCTGAATGTCAGCTGTATATCTTGACTGTATATAAAGGGTCTTTCATTTTGAAACAGTGTTCTATGACAGAGCAGATTAATAATGCAGCCAGAGACATTATTAATGAAGAGACCAACCACTGATAGCAATATGAATGGGAGTTCTTGTAACGCTAATGTTGGTGTCTGTAATTCACCAAAACAAGCCAATCAGCTTTCTAGTTGTGCCTATATATTTTACCATGCAATTTATCATAGTGGCTTATTTTTTTCAGTACAGTAGGGACAGTGACTTTATAGTGTTTTTGATATTTGTTAGTGTGCTGTTTGTTTGTTTAGGTGTGAAATGGTTGATTATATTTTTTGTGTGTGCCAAATAATGTCTTGTGCTGCAGTCTACAAAAGGTAGGGTACCTTGGGATTTAGAGGACGGTTTTAAAACACTGTGCATTTAATTTTTGTTCCAGAACCTGAAGAGCAGAATGCAGAATCCTAAACATCACACTGAACAGAAGTGGACTGACTTGTTATCCATACTGATTTTGCCCTTTTAAATCATAATAAAAAGAAAGTACTTACTGTCAGTGCGAGTGAGTTATTATTACCATTATTATAATAAAACCAATAATTTTATACTTGCAATAATGTCCTCTATCTACACCAGTCAAACTTAAAAACCATTGCCAGCTAAAGTAAAGAATGTTCAGAACACACAGAGGTTCTTGTTAGTGTATATACAGTACTTAAGTACATAAAGTACTTTTTTAGATACTATATCACGTGTATGACTGGAGACCAACTGAGTTAAAAACGAGTTAAAAAGTAGGCTCTATAATCTTTAATATCTATAATAATCTATAATGATTTACCAAGAATATTTGTAGTGAAGTATAACAGAAGTATTCTGTTAAGAACACTTATTATAACCGTTTATTTAATTTGTTTCAAGTATGTTGTAGGGTAAATCACATTATTATTATAATTAAGATTTTTTTTATTCTTATTATTCTTATTAGTAATAATATAAATAATATAAAACGTTTTGGAAAAATTAACTTTTTTGTCTAAATCATTTCCTTATCAGTTGATCAGATTATTTGATTCTTCCCCTTCAGGATAATGACCTGTGTTAAGAGCTAATTTATTATGACTAAGTCTAAATAAAATGTGAAACAAATTTTCACAAATCAGCACTTCTCCCCAATCGGTAAGTGATGAGGTTTTTAGTACAGTATACATTAAACTTTTATTAATGAAAGCTATAGGCTTTAAATATTGCATACATGTGTCTTATTATTGAGTTTTTTTTATTAAGCAAAATAGATAAGTCCATAAAGTTGAGTCCAATTTGCGGCTTTTAATCAATATTTTTATTCCTAGTGGTAAAAATAAAAAATAAAACACAATTCTGCAAACAAGGTTTGTGATTGGCTGGCCAGGCGACACTATAATTTGATTGGTCGTCCCCTGTCCCGGAAGTGCGGCACATGGCGGGTTTTTTCTGTTTCCAGCGCGTAATGAAAACAAACCGTGTTCAGCCGGTTAATCATCGTTAATACTGAAATAACGCTCTAATAATGTGTTAATTTAATAATTAAGTACTCAAATTAAAGCCCCGGATATCCCTGGCTGTGTGGAGGAGCGCTGGTGGAGGATAGATATTTTTAATGGTATTTTATGCGGCTGCTGATCCGGATAAACACCATGAGCAGGATAAAGTCACAGGGGAAAAGAGCTGCACTGCCTAAATCCAACAAACTGAAGCCTAACGTTAAACAAGGTAAGATATACATGTACTGCTCAAACCTTCTCATTCAGAATTACAACTGGTCCACCTTAAAACGTGCTCCATTTAAGGTCGACCAGTAAAGCAGCCAAAAACTTTGTACCAGTTACAGTACTGATGAATATACATTGAAATGCAAGTCTATCGAGTTAAAACCCACCTTGTAACTAGTCACTGGCCATTTTATCAGAAACACCTGTCATATATATTCACCATGCAGTGTATCTTAAAATATATATATATATATATATTTTTTTATAAGTATATAATATATATATATATATATATATATATATATATATATATATATATATATATATATATATAAGTGGCCCTTAAATAAATAGTGTGTCCTTAAAGGAGCAGTCCTTAAGATTTGTTTCTTTTAAATTGTAAGCAGAAGTGTTTCATTATATATTTAAATAAATGCCATCAATGTGTTCTTCTACCATTCCTGCAAAGCCACACATATTCATTAAAAATAAGTGTGTCTGGTTCCAGGATCTCTCCCCGCCTCTAAACCCATACATCACCAAGTGCCCCTCCCAAACCACCCCTTCCATTTTTTAGCCTATTTCATATTTGAGCTGAGGGTGGAGTCAGCAAAAATCAATGGGTTTTAGTCCCCCTTTAAACACACGGCTGCTGGTGGGAAAAGTGTACAGTACATATCTGAACACAATGCATCTGTATGGTAATTGAAAGTTTACAGCTTAGTATATTTTATGCTATAATAAAACCTACCGTCTCATTTGTGTCCTGCAGAAGAGCCTTCAAGTCCATCCTCCTGTCATTTCTTTGATGACCCTGCTGAACTGAAGCTCTTTCGCTCACATCTCCTGTCCTGGTATGACCAGAGCAAGAGGGAGCTACCATGGAGGACTGTGGTAATGTACACACTAACATACACACTCCAACCATAAACTGAAAAGTGTTTTGGAAAGACTAATCTTTGATACCCTGAAACCCTGAAACCCTGACTGAGAATCTGCAATACTACAATTATTTGATTTCCTATCATATTTAAGTGATACTGTTGAACAAAGAAGAAAAAAGATTTGCATGCTTTAATTTTGACATTGGACATTTGGGTGCAGTGGTGAAATTACCTGCAAAATTATTTAGTGTAAGGCCAATATTAGTAATGTTTGCTGGTGCTGGAAATTAAAATGTGGGATAATCATAAAATAATTAATTCTAAATAATTTCAAAGTATTACTTAAAGCTTAGTTAAAGCTTAGTAATTATTACATATGCATACCTATCACCATATATAACATTCATTTTGTACTGGATACAGCATTCCCACACTAAATAATCTTTGTCTTGAAAGGCCATGAAGGAGCAGGATGTCAACATCAGGACATACGCAGGTAAATATGGTGCACCATATTGTGTTGTACGTAATCATTTCACCAACATGTTTGAATATTGTTATCGAAAAAATACCCATATGGGCCACCAGGGTACAACCTCTTAGTTGATTGGGGCAAAAGAAAAAATCACACTGTTTTAAATTTTCTATTAAATAATATTTATTAGTGACAGATTATATCTGTCCAGTATCATTTATTTTATTTTAATCCTGGGTATTTGGAGTGTATTATTAGTATCATGACTTGACTTGCTGGATCATTGGCTTCTATAGTAGTTTTAATTAGAGGTGTGCTATATTATATTGTATGCAATAATAATCAAATCACTGAATACAATTTAATATTTATTTTGTTGCAGTATATTGTAATTCATTTATTTTTTAAGAATATTGTTATCGCAAAAATACCCTGAAATATAGTGATATTATTTTAAGGCCATATCGCCCACCCCTTAGTTCAGAATGTGATTGAATTTTGTCTTCTGGCAGTGTGGGTGTCTGAGGTAATGCTCCAGCAGACTCAGGTGGCTACAGTGGTGGACTACTACAACAAGTGGATGAAGGCAGGCTGCTCATTTCTGTTCATATTTTTTTTTTTATATTTTAGTAAAAATATCCTTTTCTGAATGATTATTTAAATATATTTAATCTTTAATTATAATGACATTTGGATGTGTGGCTTGCACTTATATTTAGTTGGTATTTCTTATCTTTATATCAGAGGTGGCCAACGGTGCAGACACTCGCAGAAGCTTCGCTAGAGGTGAGCTGCGGGTTTAATATAACAGGCTTCACTACAAAACCTTTAAAATACAATTACCCTCTATACAATTCACAGATTGCACAGATATAACAGTAAAAATAATGTGTTTTTTAATCAGGAGGTAAATCAGATGTGGTCAGGTCTTGGATATTACTCTCGGGGACGGAGGCTGCATGAAGGAGCTCAGAAGGTATTATTAGGTTTTATTAATTATCTTGACAGTGATGTATCTAATAATATATTAGTTTTTTAGATGATTTTTATGAACTTCTGTGAATGTGTTTGATGGTGTTGGTGCTGTAGGTGGTGTCTGAGCTGGGTGGGCAGATGCCCAGGTCTGCTGAGGCTCTACTGAAGCAGCTGCCAGGGGTCGGGCGCTACACCGCTGGGGCCATCAGCTCTATCGCTCTGGGTCAGGTACACTAATCGAATTCACCTGGTTTCTTATTTTTAATTAACTATTTACACATAGTTGATCAATATTTTATAAATAACTAGTTCAGATAAGTTTTATCTGTTTTTTAAATATTGTTAAAAAACATTATTCCATAAGAGCCCAGAGCCATTTCTGAATACTGATGCCAAATTAAAAATTTAAACAAATAAATTCAGTGATTCATGTTATTTTCTTATTGTGAACATATGACTGTAATTTTTTTTAAATCAAAATCCTCATGTAGTGCTCCGGGGGATTAAAGTGCTGCCACTATGATCGAGAGATTGGTTCGAATCACGTTTATGTAGCTTGTCACCAGCTGCCGGAGCCCTGAGAGAGCACGATTGGCCTTGCTCTCTCTGGGTGGGTAGATGGCGCTCTTAGAGTAATGTCATTCAGCACAATGCGTCTGTGAGCTGATGTATCAGAACAGAGTCGATGCGCTTTCCTCCGAGTGTTAGCGCTGTGATGCTACTCGGCAATACTACATCAGCAACAGTTGAAAAAGAAGCGGTGGCTGAGGAGGAGTCCTAATGAGTGGGTTGGGTAATTGGCCTTGTAAATTGGGAGAAAATGGGATAAATAAATAATATAAATAAAATAAAATAAAAAATCCTGATGACAACAACAATACAAGTTTTAATTTAAGCAAAAAATAACTAAATAACTAAAAAAATAAATATTAAATAAAGTGAATTGTTAAACTGGTTGGAACAGATCTTATAGAAGCTAAAATACACTTTTGAAATGAGCTACATTTATCTCAAGTATTAACCAGGTACACCTATAATCTGTAAATAAGTCAGATGAACAAACACACATTCACATGCTATTCTGGGATGCTCTCTGGATTTTCAGTATATGTCACTTATGCTCGTGATCAGTTAAAATTAAGGATCGAATGCTGCAAAGATTTTTTTTTTTTTTAAATCATCTATGACACATACATACATCATCATGGGCTCTTCTGGGTTAATAATTTTCTTAGTATTAAAAACATATTTTTTTGTAAGAGTGAGCTGTAATTACACAATGCTGATCCAGCCTTATTGATGCTCAGGTTACAGGTGCTGTGGATGGGAATGTGATTCGGGTCCTGTGTCGTGTTCGGGCGATCGGAGCAGACAGCACCAGTCCTGTGGTCACTGAGGCACTGTGGTATGCAGCGGTATGCAGTGGTCGGACTGGAGTGTGGATTTGATGTTCTTGTTTAAAATATCTTTTAGCGCCTATTGTCAATAATGGTTTCATATGGTAGTGAAATTGTACACTTTATTTATTTGTGCTTTTTATTTACAACATTGTTAAAAACATATTTTATTCTATTATAGGAAAATAGCAGAAACTCTAGTGGACCCAAAAAGACCTGCTGATTTTAATCAGGCCTTAATGGAACTGGGGGCGACAGTGTGCACCCCTAAAAACCCAGGTTGTGCTCGTTGTCCTATTCAAACTCACTGCCATGCCTATAAGAAGGTAAAATTTAAATGCTCAGCTACATAGGTCATCTTCTCAGTCGCTGCATTAACTTTTTTTTTATATATAGTTTTATGTCATTTTTCTTTGTTTCAGGTGAGCTTAAAACAAGAGAAAGACACAAAAAGACTACTAAATAAACTGGACTCAAAGCTGAACTGCAGTGTTCCTGATATAGAGAATTGTTGTGAGTTTTCTTTTTATTTAATTAAGATATGTTTGAGCTAGATTGGTTTAACTTGATGTTATCATTGTATTAATTTCTGTAAAACTGCGATACATTTTTTAATGATTTATAATTTATTTTGTTTTTGTAGTTTAAGTTTACAATATTGGGAAAAACTGATGTGTTATATATATATATATATATATTTTTAAATAGAAATATTAAATCAATAATCAATATTCGGTCAATTATCTGTCATGTCATGGTATTAATATTGAACTCTGTATTGGAGTATTGGATTGGAGTAAAATAATTTAAAGTGGGCAGATCTGCCTCTGGTAGATCAGTCATTCAAAAATATATAATAATATAATTTGACTTTGCTTATGATGTTAATGCATAAGAACATTTTTAAAATATATTTTGCTTAGCCTGTATTATAACTGTATAGTGATTTAATCCAACATAAATCTGTAGTGTTTGAATTATATGGAGAAAAGTCATTAAAACCAGTTGAACACTCAAAAGCCTTACAGATGACATCATCACGCCTCCTAGGATTAACTAATATAGCTTGTATTAGTGTTTTTATCTTAAAATGTTATTTGTACGTATGCAGTGAGTGGCAGCTGTAAGCTCTGTCTGTCTGAGGGGTGGGACAGTGAACTCGGGGTACAGAATTACCCCCGAAAACCCATGAAGAAAGCGCCTCGTGTGGAGCGGACACTGACCTGTGTCCTGCACAGACAGAGCGACCAGGGGGAAATTCAGTATCTGCTCATCCAGAGACCCAGTAAAGGTACAGCTTCTTATTAAAACTGAACCCTGACACCACCATCAGCTCAGAGGGCACTGGGTGATGTATGGGTTTAGAGGCAGGAGCTGCAGCAGCAGTGTAAGGAAAGACCCAGATGGTTGGACGTCAGCAGGGGGCAGTATTATTGATTGACTGATCTATAAAAAGGCCCAAAAAAGTTTATTATAATAGAGTCAGTTAATAATAGTGAAGACATGATCGTTAGACATGATCGTTAGGCACTTATACACTCATAAAAAGCTTTAATGATGGAAATTAAACTAAACTTCTCAGTACTCTAATTCAGATGTTTCCAGGCATATTCATGTACTATAACACATGATTTGTTCAATAAAGGTCTTTGCAGTGCACTGATAAGACAGAAGTATTATCAATAAGTTTTATTGTATCTTGATTAATTTTCTTAATGTATCGACAAAATATACTTTTTACGCATATTAAGGAAACCCTCAATACTTAAAGAACACTGAAACAACTGTACATTACATTCATTACACAGAGTGTGATTAGTCATGAGATCAGTTTAATTGGATGGAAGATAGAACCATGTAAATATATGTAAAAATAACTGTATTTAGTATAGAACAGTGTTTAAATTGTAGTTTTTGTAGTTTTATATTGTCGCTACTGAAGCATTTTATTCATAATCATGTGTAAATATCATCATATTTTTACTATATTGCCTTGTTACAGGTTAACTAAAATAAATACTACTAAAAATGTTTTGTAATTCCATTTATTACATTTATATTTTGCTCTACTGTTCTCCAGGGCTTCTAGCAGGAATGTGGGAGTTACCCAGCATGCTTTTGGAGGAGGGCATCTCTGAGAAGAAGCACAGAGGGCTGTTAAGTGCTGAGGTGCAGAGAGTTCTGGAAACATCACCAGATGAAGAGTCCTTTCAGTATTTGGGAGAGGTGAGTACAGTCATGATATTTCTGATTTAGGAATAACTCTATAATCAAGTGCAGAACTGTTTGTGGATTTAGATGGTTGTTTGAGTTGTTGTGGTTCTTTGTTCAGGTGGTCCATATTTTTTCACACATCCACCAAACATATGTGGTATACAGTGCGACTGTTTCTCTCTATTCTGAGGCAGAAAGGGAGCAGAAAATCAGCTGGCTCAGTGATGCAGCTCTGCAGGCGGCTGCTGTGTCTACTGGGGTCAAAAAGGTTGGTACATATTAGAATAAAAAAAAAAAAAAACATACATGCTATAGTGCAGTTTAGCTTGTTTAATTGAGTTACATTTTAATACAGTTCCCATAGATTTACTATAGTGCTATTCTCTGCTCTTTTAATTAAGTTAGTTTGAAGTACAGTATCCTTATCATTACTGTAGTTCAGTTTTATTGTTCTTTTAATTGAGTTAGATTGTAAAACAGTATGCAAACATTCACTATAGTATAGTTTCTGCTCTTTTAATTGAGTTAGATTGTAGTACAGTAGCCTTACCTTCACTATTGTTCAGTTTATTGTTCTTTTAATTGAGTTAGATTGTGATACAGTACGCATGCGTTCACTATAGTACAGTTTCTGCTCTTTTAATTGAGTTAGATTGTAGTACAGTATCCTTACCATCACTATTGTTCAGTTTTATTGTTCTTTTAATTGAGTTAGATTGTGATACAGTGACACTAATTTCACTTTAGTAAAATTCTCCGCTCTTTTAATTGAGTTGTAATACAGTTAAGAAACATTCTCTATAGTACAATTCTCTGCTCTTTTAATTGAGTTAGATTGTAGAACAGTATCCTTACCATCACTATTGTTCAGTTTTATTGTTCTCGTAATTGAGTTAGATTGTGATACAGTACGCATGCGTTCACTATAGTACAGTTGCTGCTCTTTTAATTGAGTTAGATTGTAGTACAGTATCCATACCATCACTATTGTTCAGTTTTATTGTTCTTTTAATTGAGTTAGATTGTGATACAGTGACACTAATTTCACCATGGTACAATTCTCTGCTTTTTTAATTGAGTTACGTTGTGATTCAGTTAACGCACTTTTAATATAGTACAGTTCTCTGCTCTTTTTTGTACGATTGTCGTACAGTAGCCTTACCATCACTATAATTCAGTTTCATCGTTTGTTTAATTGAGTTAGATTGTGATACATCCATACCCATACTTTCACTATAGCATAGTTTCTGCTTTTTTAATCAAGATTGCGATATAGTACAGATACTTTTACGCTATTACAGTTTCTGCTCTGTTTACAGATTATGAAGCTGTATTATGAGTGCACAAGCAAGCTAAAAGATACCAAGGTGGTGGGTATTTATTCTGTGACAAAAAAAAGACATTTTTGTCAATGGTTATTACTGTATAAAAAGTTTTAACACGTCCTGCATTGTGTTATTCTTTCCTGTTTGTTCAGAATAAGAAACGAAAGCAAAGCACTGACTCTGGAAAAGACAACCAGGCCAAACAGTCGAAGAGGAGGCAGGAGAGGTCAACAGATGGAGGCCCAAAGCAACTCTCTCTCAGCCGGTTCTTTACTTCCTCAAAACCAGCAAACAGCTGAAACGTATAACATGAACTATTACTGCCTACTGTTGTACTGTATACCTTTTTATGTGTATTTTTAACTTCAACATCATCATGTTTTGTGTGTGTTTATATATATATATATATATATATATATATATATATATATATATATATATATATATATATATATATATATATATATATATATTTTTTTTTTTTTTTTTTTTTTTTACACTCAGTCCAAGGTAAAGACTTTTAAATGAATAAAAAAAACCCTTTTTTTTAAATAAATGGCTGTGTGATGATGGAATAACTTAAACTGACACTTAAACTGCTGTTCTCTTGATTTTGTTTCAATATACTGATATGAGAATGGACAATAAAGCTCTATCCCATCCTGAGCACCCTTAACAAGCTGTGTCACAAGCTTGGATTAGACACAGCAGTGCTGCTAGTGTTTTAAAACACTGTGTTTAATCACTACTACTGTTCTTCACTCTATCAGACACTCCTACCTACTGTAGCTGCTTCACCTGGTAGATAAAGCAAAGTCAAAGACGGAAGCTCTGAATCTGTTGCTGCACAGTTTGTGTTGGTCATCCTCTAGTCCTTCATCAGTGTTCTCAGGATGCTGTCCAGCAGTGACGATGATGTGTTTAAAAACTCCAGCAGCACTGCTGTGTCTGATCCATGTATGCCAGCACAACACACACTAACAAATCATGCCATGCCAGTGCCACTGCAGTGCTTAGTTCCCACCTGGGGACAACAATGTACAAATAATATCCTCTAAAAAAGACAGTTGAACAAGAGTGACACTAAAGTCTTTTCACCAGAAAATGAGTTAAAGAATAAAAAATGACAATAGGATGTCAGTACAGTAATAAATCATAGTGATCATAGTACTTTCATCCCTTTGTCCTTCCTTAGCTTTCCTTTGGTGAAACTATAAAGGGATGATGTCTGCAGTTACTGGGGTAATAATTTACTTAAGGATTTATTTGCTTTAACTCAAATACACTGTAGGTGGGGATGCAAATACTGGCATGAAAACGTTTGGGAGTTACTGTAGGTACTGTGTGTGTGCAGTCCTAAGCTTCCAGAGAGCTGTAGGAAAAGCATGTTTAAAGTGTGAAATTGGAAAATTGCTTTGAGAAAAAAAAAAAAATTATATATATATATATATATATATATATATATATTGTATTTTGTTTTATGTTCTTCTTACAGTTAATCTTACAAACAGCTGTAGGAAAAGTGTACTACCTGAGTTTGTGCATATTGGATGCACATGACGCTCTGTGTCAAGACTTCTTTTCTACAATTTCAAAATAAGAGTCGCGGCGTTATTAATATGTACATCTAAAAATTATTAAATAGAATGGGCAATAAATATAAATGCAGTAAAATAAATGGGTCGTTCATTAGAAATTCATGAAACTGTGTTATAGTTTGTATTTTGTAAGAAAAAAATATTGAAATATTTTTAACTAAACTTTGTAACACTGAAAGGTATAAGCAGTAGACAGCAGTGTAGTGTGTGTGTGTGTGTGTGTGTGAGAGAGAGAGAGAGAGAGAGAGAGAGAGAGAGAGAGAGAGAGAGAGAGAGAGAGAGAGAGAGAATGTGATAGGAGTGTCCACATTTGGTTCAAAGTCTTAGGACAGTAAGTTACTGGAGTTCAGAACCGGAGAGGAAGCCGGAGTGAAGTGGGTTTAGGTGAGTTTACCTGAGAAAGGGATGACAGTTTATATAAACATTAATTTTCGCTTAATGTTCGGAAGGTCCGAGGCTCTGCACTAATTGTATTAAAGGTGGTGTGTAAACAGTAATAGATCAGTGTATATTAGGTAATACATGACAGGAGGAGACAGTTGGAGCAGCTACAGGTCATTTATATAACATAACCTTGTTTATCTCCTTTCGTTTAAAGGTGAGGCAGTGGTTACCTAAGGCATTATTTATAGTTTATATATTTTTGCATAAACTGCAGCGTGTTTTTATTTAAGTTATAACCATAAATTGTGCGTGTGTTTTTTTAGCATGTTGTATTTTCAATGAGTAAAGGCAAAATTGCAACACCTGGCAACCTAATTGTGTCGTATATCACTTCCATACACAAAATAAATGTGGGTCATTTTATGGAAACGTCCATTTTTGTGTCTCCAGCTTTTGAATAATTAAGTTACTTCACAGGTCTTTAGAAAATACTTAAATAATACTTAGTATTCTAAGTCCACTGTCCCCTTTTTCCTCCTTCCTTCTTAGCTCATGATTTCAATGCTTTTAATTGTCACTGGTGTGATATACTTTATTCTTAGGGAACTGTAAAAAAAATCAATAAAAAAAATCAATAAATAAATAATATATATATATATATATATATATATATATATATTTTTTTTTTTTCATTATTTTTATATATATATAGAACACAACTACAATAAATTACATATTGTAGCATAAATTATCATGATTGATTAATTACTAACTAAATGCCCCAAAATGAAAACCAAACAAAATAAAAACATTATTTTGCGCATATATATATATATATATATATATATATATATATATATATATATATATATATATATATATATATATATATAATTCTATCCTTTTGTTTGTTGAAGATTTGGTTTCCTCTTTAATATTGGGTAAATATTCAGTAATGACATTGCATTGACATTGCATGTAACTATTAATGTATACATTAAAGATGGAAAAATTAACATTGATTTAACGTACTTTTGCTTTCCGGAATATAGTATTTGTAGGAGGTCACAATGCATTTACACATGCTGGAATTTAACAATGCATTAGAATTGTATCTCACATATAAATCCCAATAAATATCCTTTACATATATAGAATTTTTATTCTATAAATACTTTCACCTTGAATGAACTGTAACTGGGATAGTATATACATATATTTACTTGGTATTTATTTGTTTTGTTTTTTTTGTTTTATCCATGGAGAAAGCAGTTTACTAAGGCAATCAGCTTAACATAGTAAAATGACCAATGGTGACCCCCTAGTGAACTTTATTCACTATTTTTATGTGCTTTTGTAAATTTGAATATGAGTAGCCAGTCGTTAGATTATTAGGTTTTAATTGCAGCCTGTTAGTTCTGTTTCAGTGTTCTCGATGGCGTCAGCATGGCAGAGATTCGAATCCATGCACCAGTGGATTCTGGAAAATGGAGGTATGATCCAGTCATTCATCATTATGCTTTTTTGACACCCTACTTTTGAATGCATTTATTCATCTACTTTAAATGTTACCAGTTGCTCAGATGTAGATGTGCAAGTGCTAGTCCCTGTAGAAAAGAATATAATATAATATGGCTCTCTGGAGCAGATAAACAATCATGAACCTATTGGTACCATGCAAAATCTAATGCCAGGCATGGGCTACAGGTGTATTACGCCCCCCAGCAGTGGAGGAACTGTGGAACTGTGTTCTCTGGAATGATGGTGCTCCATCCAATACTTTTGGATGGGATGAGTTGGGAAGTGGGGAATGATGAGGTGGGATGGTGATAAGTTCAAACAATAAATATATTCTTACTTAAAGCAGCATTATTTATCCCTTTCACCTGAAAACAACAGCTTCAAAATCATGCTGATGCTCCACAGACTGTAATAGTGGAATAGTGTCCAGAACGCTGTTACTTTACTATGGAAATGCGTGATATCTCTCTCCAGACCTGTGTAACGCTAGTCACACTAGTGTAAAATCCTGTAATATTACACTACTGCCTCAGTGCACATGCTTCTCTTGCTTCAGATGCCGCTTATGTATCTTTTAGCTTGTCAACAAATGCATGTGTACAGCATGTGATTTGTATTTACTGCAGTGAGTAAAAGTAAATTACACTCCCCACCTTTAGGAGGAGCACAGCTGCAAACAATTCCTATTTTCCCATTTTTGTATGTCACATAAAACTGCTTTAAATTTATTTATTTTTATTTGTTTCCAGATAAGAGGACAGACCCCTGGTTGCTGGTGTACTCCCCCGTGCCTGTAGCATGTATTTTTCTCTGTTATCTTGGTGTGCTTTGGATCGGACCCAAGCTCATGAAGAACAGAGAACCCTTAAACCTAAGAGTCGTCCTAATAGTTTATAACTTTGCCATGGTTTGCCTGTCCGTCTACATGTTCCACGAGGTAAAGTCTTCTCTGTTCTCTGATGGGCTAATTTCTTTACTTTATACAATTTAATATGTACTGTTCATATTCTGTTATATATATAAAAAAAACATTATTAACAAAGGTTCCTGTGTTAGCCAGCAGGTGGTGCAGTTTCCCTGAATTCCTTTGCCACTTTTGAAGCTCCACAGTTGACTCTAATGGCGAAACACAGCTAGCGTCACATTATTATTTTACCCAGCATGAACTGCATTGAACCAGTTTTACCACATGCAAATTCCCCATCCCAAAAGGGTCCTATAGAAGTTTAATCTCATCCTGTTTGCTGGCTTTTTTGTTTTATCATCCCTGGGATGATTGGAAGTTGTTAGTCTGGAGCCCTGCTACTGTTTTACTGTTTTAAGGGGGAAAAACTCTTTACAAAACTCTTTACAACTTTCAACTCGAAACTCTTTACTCTGAGACGGCTTTACAATAGATGTCAGAACATTGTTGTCAGTAGGATTTGATTGTATACATCATCATGAGTCTCAGAAACAGTGAGTTCATGTAGCTGGTGATGTTAGATCATTGATTCTGTCACTCTCTCCTCATTGGTCAGGATGGATGGATGTAATGTGCTACAATAACATTTATATATTTTTTCTATTCAGTTTTTAGTGACGTCTTGGTTGTCAAACTACAGCTACCTGTGTCAGCCTGTGGACTACAGCACCAGTCCTTTAGCTATGAGGGTAAATATTAATCATTAATACTCACATTGGCACAGATCTCTTTGTGTAATCAACTTGTGATTTATTTGTCTATCCATTATTGTGTAATTCTTGGGCTACTCCGCATTTGGAGTCTCATTCCAGCATATCCTTATTAAATGTATGTTTTCTCTCTCTCAGATGGCCAGTGTGTGCTGGTGGTTTTTCTTCTCCAAGGTCATAGAGCTTGTTGACACAGTGAGTACTAGAACACATCAGAACACACAACAAAACAGCACAATACAGCAGTCTGTCAATTCCTCTAAAACCAAGGTGACTGAGGTGTGATATAAAATATTACATCAAACAAGACATTTTTCTATTATAGAGTAACTAATGATAAAGTATTCAAACGCACATTAACAAACTGTTAAAAACACTCAGATGTGAAAAGTCATGGGATAGAAGTACGTATATAAATCATAAAATGTTTCTAGCTAGAGAAATCTAGAATTTTCCTAACTGTTGAAAAGTGAAACATTATTAAATGTGCTCCTCTCTTGTATAATGTTCTTAACTCTTCACAGTTTTCTAAAATACGCTCTTATTCACAATGTTCTAGACTATTCTTTCTTATTTAAAGTGATCTAGAATATTCTCTTTCATTCACAGTGTTCTAGATTATTCTTTTATTCACAGTATTTTAGAATACTCTCTTATTCACAATATTCTAGAATGCTCTGTCTCTAATTCACAGTTTTCTAGAATACACTCTCTTATTCACAGTGTTCTAGAATGCTCTCTTATTCACAGTGTTCTAGATTATTTTTTTATTCAGTGTTCTAGATTATACTTTTATTTACAGTATTTTACAATACTCTCTTATTCACAGTGTTCTAGAATATTCTCTTTTATTCACAGTGTTCTAGAATATTCTCTTTTATTCACAGTGTTCTAGAATACTCTTATTCACCATATTCTAGAGTATTCTTTCTTATTCAAAGTGATCTAGAATATTCTCTTTTATTCAGAGTGTTCTAGAATACTCTCTTATTTACAATGTTCTAGAATACTCTCTTATTCACAATGTTTAAGAAAATTATTTCTTATTCAAAGTGATCTAGAATATTCTCTTCCATTCACAGTGTTCTAGATTATTCTTTTATTTACAGTATTTTAGAATACTCTCTTATTCACAGTGTTCTAGAATGCGCTTTCTCTTATTCCCAGTTTTCTAGAATACACTCTCTCTTATTCACAGTGTTCTAGATTATTCTTTTATTCACAGTGTTCTAGAATACTCTCTTATTCACAGTGTTCTAGAATGCTGTCTTATTCACAGTGTTCTAGAATGCTCTGTCTCTTATTCACAGTTTTCTAGAATACACTCTATATTATTCAGTGTTCTAGATTGTTATTTTATTCACAGTGTTCTAGAATATTCTCTCATTTACACTGTTCTAGATTATTCTATTATTAACAATGTTCTAGAATGCTCTTTTATTCACAGTGTTCTAAAATACACACTCTCTTATTCACAGTGTTGTAGATTATTCTGTTATTCACAGTGTTCTAAAATACACTCTCTCTTATTCACAGTGTTCTAGAATATTTGCTTTATTTTAATGTTCTCTCCCTCATTCATAGTGTTCTAGAATGTTGTCTTCTTTCCTATTCACAGTGTTGTGGATTATTATTTCTCATTCAGTGTTCTAGAATGTTTTCTCTTTTGTTCACACTGTTTTTTTTTGTTTGTGTTCCTTAGGTCTTTTTTATTTTACGGAAGAAGAACAGTCAGCTGACCTTCCTGCACATATACCACCACGGCACCATGATCTTCAACTGGTGGGCTGGGGTCAAATATGTAGCCGGCGGACAGTGTACGTCTGTCTGTGTGTGTGGTGTCACTGAACAGTGCTGTTTATTTACAGAACAGAACACACAGACTACAGCTCTGTGTAAAAGGCTCTGTGTTCTGTATGTGACCACTCTCTCTCTCTGTGTGTGTGTGCGTGCAGCGTTCTTCATCGGGCTGCTGAACACCTTTGTGCACATTGTGATGTATTCGTATTATGGGCTGGCGGCTCTGGGGCCTCACATGCAGAAGTATCTGTGGTGGAAACGCTACCTCACCTCCCTGCAGCTGGTAAATACACCTCCCTTATACACTTCACCAGGTTCTGCTTCTACAGGAAATGTTTGGTTTGGTTGAGGTTTTTGCTGCTAAAGGAGGATCTACCAGTTATTAAATCCAAAGATTCACATAATATTTTCCTCCCTCACTGTAATACATGTTAACATGTTGTGTTCAATAAAAAACATGCAAACATATCATTTAATTTTGTGTGGTATTAGTTTAAGCAGACTGTGTTTGTCTATTGCTGTGACTTGCTGCAATATGAAGATCAGAACACATTTAATGACCAATTTATGCACAAATCCAAGTATAATCCCAAAGGATTCACATACTTGTGTGTATGTATGCATTTGCACATCTGTATCTCTATCTGAATATCGTCGCTGTCCAAAAAAAAAATAAAAAAAAAATCTCCATTTTTGTCGATTTTTAGTTTACTACATAATTTGAACAGATGAACTGTCCCTTACACTGGGGCAAAATTTATTGATGAATGGACCAATAGAAACTCTTCAAAATGACCTGAAATAAACTCTTTTTACATTGACTTCCATTGAAAGTTTACAAGTTTTTTTTTCTCTCTCCTGTAAAGTTGCTGTTTTGGAGAAAAGTGTTTTTCATTGGACACCGACGATATATTAATTAGAAGTGTCTACAATATGGAAGGATCCTGTTCCCCCTACTTTCTCTCAGTGGATAAGTGAAGTTTATATTGTGAATTTTACACAATATGGCAAGGGTTTCTGACCTATATAGAGAAGTTGGGCACATAGATTTGCCCAATTGTGTGTATATCCCTTAATTGTTCATGGTATGATGGAGTGATGTGATATTTAAAATAGCCTTCATTATATTTATGGACTGTATATATGTTATGATTGATTGAAGCAGGTCTGGGGGTGGGGGGAAACAGAGAGAGGGACAGAATGTATGTTATGTTCAATTCTATGTTCAGTTAAAAATATATATGTGTAAAAAATTATAATAATAATAAAAATACCTTGATTAAAAGAAGTGTCTACAATATTTGGACATATTATGCATGTTGTACCTTAATGATCTGATAACTGTGCATATTTCCTCAAGAGCAAATAGATGACAGGTACATTTACTATTACTATTTATTTATCATTCATTTAGATTTCTCAGGCTGTATTTTAAGGTGCGTCTGATCTTTAATTTTTTTTTTTTCAGCTCCAGTTTGTCCTGCTCACCACACACACTGGTTATAACCTGTTCACCGAGTGTGATTTCCCCGACTCCATGAACACGGTGGTGTTCGCCTACTGCATCACCCTCATCCTGCTCTTCAGCAACTTCTACTACCAGAGCTACATCAGCCGGAAGAGCAAACGCTCCTAACAGACCGGAACAGTCCCTGACCGTCCCAAATCGACCCCTCCACACTTCCTCTCAACACTTCTGCACAGGGACCTGCGGAAACAGTGAATTTACACACATCACCAAAAATTAAAGTTGCACTCAGAAAGAATTAACCAATAGAAATGACACTTGGTGGGTGATAAGTCCCACTTTTGTCTTGGTGGATACGACCAATGAATCCATGTGTGGAGCCACCACGATCAGCACCAAGATCAACGGTTTGCTGTAGTTTGTCACACATCCACAGGGTTCTGGTGTCATGGTGTGAGGTGCAGTTTCATACAATGCCAGCTCTTCATTACCGGAACTTTAACAGCGCTGAGTTACGTTAATGAGGTCCTGCAACCAGTGAACCTTCCATTTCTGAACACACACTCTGGTGCTCGATTCCAGCAGGACAGTGCTCGTCCACATACTGCACAGACACTGTACCATGGCCAGTTGCATCACTAGACCGACCTATCCCAAATACAAAATGTTTTGAGATGCTATTGGATATGTATGTTTGTGTAGCTCAATAAATATGATCAGGGGTTATGAACCCATAATCATCTTAAAAGTCTTAACATTTAATCTCCCACACTTCCTTCTGGGTGTAACTACTTTTGCAACCAAAGCCATTAGTACCACAGTTACAGCGACGGCCAATCATTCTGTTCTTTATTGGCGAGTAGAAATGTTTAAAAATGAATTAACATTTTGGATACAGGAGTTTTGTGTCACAGTGTGACTGTATGGGTGTTTCAGCAAAAGCAATATGAACCTGTTTTATTTTCTATGGCTTTAAATTTGGGAGAAACAATGAAGGTGTAAAAATCTTGTATCTGCATTTTTGCCATTATTGATTGATTTCTTGCCGTAATCTGATTCTGGAATTTTTTTAAATTCTATCATTTTTTTAATGATGAATAGATCAAAAGAAATGTTTAAAACGACTTGCAATAAAACAGACCTTGGATTTACATTGACTCCCATTGAAACTTAGGAGATTTCTTCTTCTTCTTCTGTAAAGTTGCTTTGTTTGGAGATAGAATGTTTTTATACTAAATACTAGAGTAAACTTTAATGCTGTACCATTTGACACATTTATGTACTACAAAATAGAACCTCAGGTGGCAATCTGCAGTTTGTCTCTTTCCAGTGAAAAACTGCAACTGCAAAACATTACAACATTACAAAGTTTAACAGGAAAGAGATAAAACATTTTAACTTTCAATGGATGTCAACGTAAAAAGCATTTCTCCATTTATCAGAAAATGTCGACGGTGTAAGTTTGTTCAAATGATGTAGTAAACTAAAACAAAAAAAAAATCTACAAAAAAGGAGATACTTGTTTTTGATTGGACAGCAAGAAATACTTAAAAAAATCTTTTTTTAAAGTTTAAATAAGTTAACATTCTGCATCTTCATAGTGCATATTCACTAGAGGGCACAATAGAGCTGTTTTAATAGCCTGTATTTTTGCACACCAGTAAAACCAGATTTGCAGCCAAATGAAGGATTTCTGGACAGACGGTTGAGAATCAGGTTTCTGACTCTGGATTTGCTTTGTTACCTGCAGAGATTCTTATCATGAATCCAGGTAATCTGTTATTACATCACACTGATACCTCACAGCCTGTGTATAAATAGATAAGAGAAATAGATAAGATAAAATAAAATAAAATAAAATAAAATAGATAAGCTTTATAAATAGATAAGAGAAATCTATTACAGGTTATATTTGCATTATAAACAGTAAGGCTGCACAATATATATTGTTAGATGTGCAATATTCCTTTTTTTTTTTTTTACTTTTTACTGGTTGACACAAAAGGGAAATGCTCACTTTATCCTATTACTTTTGCAACATGCAGCATCTGCAAAATATTTATTTATTATCTATAATTAACCAAACCTCTCCAATCATCACACATATTAAAACCAGTACCAGTAACACTGCTTATCATTAGAGTTTAGCATTATCTGCTCTGATAAATTCAGTCTGACTTACTTACCAACTATCCCCTTAAACTAACCCCTGTTAACCATAAATTAAATCAAACATTTATCACTAATCACACTCCTTATAATTACACATTATTTTACAGTACTTTACAATAGATACATATTACAAATAAATTAAAATAATAGAACAGTGCATAGTAGATTTATTGCGGGCTACTAAATAATACATTAATAAATAATAGTGAACACATAGTACATAGTAGGTATTTAATCATTCGTAAAAATGACATTGATAATTGTAGAAAGTAGATGAACATATGACACAACATTTTGGCTAATAAACTTAATGTTGGAAAGGGGAGAAATTGTGTAATTTTGCTGTAAATGTTTCCTCCACTAGAGGGCAGTGTTGCTCCACCACTGATTTTAGCTGAGGCTGTGTGTAGATGCACATCCAGCAGATGTTTATTCACATTAATCCGCACTTTATTCTTGAAAACTTGCGTAGCTACATTAAAGTTTATTAATGTTACTTAATTTAAATATCTTTAATTATTTGAATGTATTTTGCTACTTTAAAGCACTAACATGAATACACTAGGACAAACGTGTAATATTTGAGAACTTTATTTTCTGAGACGTGACAGAGTGACGCATAATAATTAATATTTAAACAAACTATACATTTTATACATCTGGTAGGAGTTCTGTGGATATTAATAATATTGATGATAATACCCATCAGCCTTTTATAAAATAATCAAACCAGATCATCTGGAAAAGAACAAACACAACGCAACACAAACATCACAAACAAACATTCACAGAAAAAAAAAAAACACAGCAACACTAAATACTGATAATCTACACTTCATTCAAGAGAGAGACAAAGAGAGAAAGCGAACAGAGAGACAGAAAGGAAAACAGAAAGAGATATAGAGACAGAGGGAAATTAAAAGAGACAGAAAAAGAGAGGAAAAGAGAGAGAGACAGGGAGACAGAGACAGAGAGACAAATAGAATAAAAGAAAGAGATTAAAAGAGAAGAAACGAGAGAGATAGGGAAACAGAGTAAGAGAAATAGGGAGAAACAGGGAGAGAGAGAGAGTGATAAAGAGAGACAGAGAGAGGTGGGTTGTGAGGAGTATGAGGGCTTTAATACTGATGGATTTTGTTTCTGATATGATTTATATTCCTCACTGTGAATATCGATATCTCTATAATGCAGCTCACTATTCAGTTAAAGGGCCAAAATCTCAGAAATCTAAGGCTGTGTCCCAATTTCACACTAATACCAAATGTAACCTGACTAACTAGTTCCAACTGGTACAGAATTTAGTGACGATGGAAAAACAGTAAAAGTATGTATCAGCAATGTTTGAGTATACTTATACTATAACTTCCATATTTATTTACTACATACTACTATGTAGTCAAACACTAGCTAGTGTTATTAATTAACATGCAATTGGAACAGACCCCACATTTCCTCACTTCTTTCCTTATTTAAAGTGAAAGCACTTGATGTAAACATTAGTAACGGTTTAAAAACCAACGTATCCACTTTTTCTGCTTACAGCAGTTTAATTTGATCCCAATTTGATCCAAGTTAAACATTTTAAAACTCATTCAAGAGTTATAAAGAATGTTTCAGCCCGGACTGCTTTCTGAACAAGCCACAATACAGGGCAACCAATCAGAATGGATGTCATTTACATATTTCATATATCGGCCTTTAAGGCACAGTAATACAAAAAATAATGTTTTTTTGTGACTAAAATGATCCGTTTTTGGAGTTTTGGAGCAAAGCATTATTAGAATATACTGAGAATGTAAGACCATTTTTCTTTTAGATCTCTCCTATCATATTTCTTTTATAACACCAAAAATGAATATAATTTAAATAAATATAAATACAACCAGCACTAATAGTGTTTACTGTTCAGACTGAGCCTGTAAATGTGTTGTGCGTGCTGGTGTGTAATTTACAGGAAGACTGGATTAAAGGATTAAAGCTGTTCATGTCCATCTGACAGGTTTAACATATGCACACGTTTTACAATTACAAACCTACATCAGAAAAAACATGGGACAGTATGGAAAATGGCAATAAATGCAGTGTTTCTAACATGTACTTTAACTTTTATTAGTTTGAGTTCATAGAGAGTATGAACCCAATATATACCATGTTTTATCTGCTTGGCTTAATTTGTTTTTTTAATATACATCCATTTTCGCAGTCCTGCATTTCAGTAGTGTTGTAACACGTTCAAAAAAAGTTGACGAGGGGTGGTAGTGAGATAGCAAATTATGTAAATGAAATGTGATATCATACAGGTGATTGTTATCGTGATTTGATACAAAAGCAGTATCCAGTCTTTGATGAGCAAATATGTTCTTGCATATTTATCCATTTACAGTGCATAATATGATTAAACCTTTATTTTAATCATGTCCAGAAGCATCAACTTCTCAGGAATTCAGTGGAAACGTGTATTGTGGTCAAATTAATCAGTATTCCTGATCTTTTTTTGGGATAAACGGGTGCTGTGAGCTCTGGACCAAAGACAAAAAGGACCATCCAGACTGTTATCAGTAACAAATCCAAAAGCCAGGATCTGTCATGGTAAGAGGGGTGTCAGAACACTCCTGTGATGCAGAATTAATGATTCAGCTTCATACTGAGATCATAGAGCTACACATTGAGATACATTCAAGACTCATATTTTTTAGGGACGTCAATCAATTTTTTAGCATGAGCAAAACCACATGTTGCACACAGTACAGGACACTGGACTGTCTTGCCTGGTGTCTTTACCTGTCCCCAATAGAGAATGTGTGGGAAATTTTGAAATGGAAAATGCAACCATACTGTTGTACACCCCAAGTTTTTTTTTTCTTTTCTCCCCAATTTACACAGCCAATTACCCAACCCACTTGTTAGGACTCCCCCTATCATTAGTAATGCCCCAACACCAGGAGGGTGAAGACTATCGGCTTCCTCCGATACATGTGAAGTCACCGTTTCTTTTCGAGCTGCTGCTGATGCAGCATTGCTGAGCAGCCAGCTCGCTTGGAGGAAAGCGCAGCGGCTCGGTTCTGATACATCAGCTCACAGACGCCCTGTGCTGCAGACATCACCCTAGGAGTGATGTGGGGAGAGAGCGCCATCTACCCACCCGGAGGAAGCAGGGCCAATTTTGCTCCCTTTGAGCGCCGGCAGCTTGATGGCAAAGCTGCGAACACCCGCTCATAGTGGCAGCGCTTTAGAACGCTGGACTACTTGGCGCCCCACCCTAAGATTTGTTTGCAGGAAGATTGGGGCAAAATAACAGCTGAAACACTTATAGCAACATAAGAAAATGAAGAAACTTTTTGGAATGTGTTGTTGGTCTGAAATGCAGGAATGGATCTATATTAAAAATGAATTTGAGTTGAACATACAAATCATGAATTCATACTGTCTGCAATGGAACACAAGTCAAAGTAAATGTGAGAAACTGTGCACACTGTGCCAAACTGATGAGGTATGATCACTGTGCTATAGATTTAATATCAATTACCATCCCATCACATCACAATATAGAGAACCATTTTGAAGTTTAGCAAACAGGTGACCCAGCCGGACAGTGATATTATGCTACAAATGCTGGTAAAATAGTGAAATCCTGAAAATATCTGAATAGATATAATACAGAATGGGAGGCCACCACAGATACAGATGCGCCGCTGGATCAGAGAGGAAGAGAGAATGGTGAATGCTGATCAGGTGGAGGAAGGCTGGTCTCCGTCTAATGTGTTCTACGTCTCGGTATATACAGAGTTCATTTGGCTCAGGCTGCGCTCGAAGCTGCCCAGCTGGAAGAAAACGCTGTCCTCTGGGCTCGGGGTGAACTGGGACACTGTCCCACTGAGGTCCGGCAACAAACTGAAACCTACACACACCAGAAAAAGACGAGGTAAAGGTTATTTTTAAAATATCCACTTTTTAATCACTTGTTCACAATATGGACAAAAGTATTGGAACATTGTTTTTAATGTATGTTTAATACAAAATCTAAATAATTTATAATGCTTTTGTTTAAATACTTGTCTCTACTGTCCAGAAAAGGTCTGTACTAGCTTTTAGAGCACTGCTGTGAGGAATTGATTGGATTTAATGACAAAAGGGTGTTGACAGTGAGGATGTTTGTAGATCATTACCCCACCTCACCCCCTTCTCTTCAACTCATCTCATCCAAAAATACTGGACTATTCCACAGCTCAATCTTGGTGGGCTTTAAACCTATAGTCCTTATAGACAGATCTGTTCATTGGCGACCATCTTTGTAATGCCAGTGGCAGTTATCTCTCTATACAAAATAGAAGACACCAAACTACTGGAAACTGAAGGTCAGATTACAGTTTCAAAAACTTATTAAAAAAAAAATTAGGAACTGTTTGCAGTGTTTGGCTCAGTAATCACTAAACATGATTTTTTTTAGCTTGTTCTGGCTACTGCACTTGTGCAGATCTCCACATTCGCAGATTCTACCCCCTCTAACATGCTGATTGTCCTCTGGGGGGATTTTATTTAATCCATATTGTCACTGTCCTGTGAAAAACACTCATCTCCATTTTTGTCGATTTTTAGTTTACTACATAATTTGAACAGACAAACTTTCTCTTACACTGTGCCAAAATTTATTGATGAATGGACCAATAGAAACTCCTCAAAATGACCTTTTTTGAATGAACTTTTTTACATTGACTTCCATTGAAAGTTTACAAGGTTTTTTCTTTCTCCTGCAAAGTTGCTGTTTTGGAGATAAGTGTTTTCCATTGGACGGTGACGATATACAGACCCAAGGTTGAATGTTCTGAGATCTCCCTTTAGTATTTCAACCAGTGATCAATCGTCTCATGATGAGTTTATAAGGATTGTTCCCAATAAACGCTGTGCTCATATGACATAACGAGGTACAGCAAGATAGAGTGAGATTGAGGTAGATTGAGGAAAAGCGAGGTGGATTGAGGTGAAGCGAGGTAGAGCTAAGTAGTGTGAGGTACAACAAGTTAGAGTAAAGTAGCATGAGGTAGAAGGGTCCAAGGTGAACCAAACTACTTCCAAGCTCAGAAAAAAAACCTTTGAGGAGATAAAACTAATTTAAGATCTGTGTATTTTATGCTGACCTTGAAGAATAAAACTGAATATTAAGCCATGAGTTTAAAGGGCTAATGTAGTGATAGAGTGTGTACCTGTGGAGGATGTGGTGGAGCAGCTGGTGTGGAAGCCGTTGTGTTGGTGTGTGCTGAAGCTGTGGGACTCAGTGGGGAGGTGGACGTTGCTGATGTTCTGCTCCACTCTGTAATTATCCCCAAAGTGGAAGCAGCTCTGGAAGTTTCCTCGGTAATCTGCTGAAACACAAACACAGAGAGGAGAGCTCAGAACGTGGCTTCAGTTAGTAGCTTACAGTAACTCAGATTTACAGTACATACAGGTCAATTAACTGATTAAGATAAGGTCTAAGGACCTTAACCACTGAATAATGAACATACAGAGTAGGACAGATCAGGGGGGTGAGCTGGGGACTGTACCTTCAGTGCTGGGGAGGCTGTGGAAGGTAGAGTAGGGCTTGTGGTGTGGATGGAGCTGGTGCTGCTGGTGCTGTTGGGTGGAGGGCAGGTTCTGCTGCTTTTCCACCAGAGCAGAGGGAGGAGACGGAGCCGCCTTCAGAGGACTAATCCCGGGAGACAGCAAAGAACCGGATAACCTGAGATAGAGAGAAATACAGAGAAAAAAATTCTGTTAAAAATGCAAATATTAAACCCTTTTCCTTCCTTTATACCTATCTGTGAAAAAAGGATGAGGTATTTTTTTATGATTTAAAATTGGTAAAATTTTATTGCGTTGTGTTTAGTCCTCCTTTCAATTGTTCATTATGTTTTTGTAGTTTTTTGACATAAAAACAAGTGCAGACTGGAAGTATATACAAAGCATAGAGCAATTAATTTTATTTAATATAACCTAGATATGTTATTAAAACCACTCTATGGCAAAACAACACCAGTGATACTAGATTAGACATCAATGCAGAAGTGTGTCTAACTGTTAGGTCCCAGACAGGGATTACGCCTATATATGTACTATATTATATTTATATATAAGCCTATTCATATACTATATTATAGGCTTAATCCCTGTCTGGAAACTGACCCAAATAAGCATAAAGTCATTTATCAGGGAGACTGTCTACCTGTAAATAACTCTATATAACATGAGAATAAACCCAAATAAACATAAAGTCAGAGGTCAGTGAGAGTGTCTAGCTGTAATTAACTTTATACAACATAAAAAACATATAATCATAGTTAGTAGTCAATGAGAGTGTCTACCTGTAATTAACTCTATATAGCATGATAATAAACCCAAATAAACATAAAGGCAGAGGTCAGTGAGAGTGTCTATCTGTAATTAACTTTATACAACATAAAAAACATATAGCCATAGTCAGTAGTCAATGAGAGTGTCTACCTGTAATTAACTCTATATAACATTAGAATAAACATGCGTAAGAATGTGCTGTGGCTCAGTAAAGTTATTAGAATGTAATGTTCAGACATTGTATGAATTAGTTCAGTTCCACCAGCAGCTCACCTCATTTACTTTAATGACACAGAGAGAGATCAAAATAACTGCTTGCCTTCCTTAAAGATATTGCTGGACACACGTTAATAATTAAACAACAAACAATTGTTTCTTATTTATTTTGTATTTATTATTATTGTATTATTTGCTCCTCTATATTTAGATTTAGCTTAATAAATGATTTTACTAGATTTCTCAAAAGTAGGTTTTTGCACTGTATTAAATATATTTCTATGCAGAATTTGCTGATGATGATTGCATGCCACAGAATGCCACTGGAATGCCTCCACAGGGACAAGCCTACTTAATGGCGCATTTGCTTACTCTATCGTGCATCGTACTTATCCGATCATTGTCATAATAAAAATTTACGAGGCTGGTTCTGATCATGTACAGGCTCGTACTTCAGAACAGATGGACTTTCGGAAAACATGCCTCCGACATGCCGTCCGCCACCATGGCTCGGGGGAAGCCGCGATGGCTTACTGATGCTCGCTGCATCGCAACCGAATAAATAAAGCCTTTGTTAGTGCCATTAGATGCAGCTGTCACCAGCCTAGTCTTCAAAAATGCAAAATCGAGCCATTCCAACGTGGAGCGCGGTGCCAGCTCGAGCGGCCCGGTTGAAGTCTTTTCTGCCCTTATGCAAAGCTCCGAGCTCACACATCAAAGAGTCACACTTTAGCATTTCAGAACAGAACGGAAAACAAAAACAATCCCAATGAATTGCTCTTAAATACAGAATTATCACTAACACATGGCCACACTGACGGCCTGCTCGAACAGCAGAAGTGCGGCAGAAGGATATAAACAGCTTAAAATGAGAGGAGAAGCACTGGACATGTTAGCATTTAGAGAGGAAATTAAATAATTGGTCCCTCTCTGGTAATTTTGTAATATTATAAGTTGTATACTACAGCAGAACAAGCAAATAAAGGGAAAGTAGAGATAATTAATCTGGCCACATTGTTCACACATGTGGGCATTTGAGCAAAATTCCTCAACATGCATATGTTCATGCTCGCTATGAAAAGTCCATTAAAAAGACAAGAGCATAAACAGCCTTAGCATTTACAGCCAACTGACTGCAGTATATCACCCCCCCATTAAGGTAGTAAATACAGCCTGTAGTGTGAAATACTTAATGTATTGTTAATTGTTTATTGTAATTCTATTAATTTAAAAGGAGAGATCCAAAGCCTTACCCTGTGAATTATGAGTTGCGTTGCGTTAAACACAGCCTCGCCATCCGTGAAGAAAGTTCAACAGAGGAGATCAACTTAATGCAAATGAAGACAATCGTGGCACTGCATTTAGCCAATCGGGGGAGAGTAGACTGCTACATTACAAATGCAGAAAATGGCAAAACACGGATTTATAGAACTATAGATTGCAATGCGGTTGATTAAAATCTTGAAATGATGATTGGCTGCTTCTGTTGCTTTATTTAAAATTCAAGAACGCCACAGACACGCCAGACGCAGCTAGACGAGAGATCTGGCACAGAAAAATGCCGTCGATTTAACTGCATAATAATAGCAGCTTTAGAATCATCTAGATGCTCTTAATACTATAATGCGAGGACGCTGCTACTGCACTATGGAACTTTGGAGGAGCTCACTCCAGAACTGTGTAACTCTGCTTAACCATATAATATTAGTATAAAATCCTGTACTATTTCACTACTGCCTCAGACCACATGCTTCTCTCACTTCAGATGCTGCTGCTAAATCTCTCAGCTTGTCCACAAATGCATGTGTACGGCTTTTGACAGCTTTTGCACTCTCAGGTGTTCAATATTGATACTTCAGAACAGATATGACTGGATTTTCTGTGATATTAAAAAAAAAAACAGTTTTAATAACCATGGTATTCACAAGTCTGTTTGCTCTTTCAAAAACAATGTTGTGACCTAACTGAATCAGCTCTTTTTCAGTATTGTAATTTTCCTGAATTGTGAAACACAAGTCATTTGACCTTACCAACTGCTTATATTTAATAATAATGTACCATATGATATATTCTGTGCCTTAGGTGCTTTTGGCTCAAACATCTCAAACATCCTTTCCCTCTGAGAGAAGAGGCTGATAAAGCACAGGTCAGGATTTTAAAACAGCATTCAGACGACAAGATCAGGTCAAGATGTTATTTGAGATTTATAATATTTAGACTAAAGGTTTAGTAAGAGTGTAGGTGAATAATTTAAAAACTTGTGAGCACACAAACAGGTTATTTAATAATAGCTTTACAGTTTACACTGTTCAAACTTACTTTGGAGCCAACAGACAGTTCTGTGGGTTAGAGTTCTTTCCATCTAGAGCCATATAGCTTTCTAGTTCATAAAACATGTAGTGTGTTAAAGTGTAAATGATAGCAGGTTTTCAGTAAGTTTCCGACATCAATCTCGTCCAATCCTCCATGATTTGCTGAGTGTAAATAGGATATTAGAAGCAGATCATCAGTGAAATAATTGTTTACTTTTAGACATTTTAAATCCAAAAGTAACAATTGTGGGAAATAAAGAATAAAGCAAGATAAAACAAATGTACAAGTCTCTCTATCTCTCTACACACTACAATGAGAGGGAGAGAGATATGATACATGAGAAAGGCCCAGGAAAGGTGAGGGGGACAAACAAGATTACAGGTACTATTGCAATACTTCTAAATCAGTACAGTTCACACAATACTTAAGCTTAACCCTGTTGTGGTGTTCATATTTTTGTTATTCGTTTACTTTGTTACTTGTATTTAATTCAGCAAAATTAAGCAATTCTACATTAAAATGATTTACACATGCTTGCTTCACCTAAATTGCAAGCAATATAAACAGCTTACATGGTTAATATTTGCCCTTTACCTTTTTTATGTTACATTTCTTTTAAAAAGTGCTCCTTTTTTCTATTAGTTTTTTAATAAAATGTAAAAGAAAATGAATTAAACTCAAGATATGAGAAGAAAATTTGTTTAGTTTCAAATTTACAAATGAAGCAATGTTTATTAACCCTGTATTACTGTATGTAATATAAATGTGTGTGTGTGGGGGGGGGGGGGGGGGGGGGTCCCACAGACCCAAACACCACACAAGGGTTAAAGTACTGTATTTAGTCCAATAGTGCCTACAGTTTATTGTCTGTGTAACTTCATGATAGAATGACAGGTATGAATACACATACCATTGGACTAAAAATAAACTGATACCACTTTTTCCCTTTAGATACTGACACCAATGTCAGATTTGTAAGTGCCTGCTGATACAGAGTACCAATACAGATACCAACTCTGACTATTATATGCTGTATTTTTTTGTTGTGTATGGTATTTATAGCGTTCAGTATTTTATACGTCTTATTTTGGTAAAGGCAGGGATCTGCCTCTCAAATAAGATAAAATATGCTTAAAAGAACAGCATTTACTGGTTGAGTCTGCCTATATTTGAACTACACAGCATTTTAAAAAGAGATTTTTTATTGAGGATAAAATATAGTCTATGACTAGGCTTATTCCATCTTTGGGGAACCAGAACAATCAAATTCAATACATGTAAAGGGTTTCATTTCAAAAAAAGAAATGATTAATACAAATGTGTGCAATATTATATGACTAAGAATCATTACACCATCCTGCGAATCTTAAAATACCCACTGAGAAAACAATCCTATGCTAAGAAAAATTCCCTATGACATCAGTTCATCCATAAGGTCTTTTTTCCACAGAAGCCAACTTTACATTCCTCAACCTGAGTTTCATCACCAGAAAAAAACATAAAACACCACACATTCTCTCACAGTGCTCTCATCTAAAACATGACTCACTCCTCGCTCCTCCCTCCATACAGCCATATGTCTCAGAAAAGCTGCTCTATCACACAATGCTGGTTCGAACTGTTAGGACACTGGGCTTCTTTGGAAATGTTACTGCCGTACTGTTACTTTTTAAATGAAGGAAACAGTAAATGTGTTGTTAGTGTAAAGCAGCTGTGTGTTAATGCTTTGAGTACTGGGTACTGATGAGCCAGAACGATTCACATTTCAAACATTCCAAACTTGTCCAACTGACTTATACGTGGTTGGTTCTCCATGTGTCACTGTACAAGACTTCTGGAAATGTCCTACAGTATCTGGCACCAAGACGCTAGCAGCAAGCCCTTTAAATTCCCATCCAAATCACTGGACACGGGTTACAATCCCTTTCATGGCCACAGGTGTATAAAACCAAGCACCTCAGCATGCAGACTGCTTCTACAAACATGAGTGAAAGAATGGGTTGCTCTCAGGAGCTCAGTGATTTCCAGCGTGGTACCATGATAGAATGCAGCACCTGTACACCAAGTCCAGTCGTGAAATTTCCTCACTACTAAATACTCCATAGTCAGTTGTCAGTGGTACTATAACAAAGTGGAAGTGTTTGAGAGCGAAAGCAACTCGCTCTGTTAACATGAAATGACAAGTGCTCCCATCACCATGCAGGATGGAAATAATGGTGATTGGTGGTGTCTGGCATGAATTTTCAGTTTAAACAGGCAAATCATATTCAACACAGGATACATATCACATATAATTAGTGCAGCGTTGGTTTAGCTTTCATGGGAAATGATAAAAAAGTCATGGGACACAGTCTGAGTTCTCATGTTCCCATGACGTGGCATATAGGAATTTTATGGTAAGCTTAATGATATTCAGATTTGTGGATTGACTCCCTTTTTTTTAAAGAACAGAACACATTGGAGCAGCTACACAAGACCCTACCCATGGTTAAAGTCTTAAAGGACAGTTTAAAGGGCTGAAACTATGATCTGAAGATCGCTGATTCGAATCCCAGTCATGCAGCTTGCCATCAGCTGTCAGAGTCCTGAGAGAGCACAATTATCCTTGCTCTCTCTGGATGGGTAGATGGTGCTCTCTCCCCTCATCACTCCAAAGGGTGATGTCCATCAGCAGAAGGCTGCGTCTGTGAGCTGATGTATAGGAACCGAGATGCTGCGCTTTCCTCCAAGCGCGCTGTGATGCTCCTCAGCATTTCAAAAAGAGACGGTGGCTGATTTCACATGTGTCGGAGGACTCTCCTTGTATTGTGGCATCACTTGTGATGGGGGAGAAAAATTGGCTAAAATTAGAAATAAAATAATGTAAAAAAAAGTCATAGGACATGATAGCTAGTTCTTGTCTCAAACCAACAAAGAACTGCTCTTTAATACAGTAAGCGTTTTGTAAAGCTAGGTGTTCTGTGCAGCACTGTGGTTCCTCTCCAGTAATCCCAGTCTAACTGTTCGCAGTGTAGAGGAGCCTGCAGTACTCTGCACTGTGTGGCGCTCTGCCATGTGGTTCTGCGCAGCGGCGGCGTTTTCCCCCGGGAGCTGCTGTCAGCACAAACTCAGGAAACAGTTATACTGTTCATATTTTTACAAGCTGCCTCTCTGTGCAGCTAAAGTGAATCAGGGTGTAATCAGTGGCAGCTGCGGCGCGCTCAGGCTGCAGGAATTAGGGGAATCTTTCAGACGTTCGATTCATCTCTTCCCTCAGCGTTCACCTTCTCTCTGATCGTTGCCTTTACTGAGCTTTCCTCCTCGCTCACACCGGCCTCTGATCCCCACCGAAGCTTATCTGTCTCGAAGAGAGTGATCCATCTGACATTTCACCCTGGAGAGGATGTGCTTGATATAGAAACAGAGGGGTGCAGGGTGCCCCTTTTTTATGCTGATCTGAAGCCTGTGGGGAGCTTGTTTTTAACATTTAAAGGAAGACTTAGGCCCAATCCCATTTCTCATTTGTATCCCTTACCCTTAGAAACCTTAGGAAACTCTTAAAAAAACACAATATGTTGTTAAAATAAATGAGCAAAAAGAACACTGCTTTATTAGCAGCTACTAACGATATGGATGAGCAGAAAAGTTTAGTAACCTCACTGCTACCATTACTTTTACACCATCTTATATCTTCAAAATACTGATGCAACAATTACACATTACTGCCCTCCCCTAATTCCCTACTGATAGGGATCAGTTTGTTGGCTTCTTGTACAAATTTTGCCATTCCACCTTAAACCAGCAAACAAAGCAGCTTTACATAAAAGAATGTAATTACTGAACGGTTTAAGGTGGACCAGGAAGTGTAGTCAGCTAGCTACTAAGACATACTACTAGTTATGTTTTATGTTATTTATGAAGAAAAGGGCTATAACACAAGGAAAGAACATTAAAATAAGATAATGCAATTTTAGTGATGCATCCCAAGTGCCACCTGTTTGAGAGAATGGCAAAAGTGTATAGATATGCATTTTAAATAACAAGGTCAGCAGGGCTTATACAACATACAACACCAGTTTGAGGTGAATACACACACATACATACCTAGCTCTACACTGCACACATGAGAAATATAGCTAATTTAATAATAACACTAAATAAATCCTTCATATACTTTATCTATATAAGATCAAAGTCATGTTTCCCATCAGAGATTTGGCTCCACCTCAAACTACAGGATAATGAGACATACATTTTAAACATGTTTCATATTTACGATTCACTATCGGGGTGGCCCATACTGCTCTGGGAGAAGATTGACTCAACCCACAACAGGGTCATCTGGGAAGAAGACTGTTTTTTTACAGGGACCCCAAAATTATGAGAAAATCTGCCACAAAATTGGCCTGATAATGTAGTGTGCACATAATCACCCTTAAACCTGTACTGTAGGCCAGACCTAAGGCAGACATGGTTTATACTGAATAATCTAAAAGCAAGAAAATGCTGTTTTGGGTAAATGTATTATTTCACTTTTTTGCATAGGAGTGTTCAAACTGGCAACCCATGGAAAATGTCCAGTATTCTGATGATGTCAGCTCAATTATTAGTTAAGATTGACTTCTAAGGGTAAAGTGTGTCAGCACCGCCTACTGAAGTTCTACTAAACTCCATGAGAACCTCTGTGAAGACTGATGAGGATCAATCAGCTCTAACGAGTCAGCTCTGACTCAATCCACTAAAACCGGGGAACGTGACTGCTTGTATGACCACGATTCATTACATACAGACTGAGTGTGTGTGTGTGTCTGTGTGTGTGTCTGTGAGGGAGAGAGAGAAAGAGGTGCTTTGATTCCTGCTCCGAAGGTGAATATCAAAAGAGGTGAGGATCAAAGGCCTGGAGTGTAAAGAAGAGCACAGTGTGGGAAAAACACGGTCGGCTTAAAGCGGACAGAAGAGACAGAGACGGAGAATACAAGTCAAACCGTGGTCTGAACTTTAGTTCATCACTGGAACGCCGTCATTCCAGACCTTCTGCTGTGGATGATGAAGTATCGCTTTTATTAAAGGCAGATTCAAGGCCAGACAGGTTTCCCAGACAACCACTTTCATTCATTGACCCCAGCACAAAACCCAGGTCCAGTCTAAATCCTATTGTTGATGGGTCGTGGAAATTACAGGTCATCCTGGTGGAAAGTTCTGGAGAAATGAGGCGAGTCAACCCCTTAGATACTAGTGCAAACACATACATAGTGATAGAAAAACAAGTAATTTAGAATTCTTAGAAAACGTTAAAATCCCCAATTTTTCCAAACAAATTTTTGTCCATGTTTATCTATTCATTTTTTTGCCACATAGTGCCACAATCCACATAATCTAAAAGTCTACTAGGCTAGTTTAAACCTGGCATTAACATGCATTCTGGGTGAGCCGATCACAAATGATTGCCAAAACTCATAGCCGTTCACACCTGGGGTTAAAATGCATCTCCTCTGATGGGATCTCTCACATCGTTTCCACTGTGGGCGGGGCTGTTTACCAAAAGAATCTCCCAGTTTTCTTTGGACAGAGTCCTCAGCCCAAACCCAGATGAGGCAGCTAGTTTAGACTGTGCTCCAGCCACGAGTATCACGTTAATATAACCTTTCACATTATCGTCCAGCCTCATATTTGGGCTAAAAATCAGCCAATAATGATACATAGCTGTTTGGTCTACTGAAGACACAAACATCAGACACTAGACACTGGCCCTGGCTCATTAACTACATTTGAATTAAGATAAAACAAACAAAAAAAAGCATAAATTGGATTATTTGCTGGACCATCACTTTAAATTACACACATACACACTAACACACTCCTGGACAACGGGATCAGATGGGCAGAGGGAAACCAGATTGCTTTACTTTTTCTTAGGCTCAAGATTCATGAGTTTGATAGTGCTGCTGCTCTCGTCTGCTCTCACCTGTCGGCCGGTCTCCGCCGGGGCAGTGTGTGTATGAACCCGAGTGGGACGCTAAGCCTCTCTGGCAGACGGGGCAGGACGCCCCGGGCTTGGCGCTGGGAATGGTTCTGCTTCTGGTTAGCGCTCTAAAGCCGTGAGGAACACTGGGGCTTTACTCTGCGAGCTCAGCTCTGGGCTGGCCCAGAAAACGAGCTTATACGATCTGAGTGGATCCTGCTGGCCGTGTTCACACTGCTACTGTTCACGTCAGGCCTGAGCTCTGCAGTCCTCAGAGCTGTGGGATGGGTGGGTTATGAAACAGATGGAATTTTCTTCCACAGTTCTGCCTCAGAGAACAAGATTAACTTCAGGCATCATTATTCAGTAGGATTTTATTGTTTTAGGTATTTGTTGTTAATAAATAACAGAGTTACAGTAAGTAGTGAATAATTCATATTGGGTTTCAAATAATTTACAGTAGTTTCTAAACCATTTAGAGTACTTACAAGGTCATTTTTAGGAGTTTAGTGGTTACTGAATAATTCATTGTACTGACTGGGTCATAGTGGTTAACGAGTCATTTATAGACTGTCCTGACTAAATCATAGTGGTTACCGAATTATTCATAATAGTTACTGAATATTTCATAGTAGTTGATAAATAATTCATAGTGGTTACTAGTTAATTAACATTAGGTAAATAATTTATAGTGCATTATATGAAATACTGATTAATTCATAGTGGCTACCGAATTATTCATAGTAGTTACTGAATAATTCATTCATTCTGAATAGTAATTATTGAATAATTCATAAGAGATAATAACTTATTAATAGGAGATACTGAATGCCATTGCTGTAACACTGCAAATTTTTCAGCTGCATAATCATAAAACAATTATTTTATTTATCTCAATATTTTGTAGTTGGTACTAAATAATTTAAAGCAGAAAATAAACAATTCTTAAAATTAATTAATTAATCCTGTTTATTTTCTAAGTAAAAGGGATTATATCATCAAATCAGATTATATTTTATTATATTACTTTGTAATAAATCCCTACTGTCTGAGGTCTGTACTTGTCATAGTGTTTACCTTTTTATTAAATGATCTATACTTATTCTCTGCTCTCTTCTGTGTAATGTTTTTACTGTGTTTTAAACCTTTCTTTATTTGGAAAAGAGATTTTAATCTCAGTGTGACCTCAGAATGTCAAACAATGGTTAAACAGATAGAGTATACAGAATTCTACAGCTAAACCTGGGCCTGCGCCTACTGGACGACAGGCCTGGTTTCAAACTCCATTAGGCTAAGATCAAAATAAACACTTTGTGGAATTACTCTGCAGCCAGTGATCCACAGCGCAGGTAAACCAACCAGCGAGAAAACGGCTACGAGGTCCAACGGCACCCATTCAGCCCTGGAGCCACATGGACCAGTAACCCGCACTGGAGCTTTACAGTAACAGAGCTTTAGAGCGCTGAGCTCCTCTCTATCTGAAACTGCACTCGCGAGATGTATTTTCACTGGCATATTTTTAATATTAGCTTCAGAAAGTGATGCTGGTATTTACAAAGTAAAAGGAGTCTAAATGGGCCATTTCAGCCAGGGTAAACACATTTAGCAGTGAGGTCAGCGGCTGCAGCGGCGGAGTCGGGCGCGTTAGAAAATTTTGTCAAAATGTTTAATGTCCTGCTAAACCGTTTGGGAAAAACAAGTGCGGCTGCCGCTGTTGACTTTGGCAGCCGTGTGTATACTCTAGGCTTTAAACATGTAAATCAAAACGCTCCATCTTCAGGAAAATGTAAGTAGACGTTTCATACCTGGCTTGTTGTAGGTCCTGGCAAAGACACGGCGTAAGACGGGCGGGATAAAGCGCCGCTATATGTGTGTATGAGCAGGAGCGTCCCGGTTTGATTAGGCACCCCCCATCTAATGACATGGGCAAATAAGAGTGCAGCAGATTTTCCTAAATGATGCTGTCATCACAGCTCTGTATGCAGGTGTTGCTGCCGCGAGGGCTTGCGCTGGGTGGGCAGAGTGGCCGGCCGGCATGAGGGAGTCGATTAGATACAGATCACTGCAAACAGCCTCACTGTTCAAAACTAATGGTGTTCACACCAGGAAACACCGCTGCTTATAATTCGTCTAATTGTTTCTTGGTAATTTATCACTTTGTGCACATTCAAGGGATGAAAAATTACTTTTATTACCTCAAATTTAAACATTATAAAATCATTATGAAACTAATAGTTTTAACTGAATAATGTACATGTTTAATTCTTCAGTTAAAAGGACTTTAATGTTCCCAGCTTATTATTTCATGGTACAAATGCTTTAATACAAAATGAATAGACTTTTAAACCTGCTACTTTATTTATTAACTACAGTATCTCCTATTAAGTTTAGTCCTTTAGTTTCAGGACTATATATTACCAAATAACAACTAAAAATAACACAGCAATCAGTATGACTACAAATTAATCAGTAAGCACTATGAATTATTTACAGTGAATAATCATTAGAACAAATATTTCAAATAAGAGAACTTTTTTTATCCCATTTTTTTCTCCCCAATTTACACGGCCAATTATCCAACCTACTCATTAGGACTCACCCTATCACTAGTGATGCCCCAACACACCAGGAGGGTGAAGACTAGCACATGCCTCCTCCAACATATGTGAAGTCAGCCACCGCCTCTTTTTGAACTGCTGCTGATGACCCTAGAAGTGATGTGGGGAGAGAGCGCCATCTACCCACACAGAGAGCACAAGGCCCTCAGCGCTGCCTCAGCGGTAGCCAACGGCAAGCTACATGAACAGGATTTGAACCAGCAATCTCTAGATCATAGTGTCAGTGCTTAGACTGTGGGACCACTTGTAGCTCATTTCATGTTAGAAATGCTTTATTTAAAAACAAATGTATTAAGTAATAGCTGTGATCATACATTATAGAATAAGGTACGCAGAACACTTTATTAAATTAATTTGTATAAAGAGTTTTTGTATAAATGCTAAAGGGCCTCTGTGCTCAGGCTGTATAAAATCAGTGGCTTCTTTAAGCTCGGCCGTGTGTCGTGACCTTGGATCGAATGTCGTTTGGTGTTAGATGAATATCCTCTCCGCTGGCTCTGTTCAGACCTCGTTTTTCTCTAAGCAGCAGTAATTGTTAGCTGAGCTCTAAAACCGCGGGCTAATTGTCTGGAGCTGTTTCTGTGTGTGCTGGAAAAACAGCCCACCGTCCAGAGCGCTCTTACAGAGCCGCCCAACATGACAGCTCGCGCTGGCCCGGCTCATTTCACGCCCGCTGCAATGTTTATGCTGGAAACTGACCTATCCACCGCTGCTTACGTACAGATCATATGCAATCACATCAGCAGTGCAGTAAACTCTCTCAGAGAGGACCAACCCACACCCTGATGAAGTACTACACATACATGCACTCAATATAATATATATATAGATATATAGATATATATGTGTGTGTGCGGGTGTGTGTAATCCAAAATCACTCCAAAACATTACAGTATTTATGGATCAATTGTAAAAAACATAATTATGCACCAAACACCACTGTTCTATACCAAGCACTATTATTTTCCACCAAACACCAACCTTTTACAGCAAACACCATCATTCCACACCAAACAACAAAATTCCACAGCAAACACCATTATTCTACACCAAACACCAACATTCTACACCAAACACCAACATTCTACACCAAACAACAACATTCTACACCAAACACCAACATTCTACACCAAACAACAACATTCCACACCAAACACCATCATTCTACACCAAACACCAACATTCCACACCAAACACCATCATTCTACACCAAACACCATCATTCCACACCAAACATCATCATTCTACACCAAACACCATCATTCCACACCAAACACCATCATTCCACACCAAACATCATCATTCTACACCAAACAACAACATTCTACACCAAACACCATCATTCTACACCAAACAACAACAATCCACACCAAACACCATCATTCCACAGCAAACACCAATACTGTACACCACACACTATAATTCCATGCAGAATACCAACATTCCACAGCAAACACCAAAATTCAACACAAATTACCAATGTTCCACACCAAACACTAGCATTCCATACCACACACCAACAATACACAACACACAACAACTTTCGTCACCAAACACCAACATTCCACACCCCAGACCATCACTCTACACCAAACACCAGCATTTCATACCACACAACAACATTATACAACAAACAACAACTTTTCTTACCAAACACCAACATTCCACACCGCATGCCATCACTCTACACCAAACACCAACATTTCTCATCACACACCAACATTCCACACCAAACACCAACATTACTAACCAAAACATTCATCAATCATTGAACAAAGTTAAACAGTAAGATAACAGACTGCAAAACATAAATAAATGTTACACTGACAATTTCATGAAAAACACTTTTATGGTTTATGGCTTGTGGGCTGCAGACTTTGAATTGAACCGTATAATTAAACTAACATACCCATTAAACATACTACAACAAAAATTACGATGTTATTCCTTTATCAAAATAAAAAACTACAAATCCTTAACATCTTCTTATACATGAGATACATTGTAATATTAAAGCAGACAGATTATGCTCTTTTCTGGCAGGGGCTTTTTTTTTTTAGAGAGTAAAAACGTGCCCGCAAGAGGAAACATCCGGAACTCGGTGTTTTAGGGACTCACTCTGCTGTGCTATTATGTCAATCACACTAACAGTCGAACATTGTTTAAAACCTCATGAACAATTCACTCTTCCCGAAAGTTGCTGTAATTTGTAGATTTAGCTAACAATGGGTTATTGCCTTAAATTATGATAAAGAGCAGAAACGCCCCGTTCAAATCTGTTTCCCCTAAATGTTTAAAGAGAACAGATGTATTTACACCAGCCTCCCCCTCTGCTCTCTCTCTCTCTCTTTCTCTTTTTCTCTCTGCACTTTCTCTCCCTCTTTTTTCCTGCTCTTTCGTTCCAGCGTTTTTGTTTGTTACTGTACACACAACGCTTCTTGATGACACATTGGATTTGCAGCTCAGCTTTGTGGCTCCTGGGGGAAATCAGGGGGTTTTAATAGGAACCATGCCTGCAACCAGCGAGCAGTTCAGGACATATTGGACCCCTCTGTATCCCGGCTCTGGGTACAGCAGGACAGAACCCAAAAGAAGTGTTGGAGTCTTTTTTGGGAGAGCAGTCCCTCCTTAATTAAACACGACTGACATCTCGGAGCTGAGCCTGAGCCGGCGTGCTGCAGTTTATGTTGTGTCAGAGTGACATTGGTTTAATCTGGATAAATACACAGCGCTGCTGATGGTGCAGAAGAAAGAGAGCGGGCCTGTGTATTTTAAAGACCGGGTTCGGGCGGTGTGTGTGTTATTGAGTGGGTGTGTGCTTAGGTAACGTTACAATTAAAACAAACACGCGGTGTGGAAGAGGAAAAAAACTCAGGTTGCTGCACTGCCCGGTGAATAAATCACCAATGTTGAGTCAATATACAGAACCAATGAAAAAACATACATTTATACAGCATATTACTTCAAAAAGCGTCTGCAGTGAGAAACTTCTCAGCTTCGCCAAAACAGTCTCAATTTCGTCCCATTACGCCTACATTAATCACATATTCCAATATATGCATTATAGAAATACTATAGTGTGGCTGTTCAGTGGAAGATTTGGGTTAAATCTGTAGGTGTGTTGTAGTCTTACCCAGCACCAAAACATTTTTTTAAAACAAAACAGAAGATCCTTGGACAAACTTCTTAAACTCTTTACCACACATCATCATTCTCCACCAAACGTCATACTCTGTTCACCATCAAACACCAGCATTATCTACCAAACACCATCTTTTACAACCAAATACCAACAAGCCAAACCAACAATCTTCAACAAAGGTCAACAGCATCATTTACATCCTAACATCTGTGTTCTCCACCAAACACACATTCTTCAAAAAAACAAACATTCTAAACCAAATGCCATCACTCACCAGCAAACACAATCATTTAAACCAATCACCAGCTTTTACCACAAAACTATCATCATTCTCCAACAAACACCATCTTTCTCGATCGTACACTATTAACCTTTAACAAGCACCAACATTGTCCGCCACACACTATCGATCTACACTCAATTACTCTATAAAAAGCACCATAATTCACCAACAAACATTTCCATTCTTAACCAAACACCAAAATTCACCAACACCAACGCCAAAACCAGCATAATTACTCTTCAGAAAGCAAAAACATTCTCAAACAAACACCAGCAGTCACCACCAAACACAAGGTTTTCACCCCAAAATTGATTCTTGACTGCACACCATTTTCACAGAACACACCACATATTCTTCACCACACCCCTCCTTCTCAACCACAACCAAAACATTATTCAACTAACTATAATTTTACACTTTAAACTATTTACACATCACTCTAAGAAAAGTAAGTACAGATTTGTACTTAAAAGGGTACAAAACTTGTCGCTGGGGCTGTGCCTTATATTGAGGTACAAAAAAGTACCTTTCAGTGAAAGTCCTTTTTTGTACTCATGGTTTTTGTGCCAGTAAGGATTATAAAAATTATAAACATTATCATCAAGTAAATATGGCTCAAAAACTTGATGATCGAAAATTTTCTGGCTTTCAAATAACAAATATGCAATTAATATATATATAGTTTATTAGTACAGTGATACAAAATACTGAATGTACCCGTTGGCTGGTTAAATGGTACAAATTTGTACTTATTGCTGTTAGAAATGACTTTGTACTTCAGAGGGAACAAATCTGACCCTGTAAAGACCAATATTGTACCTTTGAGGGTACAATTATGAAGAGTGTACCTTTGAGTACAAAAAAGTACTCATATCATACCTCTGTTTTTTAGAGTGATTTACACTATAATGTAAAAGTATTAGTATTCTATATTCACTGTATTCATAATATTATCCATCATCTCCCAATAAATCCCATCACTTTGAATAAATTACTAATATTCTTCACAAAAGTATTGGCATTCTACTTCACCATATTCCAGTAAAGACACAGATACACCAAACTAATCATTGTGAGTGAAGAGAGTGCCCAGTGTTTAGGTGTCTTGCTACTGTTTAATGTTCCTTGAGGACCTTTTTTTGTGGAGGAACCTCATTAGGTGCTTTGAGGAACCTTCAAGAAAAGGTTTATTGAAGATTTTTAGTTTTAAATCAACAGTTTCTCAAAGATAATTTTAACAGTATGGTGTCCCATCATTTACAATGACACTGTTCAGTGTAAAGGTGTTTGAAACTGTAGGTATCACACAAAAAAAAGGTCTATTCAGATCTCTTTACACAAACTGACCTGTCCTAATGAAGCGTTTCAGGTGTTATTTCACTGAACTCCCTGTAGAAGGCAGTGTTGTAAGCATTACTCTAAACACAGACAACCGGGGCTACATTTAAAAACCTGACATAACACCATGTCTCCAACGGGTCTGAAACGACAGAACCATTCTGAGAATCAGGTTACACTGAAGCTCTCCACCACTGGGACATCACACAACTTTACTGTTACACAATACAACTATGTCACACTAAGTTCCTTCTGAGAGGAAAGGTCATCTACAATAAAGCATCGAGCAAGAACCTTAAAATATCTCCAAATATCACATGACTTAAGAACATCCAGATTAATGCTTAATATCCCTCAGAGACATCCATGACCACAGTCCTTCCAGGACCATGACGGCATCATTCTCTCCGAACTGCGGCAGTCCTGGTCCTGACTTCAGCCCAACGCCTGTCACCAGTGTGTGGGTGGGTGTGTGTGGGAGTGAAATGTGGGGGGTATTACACAATGCTCAGGATTTCTCAGTTAACCATCCATAACTTCATCCAAAACGCTGAAGGCATCAGGGACATTCCAGGACTCTTAAAAATAAAGGTGCTCTAAAGGGGTTCTTAAAGCATTGCCATATATGAACCTATTTAATACATTATCCTTATACTTCATACTTCCACTCACTGGCCATTTTATTTGAAACACCTACCTTATACACGCCCCCCTCACTTTATGTGAAACAGCTACCTTAAATGTCTATGCCATTGGTCAATGGACTCTTTGAAGGTTCTATACACAGATTTTACAGAACAAAGCAGTCTTTATAATATTTAAACTTCTTCATACTCCAAGATCAGGGGCTCTTAACCTTTTTTGCCAACTGCACCTTCACAAAAACAAATGATGGCAGTGCTGCCTTCTAAGAATAAAAGGAATAATAATAATTATGTAAATTTACTCACTTAATGTAATGGTTGGGCTGCACAGAGACACAAAGATGTTCCACATGTGGTTAAGTATGGCTCAGGAACTCCAAGTACTTTTCATCATATTTTAATAGTTTTTTCCTATTGAGACTTCCTCAACTTCCTCAAGACTTCCTGGAGTTCCTGGAAACTCGACTTCTAAAAATTGCTCAATTTTTCTGCAAACTTAGCTGTGCAGACCAACAACATGTATGAAGGAACCTGAATAAAGGTGAGTTTAAATTTGAGTACCGGTAGAACAGGGAATGAGTCTTTCACTCATGACCTCCAAGGAACTGGGGGTCAGGGCCCCTGTCCTAAATTTTTATAACAAATAATTTAAAAAAAAAAAAAAAAAAAAAGGTTTTAGAAAAAAAAAAGGTTCTTCTGTGGAATCATTCAAACAATTAAGCAATTAAGCAAAAAAAAGGTTCTTTTTTTTGGAACAAGAAGCAGTTCTTTTTTTGGCAACGCTAAAATAACCCTTTAAAGGATCTTTACATTCACATTTCTTCATAAGGAACATCGGTTTTACAGAACCAAAATAGTTTCTTCTATGAAATATGTCAATGAATTCCTTCAAGACTTTTTACACTCACTAGCTGAGCTATTTCTGAAACCAAAAGTGTTTCTTTTATGGCATTGCTAAAATAACCTACTGACCTTTACACTGGGATCTCATACAGACTGTTACAGTTTAGGAGGTTAATGTTTTTCAGCAAATCTGAGAAATCCTGTTTTGTCAAACATCTCTGTGGAGTAAACTGGAGTACGTGTGACACCCACCCGTCGCTGTCCCGGTCCAGGCGGGGGTGTCGCGGGGGCAGGTGAGGGCTGTTAGAGAGCAGCTCCACTGGGGCTCCGTTTGACGTTGTGCTGGAGCCAGCAAACAGGCCTGAAAGACAAACAACGCTAATAAGCACAACGGACCAAATCAACCTCGAGGAGTCCCCACAAAAAAGGCCACATTGACCAAATTAACCCCCCCCCTCCCACTCCCTTCTCTCCCCCCCTCTTCTCCTCATGAAACAGCATTTCATGGCAACAAGCTGCTGTTTTGACAACAGATTCAGAGTCTTTAGGAAAAAATACAGCGCTCTTGTCCTGCACTGTTTATAATTCACTCCACAATATTACACAATCCTTCTGAAATGGGTGACCAAAGAAAACATCTTATAGTAGTCATACACACTAACTGCCCACTTTCTAACTGGCAAATCTCTATGTTAGACTTCCACTCACTGGCCACTTTATTAGAAACATATACTACCTTCTACTTCCACTTACTGGCCACTATAAGCATCACTTACCTTATACAGTGGAAAAATAATAGGTTGTAGCTCATCTACTGGTTCTAGATATATGAGTATATATACTATATTGGCAAAAGTATTTGCTCATCCATCCAAATCAATGAATTCAGGGGTTCCAATCAAACTTTCATGGCCACAGCTAAATATATAACCAAGGACCTAGGCATGCAGCCTGCTTTTTCAAATATTTTTTAAAAGAATAGGTCGCTCTCAGGAGCTCAGAGAATTCAAGCGTGATCCTGTGATAGGATGCCACCTGTGGAACAAGACCAGTCGTGAAATACTTTCTCTACTAAATATTCCACAGTCAATTGTCAGTAGTATTATTACACAGTTGAAAAGACTGGAAACAACAGCAACTCAGGATCTCTTAAAAACTTTGTGGGAATAATTTCTGTTCCAACATGACTGAGCACCATTGCACAAACAAGGTCCATAAAGACAAGGATGAGTGAGTTTGGTGTGAAAGAACTTGACTGATTTGCAGAAAGTCCTGACCTGAACATGATGGAACCCCTTTAGGATGAATTAGAGAGGAGACTATAAGCCAGGCATTCTTATCCTCACAAATGTGCTCCTGAAAATGGTCAAAATTCCCATAAACACACTCCTAAACCTTGTGGAAAGCTTTCTCAGAAGAATTAAAGCTGTTATAGCTGCAAAGGGTGGGCCAACATCATATTAAACCCTATTATATGGATTAAGAAGTTTATATGCATACGAAGGAAGGCAACAGATTAAAAAAAAGTCAATAAATCTGTTAATGAAGTGTATGTCTACATCAAACCTTATTGGGAAATAAAGCACACTTACATGTAAATTATGTCATATGTTCTATCACACCCCAGACACTTAAGCAACGTATATAAAGTATAAAAAATAGCTCACCATCATAATTTATGCTTTTAAGAGACTAATGTTCTTTACATAATCTGAAAAATCCTGATATATTCATATCTTGTGAAAAAGCACAACATCTCCAACATTACACCAAAGTCACCATAGACACTATAAATAAACACACAAACCTAAGAGCATTAGTGTAACAATGTACAATTTTTAAAAAGAGTTTTTCACACTCCACACACATCTCTTTTTTTCTAGAACCATAGTTATATTCTATGGCCTTTGCTTAAAGAACCATTTGTAGCACTATTTTAAAGAGCATATATGACGCTTCCTGCTGTATGTAGCTGTGTTGGACCTTTCACTTGGAGGCTGAAGATAAAATCAGTGGTTTGGAGTCTCTGTGGGTGGGTGTGATGACCCTCTCTTTCCCCTCTTGACTCAGCAAGATGTTAGTCAGTGTAGGACTCTGCTAGCTGAGGTAAAATAACTGGTAGCTAGTGTTATCTTCAAGTGTGTTGCATTAGCAGTGGTTCGAGAAGATGTGGTGGAGCTTTATGTGAATTGCTTCATGTTAAGTACATGCTAGCCCTCACACTAGTGCTGGGCGGTATGATCAAAAATGTATATCACTGTATTTTTCAAGATTCTGATTGTTTCACAGTATATCATGGTATATTTTTAAAAAATATTATATTATTATTATTTTTTTTGCATGACTGGGATTTTATATAGCTTTCTGACCTACGTATACTGTTAGGAGTACATATAATATAAAACACTAAGGCTTTAAATATATGAAGGGATCAGACTTCATTAGCAGAAGAATGAAACTGCTGAAGAATATAAACAAGACCTTAAAACGAGATACACCAACAACTTTAACACGGCTTCCTTTTCAAAACTAAATATTTTAAATAGTTCCATATTAGTTTCCAATAACTCAATGTTTAATTATTTAAAATATATATTTCTCAAAAGCTCTGTTGCACAAGTAAGACACTATCAATATCAATGTACAATATGTTATTATTGAAGCCATTAGAGGCAATACAGTATTAAAATCAGCCACACTTAAAAACACTGATACAGAACACTCATGAGGAACAGCAGCAGGAGCTCCTCAGATAAAGTGCTGTTCTAATTTTTCTTCAGGCAGGACAGTACAAGACAAGTGTTTGACTCCACAGAGATGAGTTTCCAGTGTGTCCAAGTTTATGCTAACTAGCTAGTGTTAGCTAGTAAGCTCTGTTGATAGGTGGGAATTGAAAAATTACTAAAACTGGGCTAAAAAATGACTAATATTACATGAATATAAAATAAATAATACGTCCACATCATTACACTGTCGAAGACTCAGGAAAGCCAGTGGTGCAGAATTTACAACAAAAAAGAAGATGACCAACAGTATCTTACTGTAGTGAACACCAGTAAGCTGGAGCACAGAGCTGGTAGCCTGAAGAGCGTGCTTCTTTCAGTATTTGTCCAGGAAAGAGATCAGTCTAGCTAGTGACTTACTGACACATTTATGTTACTGATACACAGCTGTGCCTGTTTCACCTGGCAGGCTGAACATTAAGGTGTAAAAAAGAAGGATGCATCAGCTTTGTCCAGCGTGCCTAATGGAAAAAACAGCAAAGTGCATGAGACTGAACTGGGATATAAACACTGTCCTAACCCACATATTATATACTGCTGCACGGACACCGCGCCAAATCACGGACGACTGCGCTGTTCAGAGGATCCTCCGCTCCCTCGGCTTCTCCTGCAGCCTGAAACGCTGAAATGCTACAGTGGTTCCCTCGTTTCTCCTCCTCTGCTACTCCGCTCCTGTGATTATTTTCCCAGAAGCCCCTGGGGGCGGACGGCACAGTGCTGGCTGTCCAGCACGTAGCGGCTCCTGGTTTTCCCGTTTGGCTCCAGCTGCTCTGGGCCTATCTGACAGCTTTCTGAACTGGTTACATGCTTGATTCATTACTCCGAAATCATCCATCAAAGGCCTTTAAATGCTCTCCCCCTTTAGCCCCAACATCTGCTACTACAACGGGAAACACTCAGCGGGTAATGGCTGAGATTGTTTCAGCTTTTACGCAGCGCTCCAGCGGAGGAGAGCGAGGGGAGCGATGCCTCGGAGAGACAGCAGCAGGTTAATCGCGCTGACGGTGGAGTTTCTACATAAAACTGCTCAGCTTCTATGAAAGCCGTGAAATAGGGCTGTTGTTAAAGCATTAGTTTGGCGAAAATTCGAATTTACACAATTTTCCCACTTATGCCAGATGTAGCCAATCTTTCAACACAGGGTCAGTGTCTCTAGCTTGCATCTGTAATGATGGACCCAAAGCAGGATGTAGGATGTGCATGTGTGTGTGTTACCTCTATAGGTTGAGAGGTGTTGTCTTGTGAGAGACGCTGACCAGTGTTCTCATGACAATATGTAATGATGTCAATTATGGGAGATGCCCATGGATGGGACATTCTATTTCTTGCACTGTGGATCAGTGCAAACTAGAGAAAACGGATTTATCTTACAGTCATGTAAATGTACACTATACGGACAAAAGCATGGGGACATCTGCTCCTTTGCGTTTACTTCAAAAATCAAGTGTATTCATAATAAGGGGCTTATCCTGCTTTTTATTGGAGTAACTGTCTCTACTATACAGGACAAGCTCTGTACAGATTTTAGCTGTGAGAATCTGATTACATTTAACATTCGTCATGTTGAAGACAAGAGCTCCATCATTACAAAGAACACAGTTCCTCTGTGCCATGACTCAACAATGGCGTGCCATTGTCTGTTTATGTGCTCCAAAGATTTTCCTATTTTATTAGTAATACTTCTCTATAGGGATTAGACAAGTTGAGTCAGGAATGGTTTTTAACCTAAAGATGCGGAATAATGCATACATCTAAGGGGTGTCCACAAACATTTGTACACATCTCCCTCTAAGCCTGCCTGTCGTCTGTTTCTTCATCTTTTTATTCACCCAGCCGGTGCTGCCAGCCTTCCCAGTGACTGTTCCCTGGATGCCGACCCTGCAGTAAAGTGAACTGAAGCTGTACCGTCTTTAATGCATCGCCACATAAAAGCTGGAGAATGTTTTAGCGAGTGAGCACAGCGGGGTCTGCAGCGCTGGCTTCTCTCCGCTTCACTCACATTGTTCTGGGCCCAGGTTCTTTAAAGTATCGCACTGTTTAGGTCATCTGATCTGATACTGAGGGAGTGAGAGAGTGTTCAGTGTGCTGCTCACTTGACCCTATAAGAAGCATTTTGAATAGCCTGTCACAATAATTGTATTATCTACTCATCACACTATATATTGACAGGCCTAATCTTGAGTAATCCTGAGGCTGTTAGTGTTGCAAAAGCCAGGGAGTGCTGGACAGTGGGATACCAATAAAGTGTTAATTAGAATATTAAATCACGCCCACATAATTCTCATTAAAGTATCAGTTTAGCAGAAAGTTAATATTTCTATCTTGCTTTTTCACTTAAACATTGTTGGTGGAATAATACAGAAAAAAGACACAATCCTGCACATAGGTGAGCTCATTCCCTTCACCTACATTCTAATCACCTCACAGATCACATCTGTAAGAGGTTTGAAAATCTGATTTCTATCAAATTTAAATGCGTCTCAGACCACCTCCTAAAGTGGTTTCAGTTATCAGATTTGAATCTATTTTAAAAAGTGTCAGTCCGTATTATTTTGTTTCTAAACTGAAAGCAGAAGCCTTTCTGAGTGGAAAAGGAATACAATATTGTGTTTAATGGTACCAGTGTATTGGAACGAGCATCTCTGCTAAGCCTAATATATTCATTCTAAAAACTGGGGTGTCGGGTCGCTTTTTGAGGGTCGAGTTCTTCTGGCCACGTCACGCGTCTTTACGTACTTATGTCACACGCACAGCCTCTAAAAGAGGATCCGGCTCAGTTTTACTAAACGCGAGCGGCTGGTGGAGCAATGGAGACTTCAGAAGAGGAAACTCAGACCTCAGTAGCTCATTCACTCATAGTAAAATACAAAGAAACGAATTAGTGAAGTTTCTGACTGAGTACGCTCTCTCTCTCTCTTTCTGACTGCTGAACATAACCTGGAATCGGATTCCTCCGCTCTGAAAGAAGACCGCATCACACCCACCCAGTTTAAAATTATTCCGCATGCTCAGTGCAATTACCCATTCACACTAGAGAGAGGACCCTAAATAACAAAACTTACAGACATCAGCAAGTAACCTGCATCTATACTCTTTTTTCTGAAGATCTCAGAGATCTCGTTGGATTTGGCCATGGTGATCCACTCTTAACACTCAAGAAAAGTCATATTTTCTCCTTGGAAAATCTGGAGAATCTTATGAACCCCAAGTTTAGAATTTAATATGGCTATCCCGAACATTAATAGTAGTAAATGAAGTAGTGTTATTAGTTTTATATAGTTGTATATCACTTCTCTGTATCTATTAGTGTCTTGTTAAATCAGTCATCCACATACAAGGATCAACAGAAATGACTTACGTTTAAAATATTTATTTAGTTTTATGTGCTTAGTAATAAAAAATATTTCTCTTAATTATTGTCTTTAATTATTGATTACATAAAGATCAAATGTCCAGATTTTTACATATGTTCAAAAAACAAAAAGTGCCAACAAGTTGAAGTGCAAGGTAGGGGTTTCTAATAAAGTGGTTTCTAATAAAGAGTGTTAATGCAAATGCACACAGAGTGTGTCCCAACTGGTCAGAGCACCAGAGTATTTGCAGTCTTAAGCTGCAGTCTAGCAGATCCTCTCTCTCTCTCTTTGTTGGCTGTGGAACAAAGCAGCGTGTAGCAGGCAGAGTCATCCTGAATGCCATTACATGCAGCGTCTTGGCTAGCTCTGACCACAGCAAGAACAAACCAAAAAAGAACAAACAGCCAAAAGAACACAACAGCTGCTCCGGGCTAAAGCCATTTGCACATAGAAGCAGCAAGCTGTCCGCTTTGAACCGAGGGAAACAGAGCCAGAACCAGAGCCAAGGCTTTTAAAAAGATGCTCCTTGCTGGCACGCGGAGGAATGAGGACGATTTGGCCGAGCGAGCTGTGCCCTGTTCTGCTTTAGCGCTCAAGAAAGCTGCAATTGTCCTGCAAATTGCACAGATAGCACTACTGCACATGTAGCTCCAGGTACCTCTCACACTTAAAGGTAGTACACATGTAAGTTATTACTGTCCAATTTTTTTTATAATCACCATTCAATGTACCATTTACTATAGTAGTGATTCTGGCACCCCACTACACTTTACACAGGACTGGAACCAATAAACAGCAAAGCATTCTGGAGAAAGGGCCTTGAATTATTGCTATTGCTTGCCAGAGGGAAAACAACAGTTACAGGCTCTGAATTAACCGCTGACCTCTGTCCTGATGCTACACCGTGTTCTAGCCCATAACTTCAGGTACTTTTAGGTTATCGTCTGCTATTTGTGTGTATAACTCTTCACAGGCCACAGGAGGCATCATGGGAAAATTCACATGCAGCTGCCTACTGCAGATGTTTGCAATATTACTACAGCATATGGTCTTCATAACATTAAACCCTTTTTATTCTGCCATGTCCATTCCGAGCTGTTAAATCGCAGCTCATTTGGGTTTGGAGATCGTGAAGTACTCTGCTATTGGATGTACTCCTGACTCTTGTGTCGAAGTGAACTTCAGCTGGACGTTTTACACTTCATCTGAAACGTAAAATACACAGAAGAGAAATTGATAGGCTCGTCTTCAAGCCACACTGCTCAGCACAGAGACTGGGACTTGTACTCAAGTTCTCAGAGATTTAAGACTTGACCTTGGCTCACACTTCAGAGGCTTGAGACATGACTCAAGTTGAGGTTCATACTTCAGAGTCAAAATGTGACTTGGGTTTATACCCTACTGAACTTAACTCACAGACTTTGCTTGAAGTGACCATGGCTCACACTTCAGAGCCTTGAGATAAGATTCAAGGTTATGCTTCATTGACTCGAAACTTGACCCTGGCCCATACCTCATTGACTCAAGACTTGACTCTGGCATACACTCCAGAGATCTGAGGTATGACCCTGGCTCGCACTTTAGAGATTTTAGACTTGACCCAGCCAGACTCACAGACCTGGCTATGGCTTTCACTCCAGAGACTCAAGACTTGACCTAGGCTCACACCTCAGAGACTCCAGAACTGACCCTAGCTCACACCTCAGAAACTCCAAACTTGACTCAGGTTCATACCACAGAGACTCGAGACATGATCCTGGCTCACACTTCAGAGACTTAAGACTTAACTCTGGCTAACACTTCATTGATTTGAGACATGATCCTGGCTCATACTTCAGACAGTCAATATGTGACTTGGGTTTGTAATTGATTTAACCACTAATCCAGGCTCACACATTAGATACTCAAGACCTGGCCCCTGTCTACTCTCCAGAGACTCAAGAATCTTAGGAGATGCAATACAATTTGACCCTCAAACACTTGAGACTTGACTCAGACCTGTATTTTAAGACTCTAACCTTAACTTGTGTTTTACACCTCACAACTTGCCTTAAACTTGTATGTCAAACACTTGATCCTTGACTTGAGCTCACACCTCAGAGATCTGAAATTAGACTTAGGCTTGGCTTTAGAGAATGAGACTCGACTCAACTTAAAATTCAGAGAGTTGAAGTGATTTCTGAAAATCCAGTGCCGCAAAATATCTAGTCTACTTTAATACTTTATGACATCTCAATATGTTTTGAGGCAGATGTGTGCATCAGTTTGTATAATGCTAAATAGTGGGTTAAAAACTTCCAAATGCCTGAAAAGAATGCTTAATGTATCAACTATTTCACTGAGCTGTGAAGCAGCAGAGTTTCATTCAATATATTTTTTTACTACAATGACAGAACCCTCTGATTTCACAAGAAACTTTGAATGAACAGCCATTATTTAAGCCTAGTTATAGTAGAGTATTTAAATGTATACCTGTAAAGATATCCTGGCCCAGGGCAGGGGAACGACCATCCTTTCCATTAAGTGTGTGCTGTGAGGGGGCGGGGCAGTGCAGATGCTGAGGGTGGGCAGGGCCATGTAGGTGCTGAACAGACAGACATTCGCTTAGAGTGTCCGGCTCCAGATGTGGGCAGGCTCTTAGCTGTCAATCAAAGATACAGACAGGTTAGGTTAATAAGTAATGAAGATATGATGATCACAACCTAGTACAATATTGTGGGCAGGATCTATGCTATGAACTTCCATGCTAAAATTAATTTGTAAAATATATCTACTAAGGCAAATGTTTCCAACACATTTATTTCAACTACAGAAAGGATTGGTGGTTAGCTGACTGGTTTGCATGGGAGTGGTATTCCAAGACCAGGGTTGGAAATTGCACAAAAAAAAAAAAAACATTTGAATTAACTAACGTATGAATTCACGTATTAGAAATCTGTAATCCAAAGCAAAACTCTTTTTTGACTTTATTTTCCACTGAAATGCTCAGCTGTGTTGTATGCAGTGCTGACGTCAGCCCTGTCCATTTTCATTTTAAGCAGAGAACCAGGCAGGAATTCACATTGAAAAAATATAATCCCATCACAACATGGCTTCCATTCCAGCACAAGGAAGCTACAGTGGCAGGGAGATGAGGAGGGACAGCAGAATGGAGAGACATTTGTGTAAACTGGATGGGAACCAAGCAAAAGTCTTCAGTAAAGAAACACATCAATTTTTGCGGCGACACTTCGCCGCAGCGCGGTGTAGGAAATGACGGCTTTGGAGAGGAATGATTCTCCACCACGGACAAGAACCTCTGATTGGAAACATGCAGATAGAGGGGAAGGGGAAAACCCACGCACAAACCAGCCCTTCAAAACTGTTAACACTGCATGGGTATCCCACAATGCATGGAGTTTACAAATGTAACCCATAATAGTTGTGTAAGGACTGGCTTTAGGTTATCAGCAAGCTTTGTTGTTGGGTAGTGGGTAGAACAGTGTTTTTTAACATAAACCAGGCCTGTCACTGTAACTGTTTTTGTAGGATGATATATCGCCCCAGAAATGGCAATTCTGATAAAATAATTTTGAATAAGTGACCTTTTGTAATTTTATTCCATTAGTATAATGATAATCTAATAGCATAACAAAGCAATTACACCCATTCAAAGAGCAATAAACAATTAATTACAAAAACATTTATAAACTCATACTGAAATACTTTATCAATAAATAAACACAATAAAATACAATAAAGCAATGATTTTAATCAAAATCAACATGTTAATGGGCTTTTCTTACTAAGATTACAGAATGGTCAATATTGAGGCAGAGAACATATTAATAAGGGTACATGGCACTGAGAGCTGTATTAATGGGTGGGCGTCCATTCAAAAGTTTAAAGTCCCGCCTTTTTTTTTTTTTTTTTTTACAAAAATAGCCAATCAGGTTGCTGCTTGTGCAGCTTGTGAGTAAACATGCTAGCGGGAAAGCCGCACCTAAATATGGAGATGTGAACAGGCATAATAGCCAAAACAAGACCAAAATTTTGCATTTTTGAGTCATTATTACAAACTGCTATTGAGGTTTTTAACAGATTTCATCAATGATTTAAAATATGTTTCTAAAATGGTCATTCATTACCCATAAAATAACAATACAGAATTGTTAAACCAGAATTGTAAACTGCCAAAGCTTAAGTTAAGTGTTTTAATAGTGTACATTTATCAGAATGCTCAACTGGAATGTGATGTCATTTCCCATTTCTGACATCCAACCTCTAAAGTAAATGAAACAAAGTATAAAAGTGGAAGTCTTTTTTATGAATAAATGAAATGTATTTTATTCTAATTGTTTAGTTATCTCACCCCTCTTTCAATTATTATCCCTTAATTGTATGATCACATGAAGATCTAATGTCCATATGATTAAATATGTTTTACACACATATTGCCAACATTTTATCAAGAAAAAATGTACACATATTAGTATAGTAATATAACAGTATTAAACACTGTGAATATTGGTCTTATTGACAGTTGTCTTAAAACATCACACCTGTTCTTTTGTTCTTCTCCTGTTGTGATTTTAGGATTGACTGGCACTCGAAATGATCAGGTGTTTTGGACCAGAAGGGCTTCAATCTGTTATTTTTTAACGATAATTTGAAAAAGAAATGGAAATAAAATAAAGGGCACTTTGATGAACTTTGTCTTTGATTTCTCTTTCATTGAACTGTAACAGTGAAAACCATAAGAATGCCACTTGTACCCAAAGCTCTTTTTGATGGGCAGCATGTTTCCACATTCTCTGGAAATCCCATGTAGCCGTGACACATTGCTTACATGTTGGGAAACCTCCATCACCACCATCAGGCCAGTTTGCTTGCCAGCTTTCTTCAGTGTTTCCTCCGTAATGCAACCCAACAGAGGCTGTGATCGGACGTTTGAGTGACAGATGACATTTGTTTAGAGACTGTAGTGCCATGTGTTTCTCACTGCATTCTGATTGCCATTGAAAGCTCACACTTTAGCATGGGCAGAGATTTTTAACAAAAACGATGCCGATATAAAATTCATTCGGGCTGACAGTACATCTGGGCATGATTGTGCTGAACAGAAGATGCTTTAAACCAGGCGTGACAAGAACTTTAAAAAGCTATTTTTTTATTTATGCAATTCTGAAATAAATTTGAGCAGATGTCGAGATTTCAAAATAAAAGCGCTGATTGCTGTCGGAATATTGGAAATGGCGGAATGAAAGTGGACAATCAGCGTGTTTGCTGCTGGCTAGACCATAATACAAACTAACGCTGGAACAAAGAAGACATTGAAGAGTGCCATGGCTTTTGTAGTTTAAGTTAAAGTTAGAGTAAAATATAGTAATAGCTAAACTCACTATGGGTTTAGTTTCACTGACAGGGATAAAGGGAAAAAGGGACTTTTTTAAACCTTCAGTTCAGTAAATCCTGTGTAGTCCAAGACTAGGTTCAAACCCTGTCAGGGAAACTGCCCTTATATGTTAAAAACACAGATGTGCAAATGCACACACACACATCTTGTATTTTCCTTATACAGTAGAAGTATTGCCAACATAATAGCACTCTCTGGAGCAGATAAATAAACAAAATTGACACCATGCCTAATGCTGTATTCCATTTACCTCAGAAGTCAGACTATATCACATCCAAGTTGACACTTTTCCATTTAAAAATCAATATAAATACAAATAATTGAACACTATTTCAAAACCTTAAAAAAACAGTTTTTTAAACACGTTGTACACTAAATATTTCACAGTTATTTGGCCATGTTTTTAATCCAGCCAAAATACACCCACTTTTTGTTAGATTTTCACAGGTGTGCAATGTTAGTGATACCAGTTGACAACACATTGTTTTATAACACATTGTTTCAATGTCCACAAAAAGAAAATAAACAATACTGTGTGTTAGATGACTGATTTAATGAGACAAGAACAAATAATTAATGATAATAATCTGTATAATATCAATGCTTTTACTACTGCTGATGGGCAATGCAGTCATGTTGAACTATCAAAAATCTGACTTATAGTTAGATCAGTTTGAGTATTCCAGTTGAAATTTCCTACTTAGATTATGCCAGAGGGGAATATATATATATATATATATATATATATATATATATATATATTTATATATATAAGTCTGCTTTTGCCAGGCTCCCATTGTAAATAAAAAGTTAAATAAAGAATAATAAATAAATTAATTAATTAATTAAAAATATCCTGACCTTACTAACTCTAAGGGCCCTATTTTAGTGATCTATACTGTGTCTTTGGTATCGTGAGGGCATAAAAAATAAGCCTTGCGTGGCTCAAGACATGTAAAAAGCATGTAATAATTCTCTTATTTAATCATGGGTGTATTTGGGTATGAAGTAAAATAAACCAATCAGTGTACCAGTTGCCATTCCCTTGAAGAGTGCAGAGCTTTGTGCATCTCGGCAAAGATACTGACCTGCTCGTTCATGCTGTGAAGGTACACCAGAGGCTCATTTAATGGAACAGCAATGTTATTTTATTCTTTATTCTGTTTATTTTTGAGTTAAAAGTCAGGTTTGCTCTCTGCAGCTCTGTGAACAGGCACTGGGCACACCTATAGGAATAGACTCTGACGATTGACTGTTTTCTAGGTTTACTTCAGTCAGTGGCGCACCTTATTCTTAAACTCTGAGTCTATTTTAATGGCGTGGGCCCAAGACTCTTGGCGGGGTGTAACATAGCAAGAGAGAGCATTGCGATGCACCTTGCACAAGTGTACGATAGGGCCTTGGCTCTTTAAAATCTCTTAGTCATTGAATGCAATTGAAACCACACAGCAATGCTCCAAAATCTAGCAGAAAGTCTTCCCTGGATAGTAGAGACAGACAGAAAAAAACAAACATTTATTATTATACCTTTAATTTGAGAACAAGCCATTAACAAGCAGGTGTCCCAATGCATTTCTCCATATAGAGTGCTTTCCAGGCATTCATCGGAAAGCGGCGGAGGAGTGTGTTTCATCTTTCCTCAGCACGACACCACGAGATAGACAGGGAAAGAGGCTTTGTTTGACATTTGTCCACCACATCTGGCTGGCGGGGTTTTGCACTCAGCGGCTTATTAACATCGGCTCACGCTCACATGTGTTTCCCCTTTGCGATGCTTAGCGAAAGGAACGCATCGTCATCCAGCCGCCACTTAGCCGCGCGCAACAATGAGGCCATTCTGTTCGTATTTGCGTGCTTTAATGAGAAATGCACTCTCTGTCGTGTAGAATGCCGCAGTGCGGTCAGTGCTGATGTATTGTTGGGGGCAATGAATTTCAAAGACAAACCTAAATAAAAACCAACTGCAGCTAGCCGTGAAAGGACGCAATTGACCATGAAAGATACCTACTGGATATTGTTCCTCACAGAACTGCAGCACAAATCAGTGCAGCCGAGAGCTACCTGCGATCTGATTTAGTACAGCAGTGGATATGAGAGGGGGAGTGTCAACCCTCTGTGTTTGATGCCAAAAGCGCTGGCTCATCAAATTAGATCAGTTTCTGGATGATTTATTGATATTTTAGTAATAAAACAGCATAGTTAGATAACTCATCTACGGTCTCTCGTTGTTTCTATGTGGTGGATACGTATGTTTATCATCTGCAATTGGTGGATTTGTGCATCCGTCTATGTTTAGTGTGAAACCGACTAGAGATGCCCTGAAATTAACATTTTTGTCTGAAACCAAAACCAAACAAAATAAACTATTTGCCAAAAGCTAAAAATCCCGAATACCACACAGCAAATGCAGTTTTCACAGGTTTAATTTATTTCGCCACTTCTTTTCACCACTGAACAATTAAATGAAATAACGTAAATGCTTTTTTTTGTTTGTTTTTTAAAGAAAAAGCTGTTATATAACCGTTTAAAATAATTTTAATTACTCCATTAAAGTAAACTCTACAACAAGACTTTAGGAAATTAATCAAGTCACTGGTCAGTAGAAATTATTAATTATCTTTTCATTTACTGTGGTCAGTTGTAGGGATGAACAGAACATTTGACAACCATAAAAACTGAGCTTAAAATGGCAAAAATATATATATTTTGATGTTTGGCCAAATATTTTGGGTTTCCAATTTTTCTGTACTTTCCTAAAACTGACCAGTGGACAGACTCTACGGTTTCAGAAAATGCTTTTAAGTGAACTGCATATCTTTTCCTTGTATTTTCCAAATATATAAGAAGAAATATTGAGAAATACAGAATTTGACACCCTGTTAGTTTGGTGAACCCACAGTGTGTAAAATCTCCTATGTGTACACACCTTTAGGTGTTACCACATATTAAGGGCATTTTTTTATATCTGAAAGTCTATTGCAGGGACTGAACCATGGTTCAAGATTCATAGCACTAAAGAACTTTGCTACATCTCCTTCACATCCATTGTTCTTTTTAAACGTTCGCATTATCTTGTTATTATAATGTCATTCTTATCTAACATTCGTCTGAACAGAAAAAAAAAGCAATGGTCATGTGACCTGCTTTTGGTTTGGCGTAATGTAAAAGCTGCAAGAAATACTACTTGGCTGTTTAGACCTACTGCCACGTATAGAATATGTATCAGATTTTAATAGCACATATTAAACTGCATCAAATGAGAACTGAAAATGTCAGATTCTGTGTGTTGTTTGGCCTTCACAGTGACACACTGATCCACACAATCCACATGTGCACTGTTGTGTAAAATGTAAATGCAATAAGGAGTGCAGTAACACAGTGTGTTAAACACTGTTTTTATATAGATCAAGGCTTTATAAATTGTAAATGCTGTGCATCATGTTTCAAAGCTTTATTTACTTCAACTTCAGCTGGAAGTTGTTAACCAATGATTTGTTCCCTAAAAAACATGTTTTTTAAGTTTTTAGTTCATTCTAGTTAGTTTTTTAATTAAAAAACTCTAGTAGTTTACCACTAACTTTTGTTCATTGAACTTTGGGCAATTTCAGGTTATTTATTGAACTTGGAATCTTATGTCAATCAAAACCAGAAACATTAGGTATGTTCTTAACCCTTGTGTGGTGTTCATATTTGTGTTACTCGTTTACTTTGTTACTTGTATTCGATTCAGCAAAGTTAAGCAATTTTACATTAAAATGATTTACACATGCTTGCGTCACCTAAATTGCAAGCAATATAAACAGCTTACATGGTTAATATTTGCCCTTTACCTTTCTTATGTTACATTTCTTTTAAAAAGTGCTACTCTTTTTTATTAGTTTTTTTAATAAAATGTAAAAGAAAATGAATTAAACTCAAGATATGAGTAGAAAATTTGTTTAGTTTCAAATTTACAAATGAAGCAATGTTTAATAGCCCTTGGCCAAACATACTGTATGTAATATAAATGTATAGGGGGGGTGTACAGTGTGTGTTTATCGAAAATGATGTGTTTTGATATATGTTTTCCACAAAAAAAAAGAGCCAATGCCAATGAGTTTGAGTTCGAAAAAATATTTTTTTAGTATCATTTGATGAAAAATGAAAACGGGTCCCACAGACCCGAACACCACACAAGGGTTAAACCATTGAACCGGAGTGTAGTTAGTTGATCAGCTGAGATGTATTTTAGTGTTTATGTTTAAACATATCTCTTCTTTTACTGCACTACCTAATATCTACGACTGATTACTTCCACACTTTTTAAAGTTTTTGTATTTATATATTTATGTATATATTTTTAAGTCTCAGTTTAGAATTTTATTTTATAGTTAAGAGTCTTATATCCCTCAATGTGCTCTTGTATTGTACTACACTTATTGTTTGTTTCTACTGTGTTGTGTACCTGCTACTGACTGCTAAATTTCCTTCGGGATCAATAAAGTCTCTTTCATCTATCTATCTATCTATCTATCTATCTATCTATCTATCTATCTATCTATCTATCTATCTATCTATCTATCTATCTATCTATCGATCTATCGATCTATCTATCTATCTATCTATCTGAGGTTTGCTTCTTTAGTTATGAGCTGCAGCTTAAACAATCTAATGTTGCTACAAGTCATGGAAAGCATCACACTCTCTCCTCAGTGTGAGTGAAGGTGTACAGTAATCTGTAACAGACTTGCTTGTTGGCTCATGTGGTTTCTGATTGTGTATGACATACTTTTAAACATGTCTTGGCTGATGTGCTATATTTGTGGTACAGAAAATTGTTTTTTTTTAAAGTGCAGTTTTTCTCCGTTTCACTCTGCCACCCAGAGAGCTTACCTTCCTACGCACCTGCTGCTCTTTGGCTGAGTGGATTTTGACGTGCTTGCGTAGAGAGCTGGGGTCCGTGTAGCGCTTGGTGCAGCCGGGGATCTGACAGGCGTACGGTTTCTAAAACAGAAAAGCATAGAATGCAGAATAAGAGCATAGTCTTTTATTCCAAAAATATATATTTCTAAAAGAAATAATTACACAATTTATTTGATCTGTTTCAAGAAGTTTAAAGAGAAATGTGAAATAAAGTTTAAGTGGGAAAGGAAATAAAGAAACATACCTTTTAGCTGAGAGTTTACAGCAGGAAAAAAGAAGAAAAGGACAGTTCAGTAAATTTGACAACTTAACTCAGCTCAACTCAAAAAGAAAAACAAAACCTTTCATCCACGCTGAATTCGAAGTGTTTACACTGAAAAAAAATCTGCTTTTGTTGGAGTTTTGTTTTGTAACTGTTTCTCGATTTTAGACAAGGCTTTAAATTGCATTCAGTGACAAGAGCAAGAGTTCAAATGGATGGATGGATGGATGGATAGATAGATAGACAGATAGATCTCATCTTATCTAGAAGTACTGAATTCATCATTAATATTAAGTTATGTTTTATATCCCAATATATTACATGAAAAAAAATATATAGCAATGTCATTTTTTTGTATTTTGTGCAGCCATACGAAAAATTTTAAGTAAAAACAAATCAACATGGTTAGCCTGCATTTTATATCCACTAAAACTATTTTAAAAGCAATGTACACAGTTTTTTGTTGTTTTATTCCAATACTGTACTAATTTAGAGCATATTTAAATGTATAAAATAAACTAAAACCCTTACACGATAAACTAACAATTAGTTTGAACTTCTAAGATCTGCTTTATGCCAAAATTAATTATTTAAAAAATTACTCAATTGTTATTAGTTAGGGGAACATTATAATTATTAGTTAGGGGAACATTTGCAGATACATATACATTCAAAAAGAGTTAGTGTGTTGCAGCTTCTTTTGTATTGGTTTCTGGCACAGTCTATTTGCATACTGGGAGTGTCCCCTAGTTTCTAAATTTCACCATCAGTGTGTAGTCATTCCCCTGGATACATTAGATAAACTTGTAAATTATATATTGTGATTAACTGGCCACTGGATTTTCTTTCTCCATCTAATTTTCTATTTTTTCTGTTTTTTTTTCACCTGAATGTAAATGTAGATCTAGCAAGCAATTGGTTTAACAAAAACATTAGATAGATTAATTTAACGTTAAGCATAATAAATTAAAGTTCTATGTCTAATTTACTGATGTTGTCAGCAAACATTACTTACAATGAAAAAGGAGAGTAAGATCTACCAGCAGACCCTGACACGAGCAGCACTGACCTAAATCCCAGAGATGCTTTTGTCCGTCAACAGATTAGCTAAAACGAAATAAACTACACGGTCCACAGTGTGCAGTTCTGTTAGGACACGCATTTTCTCCTGATCTGGTTCAGCTCTTTTCTCACACAGAAGTGGCCATTAAAGTGAAAGTGGATAGCTTTCCTTTACGAGCTCTCCTTTCCTACCTTCTACCGCTCGCTTAATAACTGTTTTTACTAGCGGCCTGCTAGCGTGTTTGTTTTCCCTCAGCAACACCATGCAGTCACTGTGAACAGAGAGCTGGAAAGGTGTGGAAAAAAGGAGAGAGAAGAGAAGAAAAAACGCTTGGTGACCCAATCTCATTACAGTGAGTGATTTTTTCACTGTATATATGAAGCGTGTGTTGTGTTGGGTGTGTGGAGACGTGGGGCTAATTAGCCATAGCTTAGCACGGTAGCTACACAGAGCATCTACTGCTACATTACTCGCTCTGTCTCTCTCTCTCTACATCCCTCTCTGTCTTCCTCTCTGTCTATCTCTCTCTGCACTCAATGTTGCATTACTCTCTCTAACGGAGCGCAGTGTTAAATGGCCTGTATCTGCGGTTCCATCTCATCAGCACAGAGGGCGCCATCACATTAACTGTCTGTGAAAGCATTGTGCTTTTACCTTTGACCAAAAAATCAATAACTTAATCATTCATCACTTTGTGCCAAGGAAAAAAGAGGGTTTAGAGGGGTCTATGCATCAACAAGACACTGAAATCTGGATATTTTACCATTTTGCTTTAACCTCAACCTTAAGCCTGACTCTAACCTCAAAATTAAACCTAATTTTAAATATAACCCTTAACCTTACCTGCCTAACCAAGTTAAAACTCTTACCCTGGACTAAAATTAAGCCTAATAATAACTGCTAATAATGACTGTCAGGTACTTATTAAATAATTTATAGATCAGTAAAAGAGAACCTGTAATCACATCAACCAATAAATGAACATACAACCCAACAAACAACATTCAATAAGAGCCCATTCACAAATTTTCATAAAAAATCTACAGCTCCCAGGCCTACATCCACACACACACACACACACACACACACGCACACACACACAGGTTGCTGTGCTCTTACAGTGTCCAGGTGTGTGCGCTGGTGCTTGGCTCTGTCGCTGGAGTTGCTGAAAGCTTTCTGGCAGCCCGGGTGCTGGCACAGATACGGCTTCTCTCCAGTGTGACTCCGCAGGTGAATCTTCAGATTTTCCAAACGAGAAAAAGCCTTATTACAGCCTTCAAACTGGGAGAGAGAAAGAGTAAGATAGAGAGAGAGAGAGAGAGAGAGAGAGAGAGAGAGAGGAATTTAACATATGTGAGATAAAAAGAAAACCAGAGAGAGGCATACAGACAAATTAAAGTTTGGGAACTCATAACCAAATGACACGTTTATATGTTGTAATTATGAAGCAGTTAACACAGTCCCTGTAGTTTTTTTAAACATAAAACACCATGTTTTACATTTTATGATGTAAAGTTTCAGACTCTCTAAGACCCAAAATTAATTAGAAAATAAGGCTGAAAAGAGAAAGCCTTAAGAAGATAGCCATGTGTTTTTTCTGCAATGTGGATTGTAATTACTAGGAGCCATCAACCATGCCCCATGCAGCTCTATGTGTGTTTGCTATCGTAACAACGGGAAAAGTACACTTTTTGCAGCTTAAAACAAAAAAAGGCATGTACTAATTTATTGTTACTAAAACTAATGCTAATCATGGGTGTGTTTTGTGCGTAACATGCAACAAACCAATCAACCAGGTGCACTTTGATCTCGATGGATTGACATTTTAAAGGCGCAGTGCTTCTGCGCTTTTTAGCAGAGAAGACTGACCTGTGTGTTCACAAGCACATCATTTACATTTCACATAGCCGTTATGCCAGACATTGAATGGGAGACTTCACTTTCAGACCACCACAGTCATCAGCGTAGATATACTTGCATTCGACTTAACTATTTAAACAACGCAGTCATGAAAGCCAGTTAGCCACTGCGCACTGGACACACACACACCTGCCTCTCTGTTTTTGTGGGATAAACTGCATAGCGAATCTCAGACACACAAGCGCAAAATTATAAACGTGGACAGCTATGTAGGATATGTGACAGAACAAAGAAGTTCAAACTATAGAGATTCGGTCAAAGGTTCCCAGGTCTGTATATAACCCTCAAAAGGGATTGACAGTCGAATACAGAACACTGGGGGGATTATGACAATAGTTCTAAGGTCTGAATAGACCTTGATGGGTTTATGGTAAAAACATACTGTTCTGTCTTTTACTGCATATGATCATACATAATTCATATGTAGAGTACAAATGTATTAACATCATGACGAGATGATTACGTACAACTTACCACAGTGTCCCATTTTAAACTAAAATAAAAAATATTTATAGTAAAATGCTGAAAAATCAAAACCCCCACCATGACTGGCATACATATGCCATACTTGCATAAAAGTCACAGAAAGAGACCTAATTAAAAGTTCAGAAGTCCTACAGTACTACAGAACATAGAGGTTGCCCAGATATATTACAGGTAGATAAACAGTACTTAAGAGCTGTACTGATCTCCAGTGTCTCGAGCTTCATTAACCCATCTCATTACAGCCCTGCCGGGTCACAGTCCTTTGCCTCTTCATCCACTTAAACATTTAACCGCTGGCCTGAGTGTGTGCGTGTGTGTGTGTGTTTGTGTGTACCCTAAGCAACACCTACAGCTAACTGTACCATGAAACATATCTCCAGCTCATCTATATAATGGGCCTTAAAGTAGTCGCATTAGCTCGACATCAATACACACTCTCTCTCGTCCCTCAGGACACAGACAATGGCCACCTTTGGCACCTATTAGGATCTTCCTGTCCAATCACTTAGCGGACATTTTATCCCCGAACTCCGCCCCCGTATTGTCCACTCAGTCCGAACGTGAGGCCCGAGGTCCGTTTTCACTGAAGGAGAGAGAGTGGCTTCTATTCTTACTCAAATAAAACTCTCTCTCTCTCTCTCCTAATGAACCTTCAGAACGCACTGCCCTCCTTCACTCACAGCAGCTTGCTATTGAGGCCATTCAATACAGGGTGAAACCCTACACCCACACAGGCAGGGCAGATTGAGTGACCTAGGTTTCATGTGTGTGTGTGTGTGTTTGTGTGTTTTCATGCAATTTCAGGATATTAATGTCCTTGCTGTGTAAAAATCAAGCAAATAAAATCATACCAAAAATAATTATTAAACGTGGGTGGTATTTGTTTCAGACATTTTAGACAACCAATGCAACCAGTGGCCCTACTTTTTTTTTTAAATATAACCTCTAGTGCCATTTTCCAACAAGACAACACTCATCTTGTATTGGAGATGCAGATGCTATGTCATGGTCAGTCACATCTCTAACTGAATTGGAGAATATTTAAGCTGCATGGGATGGATTATCGCAGGACATAATTAGGAACCTCTACAACTCGATGCTGAGATGCCGTTGATGAGACAAGATGCCAAGATGAGTTAAACTTGCACTACATGTGCATTACACAAATTAAATACACACTACCTCTGTATCATTAAAATGTAACTCAAGAGTTGCCCATATCATTCTGAATCTAAGATTTAGACTGATCCTGCTAACTTTTTTCTTATAATATCTTTAACTTATTTAAAACCTTGATGTGTCTGTTATATTTAACTAATTAAATTAAGCCCTTAGATTGCAGATCCACAAAAGAAGAAAAATGTTTTTTATCACTGTATAGAAAAACAAGTGTCCTTGTAGCTTGAGCTGTGCAGACGCACAGGGTCATTACTGACCATCAAAAATCTAGCATAAACTCTGCCTGCCTGCTTCACCAGTGTGACACTAATAAGGGGTGAGTCTTAAGGGTTGCTTAAACTTCTTCTGTCTGATGTTTTAGAGTAGCGGTGCTGTGTCCCAAACCACACACCACCACACTACATAGTGTGAACTAGTCACCATTAGAACTGTATTATTTAGTGTAGATGCTTCAGTGATAAAAAGAAGTGTGAGTTAGGATGCAGACACAGTAACTTAACATATGTAGTTCTGTAGAAATATTCCTGTTTACATGATGAGGCCGTGTTGTGGATCTAATTATACAGTAATGAATTGAATTATTTGTAATACTTATTGTTATACTTTATCCTCTATCTCTTATTTGTACATTTATTTAAATGTTCAGTGTCTATGTGACTATAAATCATTCAGGAGTGAATATTTTTTAACTAATTTGTTATTTTCTTATGCTCTTGATTGCTCTGGAATTGAGGCGAATAATGCAAAATACTGGAAAAAGAAAACAAATAAAATTGTGGTTATGGTTTAATCTCTCTCCATACTGTTGGATGTTTGCCTGTGATGCTGCAAATTTAGTCCCACCTCTTTTATCAATTACGTGGATAATAAAGGACCTGAGGACATACAGTACTGTATCAATGTTTTTGGTACCTAATCACCTAATCAATTATTTAATATTATTTTTTTCTCACCAGTAAGAGAGTTCATACTGTAAAAACTACAGGTACCATTGGAACATATGCAGAACATATTCTGGAGAAAGAAGTGGAGATCCTAGACAATAATATTCACACAGGTAAAACGTTACACATACACACACCAATCTATACACTATGGAATTTAAGACTAACTTATACACACACACAGGCAAACACACACACACACACACAAATATGTTATTATACAGGGTCAACAGACAGGAAGAAATGTGGCCATTCACCTAAAGTACATCAGAAAACATCTCAGACCCCACACCATCCACTGTTATTCCACAGAAATCAAACTTTACCCTCATAAAGTCTCAACACAGACCATGCACACACACACACACACACACACACACATACATACCACGCTGACCGCCAAAACACGACCCGCAAATCTGAGTTTTAAAAACAAACCCAGAGTGCCTAGATGTGCCAGAACTGGTGTGTATTTATGCATAGGGGAAATAATCACTCTTTTATAGCTTTCTTTAACGTAATACAAATTTCAGGCTAAATTGAATTTACAAGTCCGCTGAGAGAGGAGCCACCTTCAGCCCTGCCACGCATTGTTCACTTCTCAATCTGGGGTATGCACCACTGCATTCTGGGATACCTTACAAATACTACACTCTGCCAAAGTTTAATCTACATGTCAGATGAATTTCATCCTCTCTCTCCTCCACTCTCACCATTTCTCTCTCTCTCTTTCCCCTCTCACCCTCTCTCCCTTCGTCTCTCACCCTCTCTCTCTCTCTCTCTCTCTCTCTCACTCACACCCTATCTTTCTTGCTTCCACTCCCACCCTTTCTCTCTATCTCTCTCTCTCACATGCTATCTCTCTCGCTTCCACTCTCACCCTCTTTCTCTTTCACTCTCACCCTTTCTCTCTCTCTTCCACTCTTACCCTTTCTCTCTATCTCACACCCTATTTCTCTCTCTTTCACTCTCACCCTTTCTCTCTATCTCACACCTTATTTCTCCGCTTACACTTCCACCCTCTCTCTCTATCCTACTTTTACCCTTTCTTCTCTCTTCCACTCTCACCCTCTCTCTCTTCCACTCTTACCCTATCTATCTCTCTTCCACTCTCACCCTATTTCTCTCTCTTCTATTCTCACCCTCTCTCTCTATACTACCCTTTCTCTCTCTCTCTTCCACTCTCACACTCTTTCTCTTCCACTCTCACCCTATTTCTCTCTCTTCCCCTCTTCCCCTATTTCTCTCTCTTCTATTATCACCCTCTCTCTCTTCCACTCTCACCCTCACCCTTTCTCTCTCTTTTACACTCTCACCCTTTCTCTCTATCTCTCTCTCACATCCTATCTCTCTCGCTTGTCACTCTCTATTCCACTCTCACCCTATCTCTCTATCCTACTCTCACCCTCTTTTTCTTCCACTCTCACTCTCTCTCTCTTCAAATCTCACCCTATCTCTTTCTTCCAGTAGAATCATGGAGCTCCAACCTTACTCTTGCTCTTGTAACTGAGTGCAATCAGATCTTCACAGCAATGTTCTGAAATCTAATAGAAAGTCTTCCCAAAACAGTAAAGATTTCTGAAAGAAACAATAAATAAGCAGGTGTCTTAATACTTTTGTCCATACAGTGTACATCATGTTCTCACACTCACATCCATTATCCATTACTACAGGTGTAATTCTAATATCTTATTAGTAAATAAACACTCACTGTCCAGATAAGGAATTCAAATTAAATTATCATTTTGTCTTTTGTTTTAAATTTAAAATGAACAGTTTAAAGATATCATTCTAATTTTCCTTCATAAACTCAGTGAGCTGAAGCCGTGGTCAGACAGCAGTGAGGAAAGACAGCACTTCATACTCTTTGATATTATTTCTGAAAACAGTTTAGCGCGCTAATGATGCTAATAGCTGCGGATGTGTTTTGCTTTCCGCTGACAGGCCGGTAAGCCGCGGATAGCTGGCTGAAGGTGCAGGAGGAGGGTGCTTTGGCTCCGGACCGCTCTAAAGCCGGACCTCATGGTCTTCGGCAAACATTCAGAGTGACAGTAGGCTCTGAGGTGTGTGTCGGCTCGCGTGGGGCTGATTAACGGCGGCAGCGGCTCTGAGCTGCACGCCCGCGCCGGAAATGGGACCTGACCGGCCCAGAGATGCCCTGATGGTCTTCAAAAAGGCTATAGTGTGGACGGCTGTCAGAAAAGAAAACACACGGCTCAGAAGTACATTGCGCTGAATTTGAAGCACCACAAACAGGCGTCCTATTATGGGATGTTGTGAAGGGAAGGGAGTGGGTACAAGTTTGGTTGATTGATGACATTTCAGACAGCGACGTGATGGAGTGATGCAGTGTTGGGAAAAAATCAGCAGAGAACACAGGGATGTAAAAGGGCCATAACTTACACCCAGTGCAAGGCATTGCAATGCTCATTACGTAAATTATCTGCTCAAGCACAGCGTCAATGAGCAGGTCAGTTTCCTTTGCTGAGAAGCGTTGAAAATAGCATTTAGCCAAAAAGTCAGAGCGCACCTGGCTCTTAAACAGAAGGGCAAGTGACATGCCGATTGATTTATTACACTTAAAACACACCCCTAACTAATTAAAATAATTAATACATGCCTTTTGAGTGTTTCAAACCTAGCAAGGTGTACTTTTCTCGTCATTACGATAGCAAAGACATGCTGACATGCCCTAAATCAAACTGAGCAGTTGATACCTAAAGTGCCCTATGATTAAAATAAGCATGGGCCCTCTATATCAATCAATCATAAAAGAAAATTACCTATGTTTTTCTATTAGGATGCTTTTAGTGAGACCATCATTATTAACAGCTTTGAAAGCACCAATGTGGAAGAGAAAAGTCAAAAGTAAATAAAAGACTAAACAAGATACTGAAGTGACGATGGAGATAAAAAGAAGACAAATAAATGTATTAGTAAATATTAGCACATGACATTGTAAATATTTTTTTTTTACTTACATAGACACTAACAATGCCTGAAACACTCTCTACTTTTTATTCAGTTAAATTAAATGATTTTTTTTTTTTCTTCTGACAGTGCACAACATACTGTCCTTAAAAACAATTACTAAAGTACAGGCAAACACTGTCATGCCAAATGTCATGGGACAAGTAAATAGTGGACATGTCCTATGTGATATAAGGAACGCTGCACTGGTCTGTGGGATATGTGTGTGTGCATTGAAGGTGCATGAGATTTCTACTATATTGGCTTTCCATCCAAACACTGCCGGTCACAACCTTTACCACCCACTGCCCTGTCCACTGTGGGTGTGGGTAATAATTACTATATTGAAACTTTTGGACATTTTTGGAAATGGAATGTTCTATCCATCTGTCACCCACTATCATGCTCTGCTCCAACTCCCATTATTGCATTCTGACCAGTGTTTTTAATGCAGCACCTAGGCCTTCTTTTTAGTGTAAAGTATTTTAATCAATGTTTATTGATACAGAAACCACATAATTAAATGTATACGATTATTTTAGAAACTGCACTGAAGCAGCATGAGTGTGGGGCGAGTGCATGTGATGATTTGGGCTTTGCTTATTTCTGCAGAACTTTTTTGGATCTTTCTGAATGTTCCCACACTTCTCATTAGTCTGGGAAAGTGCCGCAGGTTTGTGTTCGCTCTGCCATTAAAACCTCTGGCTGGTAACAAACATTAAGTACATTATTACTTGCAATTAGTCGAGTAACAGGCGACAGGCACAGGCGTTTTAACAAGAGCCATGAGTTTGTTCCTAGCCAGTTTGACGAGCGATCCGTAATGGCTTCTGACGTCCAAATTGGTTCAGCGCTCTCCAACACGGAGTACGACTTTTCCTCTGGCGTGTAGCACGTCTCCGTGATCAGAGCGCTGTATAAATGCCTATAAAATTGATTCTGGTTCCTGCTGGTGGACGAGAGGTGTGGTGAGGCTTCCTGCTGCGAGGGCCAAAGGCGACCTGCAGAAAGAGCGAAACCGCGACACGTCCGTCCGCTGCGGAGCGCTGAGAGGCTGCGAGCTGGAGAGAACATGTGACTTTAATCTGTCCGCTTCCAAATGCCCTGCAGCTAAAGAGCAGGGAAACGCAAATGGATGAAATTATATCCATATGATTCAACGAGACAGCTAAAAGGAGACAGGTTTCTCATGCGCTTCGTCAGGGCACCAAATTAAAGCCAGATTGGCCTAAAACATTCACATTACATAGTTTACACATATCGGTTCCACATCCAAAAAAACGCCATCCCTTTTAGCGGCCAGCTTCATCTGCTGCAAATAGCGGGCCTAATTTGAATCGAAGATCAGAGATCAGCGGATTTTGTTTCTCTTTTTTGCTTTTTTTTTTGCTCCATTTTTTTCCTCGGGAGTTGGACGGAGATGAATTCATACATTGTTTCTTCTTATGGATTTCTTCATGTTCATATTTCCTCATCTCACATCTACTTTTTTTATCCTTGAAATTTCCAAACAGTTGATTTATACACAAAGTGAAGTGTACACAAATCTCGGGCCGGCGAATGTTGTCCAGATGGGAGCCTAGCGCCGTGCCGATAAACCTGCGGAGGAAGTAGTCAATGTAAATGACTAACGAAATTGCACCGAACAACCCGTCTTGTTCTCATGCTCATTGGGTTCGGGGAGACCCAGGCCTGTATGGACGCGACCACAACAGGAAGCAACCTATGATGACTAAATTGGCCGTCTCGCATAATCATCACGGGCCAAGTGCATCCTCCTGAAAGCGGGCATTCTGAAGGAAATTAAAGCAAAAGTGCCGGGACGACGGGCTCTGACATGGAAATGCATATTTTAGTGCTCGTGCTCCACTACATGAGCAGCTTGAATGAGGAACATGCAGGAAGCGCGTGGACCTTTATGGCTGTACTTAACCCTGGGCTCGTGGTAAATTGGTTCCAGCTATTAGAGACACTTGTGCCCACTAAAACACTAGACACCGTTTCCTTTTGAGCGAGCAGCTGATGACAATCTGATTGGTAGTGGCACTTTCGGGAGAAGTAGAAAGAGAACGGCGGAGAGGAGAAAAGACTGAAAGACAGAGAGTGTTGAAGTACTCTCTGCACAATGGCTTTTAGTGTGTGTTCTGTGCAGTAAATATACAGTACCAGTACTGTAGCACTGGCTGCAAATGAAGAGTGACCAAACAGAACAGACTATAATACATTGATACAGGGACACCTTTTTATAACAGAAATTAAATATGACATCTTTCAAGTTGGAGCCTACGTCTAGAGCCTAGGAGCGTTGGAGCCTAGGCCATCTTACTTATTACGTGTTGATTTATTCAGGTATGTCATTTTCCCTTTTATTATTTTTGAAATAAAGGGATTTTTGATGCACCCTTTATATAAACATATCAAAATGCTACTGAACATAAATATGATGTAAATCTATAAGTATTTAACTTAAACTTAAAATGACATAATATCTGATTATAGAACATTCGAGTTCACCCAATTTAGTTTCGTACCAATTTAGTTTTGTTCTGCATCTCCGTTTGATCAAAAATTACAATACAAAATACATTTTGCATCAAAAAAGAAAAATTGCATAAATAATCTGGAGCTGAGAAACTGATTAAATATAAATGATGTATTTAGAATTTAGTTTAGTCTGTGGCTTTGCATCTTCAATCTTATTCCTGTTTATTCTCATCTACAGGTTAGAGTACCCCCAATTACATGGGAAGGCCTGTCTATTTGAAGTTTCCTGAACATAGAGGGCTGTGGTTTTGATGGGACTTGAACTTAATTCCTGAGTTACTTGATAAACATTGAGTTAGTCGCACAACTCTAGAGCTGGAAAGCGATGTACACTTCTGTGTTTTTAAATAGTGTCATTTTAAAGCTTTTGCTTGGCAGGAGTTTAATGTACAGTATGTATGTTGCATATGTAATTATACTTAGAATTAAAAATGTAGTTAACAGAACTTTTGACTAAACATTTTATTTTTGTTCAGTTGCTTTTTTTTCTACCAATATTATACACAGTTACACAGTGTGAAAAACGTTCAAAATTGTTATACCAGGGTACACCTAAAACTGGTACACAGTTGAAATGTCACTCCTTCAGCATTCAAAATATGTTTTGTATATTTATGTAAATATTATAAAAAAAGAAAGATCAATAGATATTAGTGTTACCAAAAGTAAAAAAAATCCTAATAGGGCTGTATATCAGCAAGAACTTAGCGATATGATAGTACTGTACACAAGGCTATATAATGTTTCTAAAAACACACTGTCATATTTATAAAAATTGACTAGAAACAATTTACTTTTTATCCAATCAAAAGAGTGGGATCTAACAACAAAGTAAAAAACTGCTATCTAGTGGGCTGGTTTTAAACACAACACTAAATGAACCACTGTCTCACACTACATTGTAAAATGTGATAAGTTGATCTTACTTAAAAAAAATGAGAAAACCGGTTGCCTTAAAAAAGTTAAGCAATTATAACTGTTATTTTCAAGTTAAGTTCACTTTATGTTTGCTATTTAAGTGTACTTAAATCATAGTTAAATCTACACAGTTTACTTGAGTTGTTTATACTTAAAACAGCCTGTAAATGCAAGTTGTTTGTTTTAAGTGTGTAAAACCCGATAAGTTGACTAAACTCAAAACTTTTGTTGAAACCGATTACTTAAAAAATTTCATGTAATATAATTTTTAAGTACAGTGAACTTAACAAATACATATACATATATTTTTAAGATGAATATTTTCCTGAACTTCTTTTTAGTCTTCTTTCTGGTTTCATTCAACTATTTTTAAATACTCATAGAAAAGCAGATGAAAGAAAACAGTAAAGAATTAAAAGTACTGAGAGCACAGAGAGAACACAGAGTTTCTGCAGCTCAGTAAAAGATGCTCGTTCTTACAGCCAACAACACAGAGACCAAGCATTTAATTATAACATGTGATCTACAAGTTTACCTAATGTAGCCGCGGGAGGAATCACTGCACACTGATGGTGAGTGTTAGTCAGAAACTGTTGGACACACCCAGTAAGCAAATAGATTGAGACAGAAGCCAATGAAAAAGAGGCTGCCAATGGCAACAGACTAAACTCAGTTATTATAAGTTGGTTCAACTCAAAGATCTCAGTTTGAATAGTAGTACAGTATATGTGCCCACAAATGTTCAACTAACTCAAAATAGTTGAGTATTGTTTAGAAATCTCCAATTTTATGTAAAACAGACTAAATTTATTTGAGTTCAAACAACTTCTGGGTTTACAGTGTAATATTTACATGTAAATTAACAATTAAAATGTGTACTGAGTTTTTAAAAACCAATACAATATTGCAATACTTATATATATTGATGTTTACTTACAACCCCTGTGGATAACTTTGTTAACTTTGTGTGAACTTTATTTGATTGCTGTGTTCTTTATCGAGTGAAGGGTAAAGGCTGGATGTGGATCTGGTTTCAGTGGCTTGGCTGTTGAAGTTCTGACCCTCGCTGATGGACAGCAGGGAGAATCTATCGCTGCTCTAAGCGGCCTGTCGCTCCAGCGGGTCTAAGTATTTCTAATGGCTAATTAGACTGTATTACAGCAGAGCTTCAGCCGCGGCATTAATTATCCACCCAGCTCAGGCAACATGAGCCGCAGCAGAACAGAGAAAGCGCAGAGAAATGCTGAACATGATCTGCTGATCTGAGCAGTGTGAGGAAGTGAGGCGAAGGCTGTGCGGATCTGCTAAAGCCTCACTGTCCTCCCCTGTCTGATAACACCTGCTAACAGCTTTACCTTTATCACACACATTCACACAGTCATACACTCACACATCCAAACACTCACACAGACTCTGCTGAAAGCAGGATACTTGGTGAAATAAAACATTTTTTTTTCTTTTATTTGAAATGGTTCTAATCAGCCAATCAGAATAGCTTCTAAAGAGATATCATGGACTTTATCTGAATACTTTACTTTTAAGCCTCAAAGCACAGAAACCTATTTTTTTATTATTTACAAGACTTCAAAATACATAGAAATAATTAATTCCAGCTTAATCACTTTACATTTTTTTTTTTTTTACTTCTCTCATGCATGTGTCCAAATTGCACGACTCAGTGGACAATGACAGGGCGGATAATTTTAGCACAAATTGGCATTTGATGGAAACGTGGTTGAGCTAGAGTTGCAGATGTTGAATTGTTTATAGTGAGTGTTCTTGTTCTGTTTCAAAGATATATTTTTATTTTCTAAAATTAGCTTAATTACTGTAATATTTTACTATGACAGGGTGGACAGCTTAAGCTTTACCTCAGCTTTTATCTAAGTATAAAGACAATTTAAAACATGTCAATAAGTCAAATTAATATAATTAATGCTAAACATGAAACAGCAAACGTCTTCAGACCTTTAAAAAAGAAACAGTCTGAAGGTTGTGCCTTGTCACTGATGTCAAAGGTCACTTTCTCAAAGCAAACCACCCATTCAGCTGATACTCAGCTGTATAACACAAGGAGGGTGGTCAGATTAGCAGAGCCCATTGGCGCATTCAGTTAGCTGCTCCTAAAAGCTGCTATTGGAAAAGGTTAACTTTGTTAAAGTTGGTGCCCAAAATACACACATCATAAACTAAATGATTTAACAAGCAGGGTGTGTGTTCTCCTGTACCAGCCAAGAACATCATTAATAAATTCCAAATAAATACAAGTGTGAAACTGTCATGTAAGTAATTTAGTTTCTTAGCAATACTCAACACAGGAAGAGGGCCTTCTCTCTCTCTCTCTCTCTCTCTCTCTTTCTCTGTCAGTCTCTCTTCCTCTCTCTTATTCTTTCTCTCTCTTAAATGTTAACAAACTCCCATATACCTTAATAGAGTTGCATTGCACACTGTACTGTTTCAGCATCGTTATTGCAATGTGCACATGTGCAATAGTCACACACTGGACATGCAATGTCTTGAGCAAAGTAAAATTCTTTTTTTTAGTTTTTTTTTTTTTTTTTTTTTTCATTTTTGATGTTTGAATGCTTATGCTTATGCTGCTCCAGCAGTGCTAGCTGGGGTAAGCAGCAGGCTACAGGCCGATAATACTCACCTCTGAACGACAAAAGAGCTAGCTAATAGAAAAACTTCACTCCTTTATAACTATGGACTTCAGCAGAGTGGCTTTACTGCTTCTTGCAACCTGAATGATCAAATTCATACATAAGGCGAACCAGATGATAAAGCGCACTGACAAATGTCTCATTTTAATTTAGATGGTCAGACCAAAATAGCATACTTAAACCTGTTTAGAATGAAATCTTTACATTCATTTACATAAACAATTAGAAGTGTTTAGACTAGATTTAGATTCTAGCTGCTGTGGAAGAAAAATAATGCTGTGAGCAATTATCAAAACTGGAATTAATTAATAAATGGATTAATATTTTTACACTGCATTAGAGAGAGATCACATTAGTAAAAGAGAAAGAGAGAACAATAGTAAATGAGACAGAAAGAGAACGGACAGAAGTACTCCAATATCCTCTCCAGCCTCTACATCTCCACCCAACAACATCTCCAGTGATGAGTTGGGAAGGTGTGGATGTTGAGATGGTGGTGATTATGTGCAAATGGGCAATAGTCACATCCCAAGATATTACACTGTACACATTCTATAACTGGATACAAATGGATAATGCCCTTTTTAAATTTCCATGACAGGAACAAAATATCACAATGTCAATTTTTTTCAATATCATGCAGCAATATGTATAGTTTAACCTCCTCAGCATATTTTTTTACTAGTGTGGCAGAGTTATTGAGCCACACAGAGAGAACCACATCTACACTGACCCAAACACCCGTCCTGCTCAGCCTGCTTTGGCGTTTTTCACACCCTTATAGACGCCTTCATCCATTTCTGCTTTCGTTCAAATACCTCCACTGCTGGACTGAGGGGAAAGCTGAGGCCAGTAACAAGGCCCCACTGTCCAATGATATTCTACAGTAAACGTTTTCATATTTATGGAGAATTTCACTCAAAATTTCTCATCAGGCACTTGTTTACTTTAGCGGTAATGTGAGTATGAGGCTGGCACTCAGCTGCGTAGCTCGATTCGCTCACTGCATTAGCCAAACGCTTTCCTCCAATGCTAATATCCCCTTTCCATCTGTGTGTTAAATTACGCATGACCTAATCCCATTCTTGGCCTCTGTATGAAACTGACTCATCTGTGTCACTGACGCTTTCACATATTTACCATTTGGACAGGATAAGTACGCGGGCTTGAGGCAAACACGGCAAAAATGTGCTGTTTTATTATTTTCAGAAATCTGTTTCAATTAGTGGAATACTTCATTTTTATGTGCTGGGAACAGATTAAGGTTACTCTCTAAATATGCTCAAATATGTGTTTAATTTGTTGAAATTATGGCTGTACATAAAGTATCATATTAGCAAGTTAGTTTAGATATGCTAAAAGTCTTATTGAATCCACATCCAGTAATACAGCAGTTCATGTGTATATTTTTATTCTTAACCTATATATTTTATAACTCCTGTTTTACATATGTTTTGGCATATTTTGTTATATTTAAAGAGTTCATATATTTTTATTTTGTTTTTATATATTTTCCCAAATTAGTCTTTTATCTTAAAATTGCATTTTATTTTGAATGTGAAAAAAAGAACATTTTATTTGATTTGATCTGATTTTGAAACCATCGATACCCAATATGGTATTCTGCAGTATAGCTTTTTGTATGTGTGTGTGTGTTTTTGTGTGTGTGTGTTTGTGTGTGTGTGTGTTTTGTGTGTGTGTGTATTTAACACAAAGGCAAGGAAAATGCTGCCTCACCATAAAAGAACCAAGAAATTGTTGAGGCCACACACGTGAAACACTGGCAATTTTTCTGGATGCAATACAGACTTGTTGGCCACTTTATTGGAAACCTCCTTCCTTCTGGTAGGGTGCTAGGGACTGTGGTCCAGAGGTGTCCAATATTATTCATAAGGTTAATGCTGTGGCTGCAGGTTTTAATTCCACATCATTATGTCCATTACTTCTGACTTTAAATCACTGGTTACAATATACAAAAAAAACATGAAGCCAGACACACACTACCACAACACAACCACCAAAACACTTGTGCTACTGCTGAGAACAGACCACCACCTTATTGATATCTGGGGAACTGTAGTCCAAACCAAAATCAGCAGTCCAAATCTGACCAAAGAGGAATGCGGAAGAAAATGTTATTAAAGTAAACCAAATATTAAATCATTTACTTTAACTACTAGATACTGAATAATTTCTACATACAGAATAATGACCATTTATTAAATAATTATTACATACTGACACTGAATGATTAGTATACTACATATTACACACACCGAATGATTGCGATGTGAGGATCTGACAGTATAATCGAGTGAGAAGCTCTGGAGCAGAAGGAAGCCGAATCTGGCAGCTGTACGGAGCTGTAATTACTCTACAGCACTCCAGCTGGAAATACACACCCACAACTCTCTGCACACACTGCACTTCTCTCCACACGCCCAACACACACACACACACACACACACACTGCACTTACTATCACCCAAATACAACTCTCATACAATGTTCTCAACACTGGGCTGTCAGCCACCGGGAATATAAAGCAGTCTGTATAAAATAACATAAGATATCAAAATTACATATCATAACCATCATGCAAAAAGTTTATAGCTCCAAAATGCAAGTGAAACTCAATGTATAAAATTTCATTTTTATTCTATCTAATCTAAATTTTGTACAGCTGCCACATTCACATTACTTTAAAAAAAAGTAAAAAAAAAAAAAAAAAAACAGCAAAATTGGATAGAAAAGGCTTTTTGCATGACAGTGATGATATTATTATAATTATTTAATACTGTGTGTGTGGTAGTCTAGTATTCTTTGTAATATCAGAGCTTTATTATGGTAAATAAGGTAAGCATAAAGTGAGCACGTGCAGCTGCCAGAATTAAACACATCCACTGGGGGCGCTGGCTTGAAGCCATCATCCAGGAAAAATCTGGAACCGAGTTTTGTTCTCTGGCTAGTTTTTGTAAATATTAGAATTTTTTCTTTCTTTTTACTGTATTTACATTTTCCTGCATCTGTTCTAATGGGATCTGGAGTTTTTACAGTTTACAGTTACTCTGAAATAAAGAGATAAAAAAAACTGTATGTCATTTAGGGGTGTGCGATATGGCCCTAAAATAATATCAAGATATGTCATGGTATTATCGCGATAACGATAATCTTGTTGATATGACAAAAAAATAATAAAAATACACTACTGCAACAAAAAAATAAATAAAAATTCACTACTGCAACAAAACAAAAACTTTTTTATAAGACATTTTTTTTGTATATGATATGATATTGCACACCTCTAACAAAGACATAAAAAAAAGAAGAATTTTAGCAGATTTGTAACAGAGGTCAATGATTCAGAATGTCATGATACTAATAATAATGCACTCCATATATCTCCATATATCCAGGATTAAAGTAAAATAAATTATACTGGACAGATATAATAATAGTCTCTACTAGATATTTATTAGGAAATGAGAACAGTGTGAATTTTTCTTTTGCTTAAAACGGCCAAAAAATTATTACTCTGATGTGATGATTAGGGGTGAGTGTTATGGCACGATATTTCAGGGTATAATATCGTTCACGATATTCAAAAATGTTGGCGATATTATCGTGTACGATACGATATGGCACAACCCTAATGTCAAAAAAAAAAAAAAAAGTTTATCTCATTTCATTTTTTTAAATATGACTGGAACAGAGGAAGGTGACTATCTGAATATACTTAAATATTTGTTTCATTTGAACATAAAGATGTACATAAAGCCTCATTTTAGCAACTGCTTCGGATTTCAGTTTAGGAATCTACATCTTCTTCTGTAGACACACAAGGCATTTACTGTTAAATAGCCAAAGACAAACTGTCAGCTGATGTTTTAATGTTTAATAGTAAAAACTGATTTAACATCTTTTTTTTTTTTTTTTTTTTTTGCAAATCTCACTTAACAGTATTAACTGTGTGTGCTATTATTACACACAGCATCCGGCTGACAAACCAGACAGAATGGTGCCACAACCAGTAAAATTCAGACAGGATTTCTACAGCCGGGCTGTCGCAACACTCCCACGCTCACTACTAAACACACACGCACACAGAAAACACACACAGAAAACACACACTCCTACAGACTCTCAGACACACTCCACAGCGCTCAGAGCTGCAGGCAGAAAAAGCATAAAGAAAGCATTTGTTATTTGTGTTTATTAGCCGGGTGTAACGGCTCTCGGTCCGTGCCTCTGCACATCCAGCCTGAGAACACAGGCAGACTGAACGATGGTGAAACAGTGAGGACCGTGTGTTTGCTTGCTGCGGCGGACGGTAAATGTTTGTGGAAAGGCTGGGCATGATGCAAATGATGCTAAACTCTCGTGATTATTTACTAAAGAAGAGACTTGGACAGATGCTGCCGTAAACAAGCAATTACAATGGCAAGAACACACTGACGTACACTGGCCTGCAGCTAGGATTAGATACACGACATGGACAAAAGTGTTGGGACACATGCTCATCTCTTTTAAAAGAGTATTAAAATAGAAAATAGTTTAATCTGCTTTTCTTGGAGTAACTCGGAGTCTCTAATGTTCAGGGAAAGCTTTCTACTATATTTAGAAAAATTGCTGTGAGGATTTTAATTGAATTCGGAGAGATGCATTAGTGAGGTCAAATGAGGTCAGGTTGGGTTCACAACTCACTCAAAATGTATTGTATGGAGAACCATCATTCCAGAGAGAGCTCCTGCTCCACAGCTTTACAGTACTTCTCCACATGGGTTAGACAAGCTCTACGTTTGAATATGTATATGTATGTGGGTGCTTGTTCAGTAGATAAACACATTCATTAAAAAGGGTGTCCACAAACTAAGGGCGATATTTTATCGAAACCGATTGAAATTATATCACATCTAAGTCAAAAAGATGATCGACGTTCCCTCCCTCTAAGCTGCGCAAATGCCGCAGCACACTGTAGCCGACGCCACGGACATTGTGACTGCTCAAAGAGCAGCCCTTTCTCCAGGGAATGTGGGCATTCTCATCTTCTTAAAGAAAAACTTGAAAATATAAAAATAACAGTTTTGTCTAGCCTCAAATATGTTAATAGTTTTGGTACCTTAAGGAGCATCTTTCTCTCAGATAAAGTTAATTATATATCTTTGTTAAAGAAAAAAACTTCTCATTCTCAGGGGCCGAGTCTTATTTTTCTTGTTTAACTGTTATAGTAGGATAGAGTTCAGTTTGTCAAGGCTCTAATTGTTCTATTATTTTGTACATGACTGTTCCTGTATTTTTTTATTATTTATTTTGTTATGTTGCACATTGCTGTTTTAATAGTGCACACTGCTGCTACCAAAAAAAAGCCACTAGATGGCATTACATATATATCTTAATTAAATGATTTAAATTTGACCATTAATGCCTAATGTGGTGTATTACAGATCACTTGTATCACTTTGCATCACTTATATCAAGCCCACCTTTTGAAATAAGATATTGTAAATTTGATGAATCAAACCAATGACTGACCATAGACTAATCCTAAACTGGCATAGGCCTCTCTGCTGTAAAAAAAAAAAAGAAAAAGAAAATTGAGAATCGAATCAAACCGTGACACTAAAATTGGAAATAAAATCGAATCGAGGATTTAGAGAATCGTGACACCCCTACCACACACATATGAATTATTTTATTTCAGAGAAATAATGTATTTAAAATGTCTAAATCTTCAGCTGTTTGTCCAGTACACAAAGAGAAAATTCAATCATTCATTTTTGATCCCGGTTGACAGCCCCCACATCCCATAAACCCAAGAGACTGACTCTAATGTTCAGGCTAGCCATTGTTAGTACAGTAAATATTGGCTTAACAGGGATCATGTTGTTAAATTACCCGTGATATTGCTGCAGGAAAGTCCATTATTAGCTGACCAGAGGGAGAAGTGTTCTTTGTCCATGTTTCTTATTATGAGGCTAAATTAGGGTCATTACTGTGTGCAGGAATCTCTAGGCACATGCAGTTCAACATTCCCTAGTGTGGTTGGAGCAGTTCTGTAGTCCTGTCTCAACCTGGACACATTTTCTACTTGATTTGGAGGTAAGAAAGGCTTAGAAATTCAATTTGATTCAAATTTATTTATATAGCACTTTTCGCAACAAATGTTATCACAAAGCAGCTTTACAGAGATCCAGGTCCAAAAATGTTTAAAGTAGGCCAAGGCGACCATGGCAAGGAAAAGTTCCCTCAAGGGAAGAGGGAAAATAAGAGTAAAGGGTAAAAAGAGCATAAAGTAAAGAATAACAAGCACAGTTTTGACCCTTGTAGAACACCATATGTTACTTTGGTTTAATGGGATTATTTGTTATTTAAATAAACTTATTAAATAAACACAGTCAAATAGGCCACATGTAATCCAAGTGAGGACAGGTCATTCAGGATTAATAACGATAAGATTTTTTTATATTGCTGATTGGGCTGGACAATAATTAAGTAATAAAGTATTAAAATACAAAATGTTTCAATAGCAGCAATACAAATTACTTGATGTTTCAAAATATGTTACTTACAGCATCTGTTATTTCATCTTTTCAGAAGTTTGTAAGTACAGACATCCAGTGTAGGCGTTCTCTGATGCTTCTTTGAGTCTTTCCATTGTTCACATCGATTATGGAACTCCATTTTATCAACCAAAACATATCCAATTTCATCCAGCCCTATTTCTGATTTACTCTTAATCTCAATCTTGACAATTCTACAAACTATTGTTTAACAAAATACCACTATTACAAAGTCTTGCTCTCAGGCTCTAATGATCTCGCTCACAACACTGCATTTTAGATAATAAATATTTTTACAGCAGTTAGTGAATCATTTATGACAGTTACTGCATAATAAATCCTGAGTAGCAAAATAATAAGTCTAGAGTTGAAGGGGTTAAGTGTTTACAGACCCTGAAAAGTGGAGGGAAATCTGGAGCATTAGCCACGTTCTGTCCCCTCCACATATTAGTAAATCGATACAGCCCACTCAGAAAGCTAAACTGATTAGGCTTTTGGATCCGGGACAATTATGACACAATGGCGCAGCAATGTTGCCGTCGGCCTCGGCTGAAACTCTCATGTTTCGGCTTCAGGACCGCGGTTAGATGATGGGGAAATTACCGATTCAAAACGTTACATTCCAAGGCAAATGTAATTATCGCAAAATACATACGGATTTAAAACGTGTTGAAGTCTGGTTACGCTCAGCAGCTACGAAGTGGATTTGATTTTACAGTGCGGGGTCTAATCCCCGTAATCCAGCAGCCAAAAACCCACAAGAAAAGGCTATTAGCCTCTGCAATAAGCCAAGATTTGACAATGATTAGACAGCTAATAAAGTTCATGAACAAGTAGCAGAATAAGCAGAAAAGGGAGAAGGACGAGAGAGAGAAGAGAGAGAGAGTGTGTCTGAGAGAGAACAAGAAAGTGAGAGAAAGAGCACACAAAAAAGCGAGAGGTAAGAGAGTGCAAGAGTGACAGAAAGAGAGTGGAGAAAGAAAAAGAGAGCGAGAGCACGGGAGAGAAAGGCTAAAGAGAGTGAAACAGAGTAAAAGTGGAGAGAGAGAAAAAGTGGAGAAAGAAAGTGAGAGAGAGAGCACAAGAGAGGAAGTAAAGAGAGAGACGGAGAGAGAAAGTGCGAGGGAAATGTGTGAGGGAAAGACGAGAGAGAAAGTGAGGCTGGATTGCATTACTGTACAGATTGACTGGAAGCCTTTTATGACTTGACAAGAACTTGGCCTGGCGTAGTCGACAAGAAAAACAAGCAGGAGGCATTCCCAGGACTTTCACACCGAGTCCAAAACATCAGTCTCCTGACAAACCCTGCGCCCTCATCTGCCAGCAGTTTCATCCCACTAATATATGGATCGCATATGGGCTTTGTTGCTTAGTTATTAGCATGACCGAGACGCAATCAGGCAACATGTTAAACTTGCCAAAACTGAAAAACAGGGAATTACACTATGTGAATTCCTTTATTGCAAAAATTATTAAAAATGTAACATCCACTGAATTAAACTCTTAATTAGATACAATTTTAATTAAAAGGTTTGAGGTGTTTATTTGTGCTTTAAAACAAAAGTCCCTTCATATTAATGACATATTACATCCAGCGACACTTCTATCTTGTACGATAGCATTGATTAACTGATTAAACTATATAGATTTAAACTTAATATAAAAGAACTTAATATAAGCAAAGGCAAAGGCAAGTCCTAATATATAAATACCAATTAATAAAACTGAATTATACTGTGATAAAAAACACATATTAAACTAAATTGAATAATGTCTATATCACACAAAAACGCTAATATTTGTGTTTAGCAAATAGTGTACCTTATCAAGCCATGTTAAAAAAGGAAAACATTCAATAGACTTGATTTAGTATATCCACATAAAAAAAGATGAACCATTTTTATTAACTTATTAACGCTTATTTTTGACAATAACTGTTGGTGGAATGCAGAGGTGGGCAATATGACAATATTTTATCGTAATAAGATAATGTTATTTTGTTATTTTGTCTACTTTTCTGGGCATATTGTAAGAACTGTGTACTGTGAAAATATCACTCAGCCATAGTGCTATCATAAAATGCATTTAATGCTTTCAATACATCATTTTTTCAGTGCAATACTAAACATATTAAGCATATTTAACAGCAAATTAGTAAATTGGAGAACACTGGAGAACACTGGCTAAAACTGAACTAAAGCAGCTGAGGGCCTACTTGGCAACTGTTGTATATAAGAGTGCAGCTGAGTGTTATCTGATTTAAAATCTAAAAGACAAATACTTTTAGGAAATGGATAAAAGTGAATACTGACAGCTAAAATTCAGCATAAACACAAAAATACCCATACAAAATCCATATTAAAGGATCAAATAGAGCTGTAGTCACCGTAGTTCAGTGCTAACGCAAGGCTTGGCAGCGAGCTCAGTGCGCAAACAGAGCAGTGCTTGAGTGTCGCCACCTTAGCGCAGGTAGCTCACCGCTACCTGTTTAGCATCCCGCTACAATATGGCGGCCGCTAAGTAGAGCAGACAGGCCAGGGATGTCAGCGGCCAGTTCTGGTACAAACACATTAATATCAACGTCACTCACTGCCCCCGCCGAGCCGGGGCCCAGACGGATTGTGTTTCGGCGTACGTTCGGAGGGAAAAAGTCGCCTCATGCACCGGGCCGCGTTTTTTTAATTAGCTAATGGCACTAGCCGTTTCATCTTCCGCTAGCTGTGTTGATTGCTCACAAAAGCCTCCCTTCAACTCCAAACACGGTGTCTTGGCAGCTGACGGGCCTGTACGTCTCAGCGTCTGCTGCCGGGGATTTCAGAGCAAGCGTGTCCAAAACTCAGTCTAATAAATCTTTATATACGTTTGCTGCTTTCACACTAACAGGAGGGAGGAAAAAAGAGGAAATTCCATGATCTATGCCTTCTCCGGCAGGTTCCCTCGTCCAATTTTCCTTCCAGCAGAAGGTTTGTGTGTTTTCAAGCCTTAAAAAAAAAAAACTTGTGCTAGAGGGTGTGTCCATATTTCAAGTGCAACCTAATGAGGAAAAGCTAAAAAAAGATACATGCTAAAGAAGCAGCGTCAGTTATTAAATGTGTCAGAAATGTGGTAGGCTGTGTGTGATTTACTTTAATGGAATGACAGAACAAGTCATTTCAGTAATTATTATTTATGTAACATTTATAATTTTAACAAATTGGATTCTTATGAGTTCTTGCTAATAAATGGACTTTGACCCAGCGGACAGTGATTAGATCTCCTCCCAAAGGTGCAGTCGTCCTTCTGCTTTCTTTGCTTTTCCAGAGCATTTCATTTACAGCCCGTTATGCTGAGTCATGCTGCTCCGCCCACTGAAACACTGACACTTTCATTACACAGCTTTCTCATAAGGGAATACACCATTATAGAGGAATGATGATGATATTGGTGGTGATGGTGATGATGAAGACAAAAATGAAAAACAAAACTGTCCAATAACAGATTTATTGCTCATCGTAAACTTAGGTCCATGCGCAGAATAAAGAATTACTAATAGAGCACAAACACATCCAGCAATTACGACACATTTTGCTAATTTAATAAGCAATGATATAGTCCACACTCTGAGGTGAGGTCAGTCCACTCCCAAGAGTCCTTCATGCTTTGTGGAGAAATCAAAAGTTAAAATATGAAATATGTCTGTTTTTTGGTGCTTTTTAATTGTTAATGCAACCGGATGTGACATTGTTCGCCATTCCACACAAATAAAATGGTTTCTGTTCCTTTCCAGTGGGAAACAAAAAATGTTTTAAAATATTAATTCATTACATTTTAACTGGCTAATGTATAAAAGGCTATTGGTTGTACTTTTCTCTCTAATAATACACCTAGTAATACAAATGCTGCCCTTTCTTCTGTAATCCATGTTTTTAAACATGAAATCCATGTTCTTACTAGAAAGCTTTCTATCTTCACTGTGAGGATTTAATTGCATTTAGTAACAAAAAGTTCCTATATAATCCCAAAAGTATTGAATGAGGTATAGGGCGCCAAGTGGTCCAGCAGTCTAAAGCACTGCCACTATAATCAGGAGATTGCTGGTTCGAATCAGAAGGATTCGAGCAATCAGAGGAATTAAGGAATGGACAATAATAATTAATTGCTGCACCTGCCGCCTTTCTAAAGACGTAAAATGGCCTAAAGTTAACTAGTTAACCAGAAGCTATGTTGCTGAACTTTGGGGCTCCACTGCTATATATATATGTATTGAGTATCAATTCTTAGAGGGAGCATTTCACCCCCTGTGACTTTTTTCCAAGGGGTAGTGTGCAAAAGAAAATGGAATTGGGCCTAAGCTTAGTCTTGGACTACACAACTTTTTAAATGGAGATTTTCTGTTTAATCTTGATAATTTGTTTTCTGATTGTATGACATACTGTTTTCTATAAAAATATACCTGAAACATGCAGTTCATAGGAACTGCTACCCATCATTTACAAGCTACAAGCTACAATAGTTTAGCAGTAGCACAAAAAACCTATAGAGAAACATATTAAACACCAAGCTTGTCTTAACCAATCAATTACACTGGTCGAATAGTAAAAAATATTATTTTTCTGCACTATTCCTCTAATCCTTACGATACGCCACTGCTTTATTAATGATGTTTTGACCAGGTGACTGATTTCCATAACAGCCAGAGTCTGAAACAGACCACCTAACCCGTCAGAGGAAGGCTTAGCAAAGCGATCCTCTTGTCACCGTCCTGTGATGATGTTTCTGCAGGATATTCACAGGAAATCAAATCCAGACTCCGAATGCACGGCTGTGTAAAAACATCACTGATCACTTATAAGAGGCACAGAGGCATTTCCAGAAAGCATCACAGCTTTTCACCATCATACGTATTCCCTTACGGAAAGATCAGCATAGCGTAACGTGCGTAATGATTTAAATATGTTTCAGTGCACTCTTGGCTCCAGATATTCGCCCCCCCACCCCTTCACCCCTTCACCAACACTGAAATATTTGAAGCGAACTGTTCTCCGCAACTTTTTTTCATTACCTTTTTTGACATCGGAAATATGTATAAGCTGTCTCATAAGATATGTAGGGAAATGTTCAGCCCAGTTTTACAGCACAGCAAATAGGTATGCAGGGTCAGTGTTGGAGCAGCAGAAAGAAAGGAAAAGAAAGGGAATCCAATGCACAGTAATAAAAAAAACGGGATTATCCAATACATATCCAGACGATTAAAACACAATCTGACAATAATCAAACGTACACCATAATGAGTATATTACTGACTTTAAAGCGACAGTCCACAAGAAGTTTTTTTTTTTAAATAATTTATAACTGTCGATCTTACAGCATCACTCTACAGTCAGTGCACTCAGAGGAAAGCGCTGCAAATCTACTCTAATACATCAGCCAACAGATGCCTGTGATGACCAGCATCACAATGTGAGTGATGAGGAGAAGGAGCACCACCTAGCCAACCAAAAAGAGCATGGCAACAGTCCATAAATATCCGGGATCTGACTGAAAAGTGGTTTAAACATTCTTTTCTGCTGAAATCGGTTGGATTTCTTTTTCTTCATCCTTCATACTTTAGCAGTGCAACAACAAACACCGTAACATGACACTATACGCCCCTCTGAAGCCTAATAGCAAGAGGCAGTTAGAGCAAAAACTTTCCCTGTCCTGTTGCTGCTGTTTCACGACACTCTCCTACTGTCCCGCGGAGCTCAGCTACTGTCGCGCGGAGCCTTTTAACTCTCTCGCTGAGCATTTTAACTGTCTCATGGAGCTTTTAAACTGTCTCGCAGAGTTCATCTACTGTCCTGCGGAGCTCAGCTACTGTCTTGCGGAGCTCTATAACAGTTAAAGATCTCGGCAGGACAGTTAAAGAGCTCCGCAGTACAGTTAAAGAGCTCCGAGGTACAGTTAAAGATCTCGGCAGGACAGTTAAAGAGCTCCGCGGTACAGTTATAGAGCTCCGCAGGACAGTTAAAGAGCTCCGCAGGACAGTTAAAGAACTCCGCGGTACAGTTAAAGAGCTCCGCGGTACAGTTAAAGAGCTTCGCAGGACAGTTAAAGAGCTCCGCAGGACAGTTAAAGAGCTCCGCAGGAAAGTAGCTGAGCTCCGCCGTACAGTTAAAGAGCTCTGCAGGACAGTTAAAGAGCTCCGCTGTACAGTTAAAGAGCTCCGCAGGACAGTTAAAGAGCTCCACTGTACAGTTAAAGAGCTCCGCAGGACAGTTAGAGAGCTCCGCTGAACAGTTAAAGATCTCCGCGGTACAGTTAAAGAGCTCCACACGACAATAGCTGAGCTTCGCGGTACAGTTAAAAAGCTTGAATCGATTTTTTCCTGCACCCCTAATCTTCAGCCTTTTTCTTTTTCTGCTGCTACCTGCTAATATCATCACAGCAGTTAAAATCAAGCTGTTTTTTGTTTCTCACTGCAGTGTCTGTTAATGGCATCTGAAGGACAGCAAAGAGTGACCTGTTACAACTTTAAAAGCTGTTACATGATCCATGAACAAATGTCTGGATCTCCTTTTAAAGCACAGAGAGTTAAACACTAGCGAGAGATTGTGTACTAATCAGCAGAAATGACCATGTTTAAACACGGCCGAGCGGGAACCTCTGTGTGAACCATCAGACAGTGAACGCCTGCTCCAGACAAGCATTTGAATCAGCATCCACCCAAGAGCCAGGGCCAAGTTATTCATGTAATAGAATTAAACCAATAAATTCCAGAGGAAATTCAATGCAGGCACAATCATTAAAGTCCAGCCCTCGACATGAGTCCGCTCATTAAACATGAATAATAAAATGAGCTGAGCATTATCAAAAGATACAGCTTTGATGAATATTTACACAAATGTCAGGTTTGTAAGCTGAGACATCAAATCCATGAGCAAATACACGCAAAGCGCTCATATACTGTATATCGAAGACGAAATAGAGTGGAGAGAGAGAGAGAGAGAGAGAGAGAGAGAGAGAGAGAAAAAGGGAGGAAAAGAGAAAGAGACAGAGAAGGGGCAACAGGCACTGGATATATTTTTAATATTAATGCAGACAGGAGGGAGAAAAAATTTAATAAACTAAAACAACACTCGAATTAGGCATGAAACACAACAGGATATTGCAGTGAGATTATGTTGTTTCCTTTTAGCTGTTCTCTCCGACTACCGCAGAAACAGCCCGCGGCCATCATTAATTGGATAAGGGTCAACCAGAAACTCTCAGACGTTTTTACAGAGCGCTTTTTAACGATGTTTTTGCGTTTTTACATGCATGGTATTAAAAAACTGCAGCCAGGTACGGACGGTGACAAATCTGAGAGTCAGAGGGTGTCTCGTGTTCGGAATAATGACTTTTTCCTGCCAAGGCACCGCATGAAACAAATGCAGCACAGCTGGGAGAGGGCGAGAGAGAGAGAGAGAGAGAGAGAGAGAGAGAGAGAGAGAGAGAGAGAGAGAGAGAGAAGAGTGTGAGAGAGAGAGATTGTTATGTTTGGATGCAGAGGGATCATGCCTTTTGAATGCTGCCTGGAATCTGCAGTTGGAAAGATAATAAAGGGATTAGTTGGGTTTTTCTGGAGCATTTGCTTCTAAATCAAACCGTCTCATCTGTTTCCTCTGTACAAAATAGCTGGAATTCCGGAATACCTTTGTCTATTGCATGAGCAACACGGACACAACGCTGCTTCAGTCAAAATTCTTGTACAGTGAAGAAATAGACAGACATTTCAGTGAGGTATAAATAAGGTTGTTGCACAACAAAGGGAAGGCAAGGAAGTACATAAACACACAAACAGAAGTACACAAACAAATATATAAGCATAAAGTCATGCAAAACCCCACTCACATTCTCATTCAATGCAGAAGGACTCACACCTATATCCCACAGGTCAGCGCAGCATTCTTTTAAGTCTAAGTGACCTGGCAAAAGTCACAGGATGCTAGTTTCTGTCCAAAAATATTTAGCATATCAGTGTATATACAATAATGCAAACAGATATGGTGATATAGAGATGATATAATTAAATACATACAATTGAGATGAGAAATGCATAAATCAACTTCTAAATAAATACCAAAAGCTTGTAAGAATGAGAAAAAGAAAATAGGACACCCCCACATTTATAAATACTGAAAATTGCACAATTGTACAATTAGAATAAAGAAAAAAAGAGCAGCATATCAGTTGCAGATAGTAAGAACATGATGATTTATTTCAAACCTGATGCTAAAGTGGGGGCTGACCATGCAACATGACGAAGACCTAAAACTTTCCTGTGAATTTAACTAGGAACGGTTAAAAAAAAAAAGAAACAGAGAGTTTTGGAAGTTGTTACAGAAGTGAAAATATTCTGCACGTAAGAATTAGAAAAAAAATCTAATTCAATTGATGTCAGAAACTAGTAAACAGTAACAGGAAGTCATGTGACAGGAAGTAGTACTGCATCCCATGACTTCTGCCAAGTATTTTATAAGGTAAACGCACTGCACTGACCTGTGGGATATGCTTGTGTGGTCTCCTAAATTGAATGAGGATGTGATTTCTGCTAGTGTCTGTTCGCTTGGAAAATTTTAGCCAGATGTTGCCAGTCCCGATCATTATCACAAAGTGTGCTGTTCACTGTGGGTGGTAATGGTAATAATAATGCCCACGCAACTAAAAAAAATGGAATGTCTATATGGTATATATCCGACTCCTATAATTCACTTTACCTTGCCATGAGCACACTGCCCAACTAGTGTTTAACCACACTCACAAGATAACACCTCACAATCTATACAGTTGTGGGCATTCTCAAGTTGATCCTTGAGACAACACTCCTTGTTCATTTCACATAATGCTGGATCATGACTTTTGGCTCACACATAAAGACAAGTATTCACACTCACGCACGCTGTTTTCCTGTGCTGCAAACTTAACCTGAGAAATTTTTATTAGCAAGTCACTCTACCACCCTGTTCCTGCCAACAATTAATTCCCAGAACATTCTAAACGTGTGTGTGTGTGTGTGTGTGTGTGTGTGAGTGTGTGCGTAAACTGTTGCCCAACTCTTTTACTGGCTTTCAGCACAGCCCAGTATGTTATCCTACGGCAGCATCCAGCCCTTTCTGCCACAGTATTTGGGCTTGTTCGCAGGCCAACGCCTGGTTAGCATCTTGCAGCTCGAAAAAGACCAGTTGTTTGCTGTTCTGTCTTGTCAGTCGACACTGAGTGACATCAGGGCTGCATTTCACTACACATACTGGCCAAAGCATGGAGAGCAAAAGCAGAGCCCTTAAACAACACCCTCAGCAAACAATACAAAATGAGAGAGAGAGAGTAAGAGAGAGAGGGAGAAAGAGAGAGAGTAAAGGTGAAACTTTTCATTAAGACAGTAATACTGAGATCTATTACCATTTATTTAATTATAAATAAGCTAAATTACATTTACAAGCCTATTATATGTATCAATCCAATATCTGTATTATTATTATGAATTAATTTCCCCATGTAGGTCCATTTCCTGCCCACACTGCAGACTAAATGTGTAACCAACTGTATTTGTATCTCATACAGAGTAGCATGCGGTAGAGACATGTAGAGTAGGACAAAGTGAGATTGAGAGTGAGACAGAATGACGTAAAGTGAAGCAGAGCAGGGCAGTATGAGAAAGAGTGAGGCAGAGCAAGGTAGAGGGAGACAGCATGAGGTAGATCATGGGAGAGTGAGGTAGAGCATGGTAGAGTGAGGTAGCGTGAGCCAAAGTGAGGTAAAGCAAGTTAGAGTAAAGTAGAGTGAGGCAGATTGAGGTAGAGTATGCTACAGCAAGACAGAACAAGGCAGAAAGAAGTACAGTGAGGTAGAGCAAGGTAAAGCAAGACAGAACGAGGCAGAGAGAAGTAGAGTGATATCGAGCGAGGTTAAGCGATGCAGCTTGAGGTAGAGTATGGTACAGCAAGACAGAAGAAGGCAGAAAGAAGTAGAGTGAGGTAGAGTAAAGTAATGGAGGGTAGAGTGAGGTAGAGGTCCACAGTGAATGCTCACACCAAACTACTTGTTATTCTGGGAAAAATAAGTGCAGCCAAGCCAAGTGTTGAAAAACCTTACAGAAGATTAGATTAAATCTTAAATCAGGTTTCACATCGATATTGTGATATCCAGCAACATTATCGCGCATCACTTTTATTGTCCATATCACACACCCCAAAAGCTGGCTATAAATGTTGTTATTGTCTGAGAATGCTTGTCTCTGCTATGATCTGAGAAAAATATACATTAATAGGGTCTAGAGGAAGCCACTGGTTACTAAGCTAATGGGAAGGGATCAGGACATCCCTCATTTTTGTTACACAATCTGATGCAACTATGTGTGACCTGATCTATGTCCAGTTCTTGAGGAAGGCCTTGAGTATTCCCAGTTCTCACCCAACGCCTAGTTTATCTAAGAGGAGACCAGTACACAAAACTTCTTTTAACTGTTTCTGAACTGTGTTCTAACTGTGTTCTTTTAACCAACACTTCAATAACTTTACTGATTAACAACACATTCTTCCCACAGACTACTGACCACTGACGTTATGTTCACTTGGGTTTAGTATTGGAAAAGCACCATCATTCCAGAGAACACTGTTCCACTGCTCCACAGCTCAATGTTGGGGACGTTTTCCTCGTTTAGTATTAGGCATAGTGCCAACAGATTCATAGGTTCAGAGGTTCTACTGGAAATACTTATCTATATAGACTTGTCAAGCTATGTGTGAACATCTGCACATATCTATCAGTAATCTGTGCAAAAGTTTATTCAGAAACCCATGGCCAATACCGATATTAGTGTAATATTTTCCTTTTCTTTCTTTTATCGATCTGTTTTCCCCTTAAATATCCCATCCAGCATTTTCAGCTGAAATTGGCCCCATTCCATACCCATCTATACTCATACGCCATCTGTAATCTATATGTATACTGTGTACACATGTCAACGGCCCTCACATCTACACACACTATAATAACACCAGTAGGCAAGTCCGGAAACACTGGGACTGGAATGGTTTCCAGAGCTCCACACAGTTCACTAAAAAGAGTACGGTTCCGCAGAAGAACAGGAATTTGGGCAACGTAATCCCATCTGCACCCGTCCAGCTGCTCCGAGAACACCACTGTCCTCCAGAGGACAAACAGCAGATCTGATAATCAACCCAAAAGGAACTACTTAATGCTATTGAACATAAATATTAGCATGCACACACACCATATACATGAGCCCGTAGTGGCCCTGAACGGGTCTGGAACTGATTATTTGGATATGCAAAGATGTCCCGGGACATTCGGGTATATGGGGCCTACTTCAAAACAATCAGTTAGAATATCGGTGAATTAAAAGGCTTTTTGGACTGCGGCTCTTATTTGAAACAGAATACATCTGACAAGAAATCAAACAATTCTCCGAACTGAGCAAGAGGGGAATTTCGGTGGTCATCTGTTCTATGGTTCTTTCTGTGGTCTAACAGACTACTACATTTTTCCAAGTGTTTGCTTTGGACGCAGAGCCAATTCCCTTAATACTTGTGGGACAGCTAAACGTTTAAAACTCCCATTTAAAAGGATCAAGTGCATGCATTGTTTGGTTATGTTAAACAGATGTGTCGGCCCTTCGAGATTTCAATCATTCCCTCCTCCAAAACAAAAATGAGAGCTTAAGAAAATAAACACGGTTTCACCCTACACAAATTGTGGACTAATTGTGTATTTGGACTGACTGGTCGGTGGTGGTCTGAGGGCTTTTTTTTTTCCTCTGTGCGAGTTGGGAACTCGAGGAAAAGGCAGTTTGACATTGATTAGTGTGTTGACTTGTGAAATTTGAGAGTTTTTACCTGGATGAATTGAGTTTTGCCACAGCTCTGTTTCTGTAACTACAAACTACAGATCGAATTAAATCCTCCAACCCTTCAGCAGACCTTCAGGTGCAATCACAAACTGTGGTGACATGTGATATGGTTGTGAGGAAAGAGAAGGAAAACAGTTTTAGACGTCCATCAGAAAGCGCTGCAAGAAACCAAGCGACTAAAATAACCATGTCTTTTTCCGAGCCCTCTACTGTGGAGACTGAGTCTAATAAACCTTACCTAAGCATTATTACTGCTGCTACAATGCATTTAAGCTTAAAAATAAAAAAGAATTACTGGTGTGTCAGTGCTACACATCAATTACTAGGCAATATACGTATATATTGTGTGTATCAGCATGCATGTGTTGCTGGTACAAAAAACAACAACTAAGAGATCTTTGGCTTTAGCTGTGTTTATAGATAAATAACAGAACAGAATCTTCTATATATGTGACTTAGTGAGCATTTTAATCTAGGTAATATACACAAATTAAATAGTACTAAGAAGGTTCTCTTGTGTGCCTTACAGAAAAAAAGACTATTGTAGCACAGAGTAAAGTAGCATGAGCTAACTAACCTTTAAAATATACAGTTAAATCTGATACCCCTATATTGTGACACCACATCTGTTCTTGATCAGTGCAGCCAAACTTCCTTCATAAAATCACAAGAATCTCTGTGGATTTGACCTGTAACATTGTGGATCTGAACTTTAAAAGTGTAGATTTAACCTGTAGCGCTGTAGTTTTAACCTGTAACATTTCAGATCTGACCAGTACCCCTGTGGATTTAAACAGTAACATTCTGTATCTGACTCGTAACCTGCAACACAAGAAACTCTGGGAACCTGATCTACAACAATGTGGATTTAATATGTAACATGGTAAATCTGACTGGCAGCAACGGTGACTTGACCTCTCATACTGCTGATTAATGTAACACTGATAATTTGATCAGTAACACTGTAGCTTGAATAAGTAATGTTTTTTTATTTGACCTGAAATGTGTAATGACCTGAAACACTATGGGCCTGACCTGTAAAACTAGAGATCTGACCTGTAACACTGTTGGTATCTCACATGGAACACAGTGAATCTGGCTTGTAACACTGTGGAACTGACCTGTAACACTGTGAATGTAACCTGTAACACTGTGGATCTGACCTGTAACACTGTGGATCTGACCTGTAACACTGTGGATGTGACCTGTAACACTGTGAATGTAACCTGTAACACTGTGGATCTGACCTGTAACACTGTGGATCTGACCTGTAACACTGTGGATCTGACCTTTGATCATGTGGATCCGACCTGTTACTATGGATCTGACCTGTAAGACTGTGGATTTGACCTGTAACACTGTGGATCTCACCTGTAACACTGGGAATGTAACCTGTAACACTGTGGATCTGACCTGTAACACTGTGGATCTGACCTTTGATCATGTGGAGCCGACCTGTTACTATGGATCTGACCTGTAAGACTGTGGATTTGACCTGTAACACTGTGGATCTGACCTGTAACACTGGGAATGTAACCTGTAACACTGTGGATCTGACCTGTAACACTGTGGATCTGACCTTTGATCATGTGGAGCCGACCTGTTACTATGGATCTGACCTGTAAGACTGCGGATTTGACCTGTAAGACTGCGGATTTGACCTGTAACACTGTGGATCTGACTTGTAACACTGTGGATCTGACCTGTAACACTCTGGATGTGACCTGTAACACTGTGGATGTGACCTAGTACACTGTGGATCTGACCTGTAACTGTGTAGATCTGACCTGTAACACTGTGGATCTGACCTTTGATCGTGTGGATCCGACCTGTTACTATGGATCTGACCTGTAACACTGTGGATCTGACCTGTAAGACTGTGGATCTGACCTGTAAGACTGTGGATTTGACCTGTAACACTGTGGATCTGACCTGTAACACTGTGGATCTGACTTGTAACACTGTGGATCTGAATTGTAACACTGTGGATGTGACCTAGTACACTGTGGATCTGACCTGTAACAGTGTAGATCTGACCTGTAACACTGTGGATCTGACCTTTGATCATGTGTATCCGACCTGTTACTATGGATCTGACCTGTAAGACTGTGGATCTGACCTGTAAGACTGTGGATCTGACCTGTAAGACTGTGGATCTGACCTGTAAGACTGTGGATCTGACTTGTAACACTGTGGATCTGACTTGTAACACTGTGGATCTGACCTGTAACAGTGTAGATCTGACCTGTAACACTGTGGATCTGACCTGTAACACTGTGGATCTGACTTGTAACACTGTGGATGTGACCTGTAACACTGTAGATCTGACCTGTAACACTGTGGATGTCACCTGTAACACTGTATATTTGACCTGTAACACTGGATGTGACCTGTAATACTGTGAATGTGACCTGTAACACTGTGGATCTGACCTGTAACACTGTGGATCTGACCAGTAACTCTGTGAATCTGGCCTGTAACACTGTGGATCTGACCTGTTACACTGTGAATTTGGCCTGTAACACTGTGGATCTGACCTGTAACACTGTGGATCTGATCTGTAACACTGCGGATGTGACCTGTAACACTGCGGATGTGACCTGTAACACTGTGGATCTGACATGTAACACTGTTGATTTGACCTGTAACATTACTGATTTGAGGACCCTTGTAGTCACTCACCATACACTTGTTGGGCTTCTCTCCAGAGTGGACCCTCATGTGGATAAGCAGCTTGTAGCGAGCGTTGAATGGCTTGTAGCGGCGGATACATCCAGCCCAGAAGCAAGTGAAGTCCTCGCCTTTCCTCTGATCAATATGCACCTTTTCGATGTGCCTCACCAGCTCTTCCTGCTGGTCATATGCAGCACTGCAGTCGATCCATCGGCATATTTGCTTATCATTAAAAACGCTGGAGTCGTCCCGCTCCAGGGCTTGCAGGCCAGCCGGGCCTGAGACTCTGGGTCCAGGTGGAGGCTGCTGAGGCTGCTGCTGGTTGTGCAGGTGCAGCAGTGCACCTGTACCGGAGCCCATATTATACTGGTGCAGGTGGTACGGAGGAGGCATGGGGGTCCGCTGCTGCTGCTGTTGCTGCTGCTGCTGTCCACGGTTGGGTGAAAGAAACTGATGGTGAAAAAGCTCCTCCTCAGACGGAGAGAAATCGTCCATTGGCTCCTGTTTCAAAACCGCGGATGGTCGCTGACCCCCAGAGTGCATGAGCAAACCGAGGCCGTCAGCTGGCCCAGGCTGCATGGAGCCCGGATCCTCACACGAAGATACAGAGGATGAAGAGGAGGAGGATGAGGATGAGGAGAGAGACAGCAGGCAGCAGGTGGAGGGTGAGACTGAGGGGTCCCGAGGGCTGGGAGCGGGTGCAGGCTTGATGGCAGGGTATCCACAGGTCGTTAAAAAGTAAAAAAAAAACATAAAAGAGCATTAAATCAACTTCACATTAACTTTAATTGAAATTGTAGTTAATTGACGCAATTAACCCATAAGGACCATAAAGAAAATCATTACATTTATTTGAATTATTTTCCACTCAAAGCAACTTAAAAAAAGTAAAAACAACTTTCTATTATTTCACAGTCCCAATGCCATATTTGTATTTTTCATTTGAATTTTATCAAAAGTTGCTGTGTCTTGTTTTTGGACAGAAATATATTTTTATACATAAAAAACAGAAAAACTGTTATAAAATGTTATAATACTGTATTCTGCAACAAACTTACTGTAATTAAACAATTAATAAAAATATATATATATAACTGAATGATATATCAATTAGTGGACCTTTTCAACAAAAATAAATGATCAACTAATTTAAAGTATTTTTTCTTTAATAACCATACATTCTTATTATTATATACAACATTTTTGTTTTGATGTCCCCCAACCAGCCTTTCTTACAATAAAGTATTTTGTGCTTGGGCTCATTATATGTGTAATTAAATGTAATTATATTTGTGAAATTTGTGCAATTTAATAGGCAAATTCAGCTGTCAGGAGTCTTGTGTTTTTATTATTCAGTTTAATAATACCTGTATTATGTGTTATGACCAAATATGTTACTTTCTGAATATTGTAATTTAAACTAGATGGCTGTGCTTTATTTACACATATTTACACTACATGTAAGTTCCATGACATTTTTGAATCTCACCTATCTGGAGCATTTGCTACACATGCTAGTATTTACATGCTAATAACAAATGCAGCAGCAAAATTGTGAGAGCTATTAGAATGCCATTAATTATTTTTTGTTGAAATGAACTCTAAACATACAACTGAGTCTATGTCCATTATTTTCTCCAAAATGTAAAAATTGTTAATCTTTACATCGTAAGCAAAGCACAGTGGATCTTGATGACACAGACACATAAATATGATAATACAGTAAAATTGTATCATTGTATCATCAAATGTAATATTTAATTCAATTACTATATTTCTCCACTAAGTAAACAGAATTTGCTCTAATTGAAAACTCACCCAGTTATCCCAGTTGTACCTAAAAAGTACATCAAAAGGACAGCAGTAACTAAATAGTTTGAGGATCTTAAGGGTTAAAGTGGAAAAGAAGAGATTCATCTAAGGAGTAATTAGAATAATTAATTAGAATTTGCTGATACCTGCAGGTACCCCGCAGTGGGCGGCTGTGGGAAGGCAGCGCTGGGGGCCGGTGGGGAGGGATTGGTGCCGTTTGCGCCGTTTACACGCGCTAAGATGGACATCTGGGAGGTGCGTACGATGGCGGCGATGTTGATGCTGTCGGACTGTGAGGCCATGGGCAGGCGGCGCCTCTTCAGGCCGCCGGAGCTCAGCGAGAGCCGCGCCGAGTGACGAGAGACAGCCAGGGAGGAGCCGCAGCCGCCTTCATTATTATTAAACACGTACGCCGTCAGAGCCGTGGAGGACGACGACAGGGAGGACGAAATTCCGGCTTCAAGGTGGCGGGATGTTCAGAGGTCAAATAAAAAAGCAAATAGAAGCATTTGATCAATTAACCAATCAATCAAAGTCAATCTGTAAATTTGCATTGAAATTATAAATGTTTCTATATCGTGGCTCCACACATGGATCCCTTCCTCATCATCAAAATTACACATTACACCAGTTTCATAGCAGTCGCCGAATAATAGTAAGCTGTAAGATGAACCCCTGAAATGTCCAAGGCCTGCTGAAAGCTCCAGACCTCCAGACTGCCATTTTTCACTGTTAAGAATAGCTCAGTGTGCAAGGTTTTCCATGTAATTACAGAATAAGCCTCAGGACATAATAAGCCTGGGAATTTAAGAGGGATATTCTCCAGGGATATTATTCGGTTATTAATCTTAAGACAAATCATTCAGTACTATTCTACTATGAGTAAAAATAAAAAAAAATAAAAATAAATAAATGTACCTGCAGACACTCTACTACGGTCTTCGTTTGGTTCTCCGCCTCTTGCTACTGAAAACTCGCTGGCTCCTGTTCCCGCTCCCGTTCCCGCTCCCAAGCCGAATCCCTCCTGCTTGACAGGGAAGCTGATGGGCAGGCTGGAGCCGAGACCCCGCTGAAACAGCTCTGTAGACCTGCAGTGGAGAAACACAACAATACACACCCACAGGAATATGAGCGGCAGTTAGAGCCGAGAGCCGACAGCGGACGATCTGAGGGCTATTAGCAGCCTGGCCTGTTGACTGATAAAGGCCAGGCCTTCCCAAAGCTGCGCCAGCTCATCCTCCGCTCAACAAAACCACACTTTTCTGAAGCTCTGCGAACAGACGGGCTCTGTGCTCTCGGCCAAGAGATTCACTCACACTTTTACACACAAATTCACACCAGCACAAATCAAATCAAATAACCAATACGCACACAACACGCACGCTCACATGGAAGGTAGAAAGCTATGTTAAAGATACAATTGAAATATTACAGCACAAAATTTAATAGAGGTGTAAAAAATACTGATATTGTATCGCATTGCTCACTAGATAACAGCAGTGTTGTTAGATCCCACTGTTATAATAGTCTAAAAAGAATACTTTTCTTTTATTCAGATTTAATAAATATGCCAGTGTGTTCTTTATAACAGTGTTTTTTCTAGTTAGATTAAAAAAAATCAAAATACCACCTTGCTATATTGAAACGCATGGCCTGTATCATGATATGTATTATATCTCCAAAAGTTCTTGCCAGACACTTTCATGATATATAATATTTATCGTAACATGAGATCGCAGTCAAAATGTAGCAGCAGTAACAGTTACTTAGACACTACAATTTAAGTACCCTCCCATGCTGGGAACAAAATATACTGCATTTCATTCAATTAAACTGGACTAATTATACTTATGTTTTTTTAAGCACTGATGATATCCTAGATGTGGTTAAAAAGTGGTTAAAAAGTATATTGTTAATCCAATAATAAAATTAAAATAAAAAAAATCAATACACAATAAAATAACATTTTAACCAATCACCATTACCGATTAATATCAGATTAATCTGATTTATTTAGCCTATTTTTAGACATCTAGATCCTTGTACCATTCTACACTATGAGATAAAGACATAAAGATAGTGGATATAATAACCTACTTAAAGCAGGACAATAAAAAAAAAACAGTTTGCTGCTTTCAGTCATTACACTTTTTTATTGATTTAAATATTTACATTTTTAGATTTTATGCAATGATTAAAAGTGTTATTTTTATGTTTTTATTATTGATACATTGGAAATACTTATTTTAAAACTGATTTTAACCCATTGAACCCCAGATATATTATTGATATTTTAACCCTAATATAGAGAACTAAATTATTTGAAAATCACTAGATTTAGCATCTGCATTTTGGCATGTTATTGAAGTCATTATGACATAAGTGTGGGATAAAAGGTTAATGCCTTGTTAATCATTTGTTAAAAATCAAGAGTAATTTGTATGATAAGTGGGTACCACTTTAAAATAAGACTATCTTTATAAAGGGTTTATAAATGGTTTACAATTAGTTTATTAATGGTTACTAATTAGGTTGTAAATGCCTTTAAAAAATCATTAATATTCAGTTATAACACATACGTAGAAAGGGCAGCAATGACCTGTTGTTTGTTAAATAGTGAACCCACAGCCATCTATATTGTTGCCCTTTCGACATATGTGTGTTATAACTGATTATTAATGATTTTTAAGGCATTTGCAACCTAATTGGCAACCATTAATAAACTAATTGTAAACCATTTATAAACTCTTTATAAAGGTAGTCTTATTTTAAAGTGGTACGGAAAAGTGCTAAATAAATGCATTTCGATTGATTGATTTGTATGCAGAATATATTAATGAGACTGAAAAGATTGCAAACATTACATTGTCTGTAATTATGTAATTATATACACTGGATGTATTGCAAAACAATAATAATTGACTTTTGAGGGCTAATAATCTTCTACAGATTATCCTGTTCTGCTTTATTAAACCTCGCTCCATAATGGTTGCAGATTTGACAGGAAACTGCTATTTAAGGAAATTTATAATTGTGGTGTGCCTTCACCAGCGTTTTATTGCAGCCTTGAACGCTCCCCACACCGTCCCATGAATAAATAACGCAGGAAATTTGGCCCCGGCTGTAGTTATGAATGGGTATTTAAGACTAAGACAGGCCAGAGAGGCCCGGTGAGTCTGACGGGCTTTTGATGACACAATAGGGGTTAACCCAAGCCTGCATGTGGGCTGGAGAGATGTCAGCTGGTTCGGTGGGATAATGGCACGCCTCAGAAGATCCACCGGCCACAATACTGGCCTTTCTAGCGGGAATCTGTGGCCGGCTGAATGGAGACAGGTCAGATTTCCTGGTGCGACGCTCTGATCTTCCACATAATAATTCCTGTCAGTCGGCTCATTATGGATTTTGTGAAAATGTTCCTGAGTGACGTGAGAAGACTCCCTCGCTATTCTCTCTCACTCTAACCCTCCTCTTCCTCTTCTATTCCCCCTTGTCCTCCTTTTTTGTTTAATTTTTTTTTACATTTCAATTTCTATCTCTCGTCCTCTTTCTACATATATTTCTGCATTAAAACCTTCTATCTGCAAAAAACAGCATCTTTAGAGAAGAGATAAAAACCTTCTTACCTTTCCAACTCTTAATAAAAGTCAATGTATAAAAATGATTTTAGATCAATGAATTTTGGCATTTCTATTGGTCCATTCACCAATTTAATCTGAACACAGAATAAATGACCACTGCAATTAATGTCTCGGTAACTTGTGGTCACTGTGTACAAAGAATTGTTGTGGAAATTTTAGGTGTGATATTAGATGTTTGTCTGACAGCAAAATATATACACTCAAATAATTACGACTTATTTCTAATATCATCAAAAACATCTTCAAACACCATCTCATTCACCTAGGCAACCACCAACAGAACCACCTGGGATCCCATAGCAGCCATACCAGATTAGCTCACAAGATCTCTGCTATTTTCTCCAGTATGAGAAATTCTTCTTTCTTTTTCTGTATTTATGTTTAGCTGCACCTGTTCTAATGGGATCTGCAGTTTTTACAGTATAAACTCTCCAAAACTTCATCTTACTGCTTGGCTTTATCTGCTTCAATCCCAGGTCTCTCTCTCTTTCTCGCTCTCTTATTTCTTTTTATTTTACTATGTGTCTTTTAAAGGGACACATTAGCCTTAAACTAAACAAAAGACACAAGATTGGACCCTGTCCCAAACCATTCCTCCAAAACCACAAATCATTTTTACAGCGCTCCTCTCAAGGCAGCCACTTCCTGTTTGGATGTTGGGAGCAACATTCAGAAATAATACAAGTGAAACTGGACAGTCTAATGAATTCTCTGTGTTACTCCACTGGGTCCTACAGAAGCCAGAGGAAGACATTTAATTCTATTTCTCATAACTGACTGACTTGTTTGCTGCGAAATGAGATATGCTACACATTCTCGGTTTAGAATTGTGCTAGCACAGCATGCATGATCATGATTCATTATCAGAATACTGAATACTGTGCCTGTTGGTCCTCAAAAAATACTTCAGACTACACAGAAATCATATTTTTCAGATTTATCACATATTCATTTCTGATTATGCAGCAAGTGTCTTCAGTTCCTTTCAAATATAACAAAGGCTAACCCTTCATTTTTTAGGATATATAAAATATGTTATAATTAACATGTCTAAATGATTAAAAATCATCTTCAAAAGATTTTATTTAACCACTAACAGAGTTATTTCACTTAACTAGGTGCACACATCAAAGAAAGTTAACATTCCTCTATATTTGCATAACAAAAAAAATGGCTTTTTTATATTAAATGCCTTATATTGGTATAGACTATTTTCTGTATCTCACATACTTTATTTACTTAGATATCTAATCAAAAAATATACACTCTAAACAGGTCATGTTTCGACGTTTTATCTCCACCTATGCTAACCCACTCAACTCAAGCTTCATTTAAACTATCACTATTTGCTGAATGCAGGGGATGTCACTGGGGATGTTACCTGGAGTCCGGCTGTGGGTTTTCCTGCAAATGGAGGTTCTGTGTGCTCTGATCACAGTGGGCTCCTTGATTGTACTGGGTTCCTGAAAGGTCAGGAAGATTCTGCCCACAGTGTAATAAAGCACACTCCTCTCCCGCAAGCTCAGAGCCGCCATCCTCCTCTGGACGGAAAGACACTCGCCCTCCATTCACTGAAAGGAAGCAAAGTCACACAATGAATTAAAGAGAAACATTAACTTAATAATAAATACATTTGATATACATTATGGATCAGTTTTCTGGATGTGGTTTAAGTTTAGCTGTAGACTTGATTTCCCTTTTAAATGGAAAATCTGTTTTTAAAAAGCTGTGCAGTCTAAGACTAGGCTTAATCTCTGTCTGAAGAACTGCCCCAATATGTCTAAAGCAGGGATGTATGTTAAAAAAATAAACATTTTTGACTGAAACTGAACAAAATTAGGCATTTGGACAAAGACCAAATACCAAAAGCAATTTTTCATAGGTTTTCATTCAATTTGATAATTTTACAGTACATTTTATAGTCTACATGTATTTTGATTTGTTTAAAAAAGCAATTACAAAACTGTAAAACTACAAAATTGTGTGTCTGCTGCTGAGCAAATATTTAATGATCCTCTTTACTTGTACCGAATGTGCTTTTTTTTTGTTAAAGTTTTTTTTTTAGTGCATCTCTAGTCTAAAAATGCACAGACTTCCTATTATCTTACTTATGCTGCAATCACTAACACTCTGGAGAACTTCAAGATCATCATGATCAATTTCTAGTGTTAGCTAGAGAGGACTAATTCTTGCTATCATTCCTCTGCACAAGATCTGAAAAAAAATCTATATATGTTATGATATATATTGCAATATTTAAAAATATATATATTGCAATATTAAAACAAAAAACATACTGACATAATATATATATTAATGACATAAAAAATGCAAACTGTGCATCAATGATTGGAGTAACATAACTAGTATTGGGTAGATACTAGTTATGTTACTCCAATCATTGATGTATAGTTTTATTATAATTATGTGTAATCTGGTAGATACTGTCATGTAAAATGAGAACAGTGTGTTTTTGTCTTTGTATTAAACAGCAGAAAAGTATTTGACATTGCACAAAATACGGCATGTCCTGCCACGTGACTATTGCACAATTCAGTTCTTCACTCATAATTTAGATTACGACTGGCCCTAAAATAGAATCCTGTGGGACTCCACAAACTATGCAAAACTTTTAAGCTGCCAAATAGTTTAATAGTTTCTAAATTAGAATTGATAACTGAACTTATTATTAACTGCTTATAAAACTGCTTTTTAAAAAACAAGATGGCCTTTGACAGCAATAATTTGCTGCATCCCCTTAATATATATTTATTTATCCATGTATTTATTACATTTTATCCGAGGAGGAAAGATCATTTATTGCTGAGGAACCCAAGGAGCCACGTTCTGCATAAACGCAGCCAAAGATAAATGCATCTCTCTTATTTTCAGATCTGGAAGGCAGGTGAATGAGGTGAGAGCTTCAGAATGGATCACTCTGAATACACACTGGCCAAAACACTGTCCAACACAAATCCCCTCTAAACACAATGATAAACTGGCCATTGTGTCGGTCAGTTCCATTTCTCAACAGCCGCATTACACTGAAATTGCACAAACATTTCCAGATTGTCATTTGAGTAGAAAGTAACGGGATGCAGCCGGAGTGGATGGCGTGTGGTGTGTGGAGTGTGTGGAAACACTGTGCTGAAGGAGGGTGGGGTCTCTCCTCCAGCGTGGGTGAGCTTAATTTCATTTCATTAATCCAATTTACTCACACTGATGTTATTAATAATCCTGTAACACTCAAAGCAGTTTGACTGAAAGCAGGACCCAAACACAACATTTAACAGGCGAGGGAAAGAGAGACAGAGAGAGACAGAAACAAAACTTTTGCAAACGTTATAAGAAAATATAAAAGTAAAAGAAGAGAAGTTTACATTTATTACAGTTCTTTACATGATACAGGATACCATGATTAAGAGCAGAATTAAAACAAGCTAAATTAAAAGTTTTTTTTGCAAAATGTGGGTGTATTTTGGAGTGTGAGAACAGAAAGAGAAAATACAATAATATGAAAAAAATGTTTTGTACTAAATTTAACATCATATGAGATCATTTGTTTGACAAGCCCAATTACCCTTTATTCACCCTATATATCATTAGACAGATTGAGAGAGAGCAGAAAGAGAATAGAAATAGAGGAAGCACATAAGAGAGAGCGAGAGTGTGAGAGAGAGAGTGAGAGCTAAAAGAGAACAGAAAGAGAGAGTAAGAGAGAGAGAGAATCTGAGTGGTATCAGTAAGGGTTTAGTGTGTCTCTAAGCTTGTGTAAAGCTGTTAAAGCTCCACTTCGCTCTATAAACAGAAGGAACACACTCGTTCTCTCCTGTTCCTTTCTGCAGAGAACAAAAAGCATCTTGTTTATCGAGTGCTGGATCGGTCCTGTTTGGCCGGGCGATGCTGAGTTTGGAACGTCAGACTGTGCCGATGTGCAACATCACTGCTGGACCAACCCTGGCCAAGCAGCTCCAAACTCGTCCAGAGGGAGCTGAGTGGCTCATTAAAGCTAAAGTTTGGGATCTGCGGCTCTGGCTGAGTGCGTATTCAGTGTTTGTGACGTTTTAATGTGGGTAAAGTGGGAGATGTGAGCAGGGGGACGTGCACCTCTGTACGATTTGGGGGCACCTCTGACAGATCTTTTCCACCAAAAGAACTTGGTTTTGAGGGCACCACTGATAGAGCTTTTCCACCAAATAACATTCGTTTGGGCTTATAAGAACCATGGTGCTTTTCAGCAAACCAGCCCGTGCTTCCACCATTTTTAGTGGAAACGTCAAAACGTCACATCAGGCTGTCAGGTGTTTTTAGCTTTGTAGCAGAAAGCCAGACTCCACTCAGATGAATGGGACATTTACCAACTCTCAAAACTGGCACACTACAGTCTTGACTCTTCATTTTACACTCCAAAAATGTACATAAACCCTGCATACTACATAGCAACTTTCGCAGCTAAACAGCTGCTGCATTGGGTTAGAAGGGGCCATGCCAAGAGCCATAGAGAAGCCAGTGAAGTGATGGGTGCTAGGCTAAAAGCTAAGCCTGCCAAAAACACTAACTCAATAATAGTAGTTTAGCAAAAACTAAAAAAGTTTGCTGTGAACGTGTAACCAAGGCAAAAAAGTGGGATTTATACAATGTTAGATCCCGAGAAGAATGAGCTTCAGGCATATTTCTCCTCTCAAAATTCAGTTATGTCATAACTCCACTCTGTGATTGACACGTTATAATTAATCTTGTGATCTGGAGACGCAATCTTAACATCTGGCAATGACTTTTGAATTAAAAATATTGTGCTGATGCCTTTTTCATCTGTCAAGTGACAAGAACATGGTTTATATCTGCAGTCTGGGTTTCTGGATGATAACAGCGCACAATAAACAACTCACAGAAAATATACAACCCTTCTTTCCATATCTGAGGCAAACATTCTCCAGTGATGCAGACATACTGTAGCACACATAGCACACACCCAGAGTTCCCTCTTGGCTCACTTGGTGCCGGAGTATCTGCATGAATGAAAACAGCGGCTGACATCAAAGCTTTAAGCAGAGTGAAAAATATCTATATCACTGTGAGTGGTCTGTTTTTGGGCGGCGCTTGTGTGCCGACTGCAAATCTGTCATTAAACTCGTCTCTCACCATTCCTTTTATTTGACTCATTTTCTTTACACGCGTTCTTCATAAAGCACGTTCTGCTCCAGCACTGCTGATTAATGGACAACACTGAAAGATGAAAGTTGCAAGAGCAGAAAACATGGGACTTCATTGAAGAAGGAGAAAATCTGTTCTGTTAAACTGGAGAGGTACAGTATAAAGCAAATAGATGTAGCCCAGGGTTAAATCCATAACCCTAGTCTAACCTTGTGCAATTTAAACATTTATTGAAATATATTTTGTTGGAGGGGTGTTCTAGCGGGTGGGACTTTTGGGCAGGCGGGGCGTAGCTGGCTGACTCATTTGTTGTGTTAGGGTAAAGTGAAGTGTATGTCACAGTATCTGGCTTTACTGCCAGAGCTCTGAAGGGTTATTGGTGGGGAGATCCTCTGTCGGGCGTTTCCTCCTATCGGGGTAGGCCTGTGGTTCGGGGGAGGGACAAGCAGCCTCACACACAGAGAGAGAAGCGCGGGCTCAGGACAGAGAGCGGGAAAAAAAAAGGAGAAGCAGAGGGAAAGAGACGGAGGAGAGGAGTTTATGCGGCTTGCAGACTCCACAGTTCTCCGAGTCTGATATATTTTCAGTTCTGTTACTGTTTAAATTAGCGAAAACTGCTACTAGTCAAGTTTAAGGAGCAGTAGAGCCACTCAGCTCATAGCGTTATAAGGGTGAGTCGTTCAGAGAAGTTTTCCCCAGCACCAAGGCTGACCGTATTAGCATTAGCATTAGCTGCTAACCGCAGCACAAGCTCTAACACCGTTTATAATCCAGTGTATTGGACTGTAGTTGGCGCGTTTACCGTGTGGAACAACCTACGTGGGAAGAACCGCTAGCTGATAGCGTCCTGGGTTACCGGAACACTCAGGGTTCCTCAGTCTAGCCTCCGAGGGACGTGAATGCTGCCCGATAGCGCTCCGAGTTACCGGATTGCTCGGAGTTCCTCGGGTGGGCCACCATTACACGCTCTGCAGTTTTCCACCAAGAGATGCTGACGGACAAGTTTGCAAGCACATCACACCAAGGTACTGACTGAAGTATTTCTTCAGTAGAAGATAAGAGATCCACACACGCACAGGCCTGCACCTTTTATTATTTTATTCTTTTGTTTTGCCGGCTTTAAAAAAGTGTATATAAAGGGTATCTAAAGAGTGACCGGTCACCGTAATATAGTACAGACAGAGCTAAATGCTCATAAGGGAACTCAGCTATTATAGAGTTGAGTGTTATATTAGAGTTCACATTTAAGTGAGCTTTCACTGGGTGTTCACCAGGTTTAAAGAAGTTTATTCACAGTTGTTTAAGGGAAAACGACTTATTTTGTTTAAATCTGTTCATTATCAATTGTATTTGGTTTACTTAGTTTAAATATTATTAAATTAATCATTAAGAGCTCTTTCTACAAATTCTATAGCTGATCTATTCTATAAGCTCAGTGTATCTGATCTATTATATACGCTAAGGTTCTCTAAGCTAAACTACATTGTAATAGAGTGTATATCACTTGGGTTATTTAAATTTGCTATTGGGAGTCAGTGGTTTATTATAGACTATTGAAAATCCCGAAGATTTATTCATTTTATTTTTATATTTGACACTGTGTTGATGTTTTTTCATTGCCCTGAGTGTTATATTTTTTATAATACAATCACTTTCTAAAACTGTGTCTGTGTCCACTCTATGTGTATATGGTTGGTACGGTAGTAAAGTTAGATCGGGTAAGGTTAAGCTAACTATAAACAATTGGAGCGTAACAGGTGAGAACCACACCCACGAACTCAGAATAAAAAAAAAAAAAACCCCTCTGTGGTGAAAGAGGGCTACATAAATTGGAGGCACCGCTGGGATTTCTAACTATATTGTATATACCATTGTATACCCCACCATAGCTATTCTTATTGTTAACCTAATAAGTAAGTCATAGTAAATTTCGCTGTGTATTATTTGCCTTCCATATATTCAGTGAGTGGACTATTTAAATAATTTTTTTTTTTTGGAAACACTGATATTCTACGTTTATTTTAGTATTCTAAGTGATGCTGAAATGTCGCTGCTGCAGAATTGGTGTAAGGGAGAGGGTGTAGATCCAAGCCATGCTTTAGTAGTGAGTCAGATACCTGAAGATACTGAGACAGGAGATATTGAGAAAGCTCTGGAACACATTAAAGCTCTCGGGAGGGTGCGTGTACGGGGGCGCTTATTTGAGCCACAGACCCAAAGTCTTGTTGTGCTATGTGAGTGCAAAGGTAAGGTCAGTGCAGAGTATGTACCTCGTGAGTTCACTCATTTAGAGGGGGGTAGGCCGTGGGCACTTATTGGGCCTGATGATATCACCCCTGTAGTAATGGCGACCAAAGACACCCCCCCTGCCGCTCCAGAACCAGTACCAAGCCCTTTAGAAGACCACCCGTACTCCGAACCTGCTCAGCAAGCTACTCCGTCGTCCATTCCCATGGATACCTTTTTCAAAGTAGTTGAAACTCTCATCGAAAAGTCTGCAAAACCCTCATATGACAACCATGCGTTCAGACGGCTTAGACCCTTCTCAGGCATTGTCCCTACTCCAGCTGGAGAAGAGAGCCTTGATGTCTGGTTGGAACAAGCCCGATTGATGGTAGATGAAGTTGAGCTCCCAGCTCGTGAGAAACGAAAGAGAATAGTGGAGAGTTTAAAGGGTCCAGCATTTGATATAGCCCAAGCTGTTCGGGCTAATGATCCTGATGCTACCCCTGATGACTACATAGCAGCTCTGGAGAAAGTTTTTGGCTCCACAGAGTCTGGAGAAGACATGTACATAGCTTTCAGATCTATGCGACAGCACTTTGGGGAGAAACTGTCAGATTTCTTGAGACGAATTGAGCGAGCTTTGACCAAAGTTGTACAGAAAGGAGGACTTCTACCAACTCAGCGAGATGGGGCTCGTATAGAACAACTGCTAAGAGGGGCCACTGAGTCTGAACTGATGCTGGTGCAGTTACGCATAAGAGAACGCCGTAACCGCCCTCCAAAATTTCTTGAGCTGTTAAATGAAGTACGTGAGGAAGAGGATAGGCTACTGGTGCGACAAAAGAACACAACCGGAACATCCAAAGCTACAGTGCGACAGTTTAGTGCTGCCGAGGATACACTAACAAGCCCCTCTGAAACAGCCAAACTGCGAACTGAGATTGAGCAGCTAAAGACAAAACTCTCTAAGTTGTCCGTGAAAACATTGGTTGCTTCACAAGCCCAGGTGGAGGATGAACCAAGGCAGTCTAACAAAACATCCAACCTGAGAGAGAGAAATGTAGTCCAGTGCCTACAGAAACAAGTGTGTGACATGCAACATCAACTCCAGACCATGGCAGTCACCTTTAAAGATACTACCCAAAAAATTCAGAGGAGTAGTCAGAGCCAAGATGCTACAGCACGATTTCCAAGATCAGCCCACAGAGACGCACAAGACAAGTTTACAGAGAAGAGTCAGAAGGAGACCTTCTTTTGTTACCGTTGTGGGGAAGATGGTCATGTAAGCAGGAGATGTATGGCTGCTGAAGACCCCAGTAAAGTCATCTCTAAGCTGATTAGTGCGTTAAAAAGACAAAGACACACTGAAGCTTCATATGTCAAAGCTGAACTTCCAGTGAGCCAGAGTAATGCTAAGGCCTGTAAAGTCAAGACCAGTACAGTGTACACCCCCAAGCTTCCAAGTCTCCCTGAAGGTCTAGTGGGAAAGTCTTCATTGAGCCAAGTGATCATTGAAGGGCGAAGCTGTACTGCTTTGATGGATAGCGGCTCCACGGTAACCATTATTTTTGAACAATGGTACCTACAACATCTGCAGCATATACCTCTCCAACCCATTTCTAGCCTTGCCATCTGGGGATTAGGAGACTCAAGCTATCCCTACCGAGGTTATGTGGCTGTTAGTATCGAGTTCCTCGAAGACGTAAAGCGTCAGAAGCCCAAGACCATATTAGCACTGGTGTGTCCAGACCCCCCAGGACCCGACCAGGTGCCTGTGATCATTGGTACAAATGCAAGATCTTTTTATCATGGTCCGAGTGAGTCCAAACATAAAGATCCCCCTCGCCAAGCTCAAGTATGGCGTGTTAATACTGTTCCAGAACGCTGCAGAGAATCCTGTATGAAAAACAGGCCAGTGGATGAATGTTCAGGACATGTCAAGTGGGTAGGTCCAGGCCCGCTGACCATCCCTGCTGGTGAGTCCTGTCATGCTGTTTGTAAAGCAGTGGTTAACCAGGGAGAGAAACCAAGCATTCTGGTCATCGACTCACAAAGTATGCTACCGTCTGGTGTCACATTTCCTCCATGTGTACTGCTTCCTTCTGACTTACAGCAAGAAACTGTGTCGTTATGGATCAAGAATGAGACTGTCAAGGATAGAGCCATTCCAAAGGGTTCTATTATAGCACACATCTACAGAGCTGATGTAGTGACTGAAGTTAAGGCCACAACCAGCACAAAAGGCCAGATCGATCCTAAGCTCTTCTGTTTCGGAGACTCTCCCATCCCTAAGGCATGGAAAGAAAGGTTGGTGTATAGACTAGCTCAAAGGACCAACGTGTTCTCAGTAGACGAGTGGGACGTGGGCCTTGCCAAGGGCGTAGAGCATGAAATCCGCCTCAATGATCCACGACCGTTTAGAGAGAGGTCCCGTAGACTTGCACCTGCAGACCTTGACGATGTCCGCCGCCACCTGCAGGATTTGCTGGCCGCAGGAATTATTAAAGAGTCTCGAAGTCCATATGCTTCAGCTATAGTAGTTGCCAGAAAGAAAAGCGGGAAGATCCGAATGTGTGTTGACTATCGCACGCTAAATTCCCGAACTGTTCCAGATCAGTACACTGTCCCAAGAGTGAATGATGCTCTTGATTGTTTATCCGGCAGTCAGTGGTTCTCTGTCCTCGATCTCAGAAGTGGATACTATCAAATAGAGATGGCTGATCAAGACAAGGAGAAGACCGCTTTCATCTGTCCCCTTGGATTCTACCAATTCGAAAAAATGCCGCAAGGGATCACTGGGGCCCCCGCTACGTTTCAGAGACTGATGGAACGGGTGGTGGGAGACATGAACTTGTTGCAGTGTCTAGTTTACTTAGACGATGTCATAGTTTTTGGACGGACACTCGCCGAGCATGAAGAACGGTTGTTCAGAGTCCTTGACCGACTTGAAGAGCACGGTCTGAAAGTCTCTATTGATAAGTGTCAATTCTGTCAGACTCAAGTAAAGTATGTGGGACACATTGTCTCTGCTGCTGGGATCGCTACAGACCCTGATAAAATCAATGCTGTCTCACATTGGCCACAACCAACTGACTTGAAGTCTCTGCAGTCCTTTCTTGGATTTTGTGGGTATTACAGGCGATTTATCGCCAACTACTCTGCTATTGTGCGCCCACTGACTGACCTAACAAGAGGTTACCCTCCTACTCAGAAAAGGAAAGCTCTCAAGAAGGAACAGCCATATCTCCGAAAGTCTGAACCCTTTAAGGAGCGATGGACACCAGAGTGCACTCAAGCTTTTGAAAAGATCAAGTGCTGCCTCACTCATGCTCCCGTCCTGGCTTTTGCAGACCCCAACAAGCCTTACATCCTCCATGTTGACGCCAGCTTAGATGGGTTGGGTGCAGTATTGAACCAGCAGTTTCCAGAGGGTCTACGACCTGTAGCTTATGCCAGCAGGAAGCTTAGTAATTCAGAGCGAAACTATCCTGCTCATCAACTCGAGTTCCTGGCTTTAAAGTGGGCAGTGGTGGATAAACTGCATGACTACCTGTATGGTGCACAGTTCACCGTGAGGACAGACAACAACCCGCTCACATATGTCCTAACATCTGCTAAACTGAATGCCACGGGCCATAGGTGGCTAGCAGCTTTGTCCACGTATGACTTTGGGATCCAGTACAGGCCCGGTAGAGAGAATGTGGATGCTGATTTGTTATCCCGAAACGCGGCTGAGGACAAAGGATGGTTGTCTCCACACACTGTTAAGACTGTGTGCAAACAGGTCAACTTTAGTAAGTCCCCACAGATGTCACAATGCATTGAAAGCTTGGGAGCATCTCCTCAAGCTATACCTGAGTGCTACGCTTACCCAACTAAGCTAACTCCTAGTTTGTCAGAACAAGTGAGTTCGAAAGAGTTGAGACTTGCCCAAGAAAATGACCCAGTCATTGGTAAAGTGCGTCAAGCAGTGCTGAGGGGAGAATGGCCCTCTAGCAGTTCCGATGTTGGCCCTGAATTTGCGTTGTTCAGGAGAGAGGAAAAGAAACTCTCTATAGTGGATGGCGTCTTGCATAGAAAGACTAGTAAAGCAGGAGAGGAAACAGGTCTTCAGTTGGTTCTGCCTGAGCAGTACAGAGAGAAAGTTTTGAAGTCTCTCCATGATGAGTCTGGTCATCTAGGCATTGAGAGAACATTAGCGCTGACCCGAGATCGATTCTATTGGCCAAAAATGATGTCATATGTCACCAATTACATCAACAATTGTGGTAGGTGTGTGGTCCGAAAAACTATTCCACACCGAGCATCGCCTCTGCAACAGATCTCCAGTAATGGCCCATTGGACCTGGTCTGTATTGATTTTCTGTCCTTGGAGCCTGATTCTCAAGGCATCTCTAACATCTTAATTGTGACTGATCATTTTACACGTTATGCCCAGGCTTACCCCACCCGTGACCAGAAGGCCTTGACAGTGGCCAAAGTGTTGGTGGAGAAGTTCTTCGTCCATTACGGGTTACCTGCGCGGATTCATTCCGATCAGGGGCGGGATTTTGAGAGCAAGTTGGTGAAGGAGGTTCTTCAGTTACTTGGAGTGAGAAAGTCACATACCACCATATATCACCCTCAAGGTGACCCACAGCCTGAGCGCTTTAACAGGACCCTCCTCTCCATGCTGGGTACTTTGAAGCCAAGCCAGAAGCGGCAATGGAGCCAAAAAGTTGCACTGCTAGTGCATGCCTACAATTCTACTCGTAACGACGCTACTGGGTATTCTCCATACCTTCTGATGTTTGGACGTGAGGCCCGCCTTCCAATCGACCTCTGTTTTGAGACACCCGTACAGGTGGAAGAAGGTGTTCACCATCAGCAGTATGTTGAGAAGTTACGGAGTAATTTGAAAAGAGCTTACCAGTTGGCTGTAGAGAATTCTGACCGACTGCATCAGAGAAACAAACGTCGGTACGATGCTTGTGTACGCCCTCAAAAGCTTGAGGAGGGAGACCGTGTCCTTATTCGTGCTTTTGGAGAAAGTGGGAAGCTCAAAGACAAGTGGAGCTCTGAACCATATGTAGTGCTGGGAAAGTTACCCAACCTGCCTGTGTATCGCCTGCAGCCTGAAAGAGGGAAAAAGTTGATAAAGACCCTTCACAGAGATCATTTACTGCCTGTGGGGTGCCTGATTCGTTTGCCAGGAGCAGAAGCTGAACAAGACGACAGTCCCCGACAAGCTCCTGCAAGACACACCCGACAGAACAAGATATCCAAGAGAAAGAGTGAACATCCTTTGAGAGATAGCGGTAGTGATCTGTCAGAGTCTGAGGGTGAGAGGTTCTACTCTAGGCCTACTGCCAACTGGAGAAGTGAACTGTCCAAGTTAAAGAGCTTATTTCCAAAGAGAAAAGTTCCGACCAGAGCTGACACCCCTAGTAACCCCAGTGAAGTGGAGGACAGCAGTGAAGCTGAGTCAGCCGAACTTCCTGATGCAGAGTGTGTTGAGATGCAGCAGGAGGATGATGAGGAGGCTGTGGAGAGCTGTTCCGAAGAGGTGCTGCCTGAACAGGGGGGAGTGCCTTTGGTCCTTAATGTGGGTGAAATGTCACGCCATGCCGGTAGTGATTGTTTCTCAGAAGCAACTTCTCTAAAGAGGTTTCCCTCAGTTGTTAAAGAGAAGCGCACAGTTAAGCCAATAGTTAGGTTGAGCTATGATGAGCTTGGAAACCCTGCAGACCTACCAATAGAGATTGTACACAGAGGCCTTAGGATTGGCATATCACCGTTCAGTGATACGGGTGCCACCGTAGTTCAGCCAGAAGGGCAAGATCTCAGAACGGAGTTCAGGCGAGTAGAAACTGCAGTCTGATGAGGACATCCAGACCTTTTAGAAAGGGGGGGATGTAGCCCAGGGTTAAATCCATAACCCTAGTCTAACCTTGTGCAATTTAAACATTTATTGAAATATATTTTGTTGGAGGGGTGTTCTAGCGGGTGGGACTTTTGGGCAGGCGGGGCGTAGCTGGCTGACTCATTTGTTGTGTTAGGGTAAAGTGAAGTGTATGTCACAGTATCTGGCTTTACTGCCAGAGCTCTGAAGGGTTATTGGTGGGGAGATCCTCTGTCGGGCGTTTCCTCCTATCGGGGTAGGCCTGTGGTTCGGGGGAGGGACAAGCAGCCTCACACACAGAGAGAGAAGCGCGGGCTCAGGACAGAGAGCGGGAAAAAAAAAGGAGAAGCAGAGGGAAAGAGACGGAGGAGAGGAGTTTATGCGGCTTGCAGACTCCACAGTTCTCCGAGTCTGATATATTTTCAGTTCTGTTACTGTTTAAATTAGCGAAAACTGCTACTAGTCAAGTTTAAGGAGCAGTAGAGCCACTCAGCTCATAGCGTTATAAGGGTGAGTCGTTCAGAGAAGTTTTCCCCAGCACCAAGGCTGACCGTATTAGCATTAGCATTAGCTGCTAACCGCAGCACAAGCTCTAACACCGTTTATAATCCAGTGTATTGGACTGTAGTTGGCGCGTTTACCGTGTGGAACAACCTACGTGGGAAGAACCGCTAGCTGATAGCGTCCTGGGTTACCGGAACACTCAGGGTTCCTCAGTCTAGCCTCCGAGGGACGTGAATGCTGCCCGATAGCGCTCCGAGTTACCGGATTGCTCGGAGTTCCTCGGGTGGGCCACCATTACACGCTCTGCAGTTTTCCACCAAGAGATGCTGACGGACAAGTTTGCAAGCACATCACACCAAGGTACTGACTGAAGTATTTCTTCAGTAGAAGATAAGAGATCCACACACGCACAGGCCTGCACCTTTTATTATTTTATTCTTTTGTTTTGCCGGCTTTAAAAAAGTGTATATAAAGGGTATCTAAAGAGTGACCGGTCACCGTAATATAGTACAGACAGAGCTAAATGCTCATAAGGGAACTCAGCTATTATAGAGTTGAGTGTTATATTAGAGTTCACATTTAAGTGAGCTTTCACTGGGTGTTCACCAGGTTTAAAGAAGTTTATTCACAGTTGTTTAAGGGAAAACGACTTATTTTGTTTAAATCTGTTCATTATCAATTGTATTTGGTTTACTTAGTTTAAATATTATTAAATTAATCATTAAGAGCTCTTTCTACAAATTCTATAGCTGATCTATTCTATAAGCTCAGTGTATCTGATCTATTATATACGCTAAGGTTCTCTAAGCTAAACTACATTGTAATAGAGTGTATATCACTTGGGTTATTTAAATTTGCTATTGGGAGTCAGTGGTTTATTATAGACTATTGAAAATCCCGAAGATTTATTCATTTTATTTTTATATTTGACACTGTGTTGATGTTTTTTCATTGCCCTGAGTGTTATATTTTTTATAATACAATCACTTTCTAAAACTGTGTCTGTGTCCACTCTATGTGTATATGGTTGGTACGGTAGTAAAGTTAGATCGGGTAAGGTTAAGCTAACTATAAACAATTGGAGCGTAACAGGTGAGAACCACACCCACGAACTCAGAATAAAAAAAAAAAACCCCCTCTGTGGTGAAAGAGGGCTACATAGATAACACTTTATTTTTGAGTGATTCCTTTTTAAAGCAGCACTAGGTAGGATTTCCTTGATTTTTTATCTTTTTAAAGAAGTAAAATTACAGCTTGAAACTCACTGCAGCGCTGCATTGAGGTGTAATAGGAGGAATAGAGGTGCTCTTGTGTCTGTCCCGGAGCTCCTCTGAGCTCAAACCAGACGCTGTAAGTTTACCGAGGCGGCCAAGATCAACGCTCGCGAGAACTGCGACCTGCTTTCCGACCTTTAGTTCTAACAGTTCTACAAGGACTACTGGTTCATTCTTTACAAACTAACATACAGACACTCTGGTAGAAGCTGGAAAGAGACCGAAATATGTCTGTGAAAGCCAGAAAACGAGAAAGAGAAACTAATCCGCCTGAAACATTTATTACACTCTGCAACTGTAGGGGGAGCCCGCGAGCACAAAATCTCAATTCTACCTAGTGGAGCTTTAAATGAAACAAACAATTACTTTTAAAGAAGACTAAATAATTTAAAAAACTTCCATCCACACGAAATGTCTCTCACATTACCAGCAGATGCACCAAATTGTGCAGTTTTTTCTGATACTCCTGTCCGGAGGTACAAACCTTACTGCGAACAGAGATTCAGATTTTTTTTTTTCATTCTTACACCTCTAGATTAGTGTGGTATCTCTACGTAATTCTCCAAATCGCCATCAGTGTGGATGCCATGTGAAATCTTCGAAATAAAGAAAGTAAACCTGGTTTCCTTGAGTGGAATACTTATCTCTGCGGATCAATGTATCACAATTAGATTAAGGGGTCTAGAGAAACATTCGGCTCTTGAGGTTCATGTGTTGAAGCAGCAAAAATGAAGAAGCGTACGAATCTAAGAAACTTGACCAGAACTTAACAGTGATGTTCTAGATGACTTTGTTACAATATCTCCAGAATATCAGGCAGGTCTTCTGTTGTGTTCCAGAAATGCAGGAGTAAAGCGCTCCAAGGAAGAACAACCAGTTAACCAGTTACTTTACAGGATAAATGGGAACTGAAGGGGTATATAAAGGCAAAACTACAAAAATGGTGTTTCTGCCCAAATACTTTTGGACCTGACAGTATGTTGCATCTACAGTTAACAAGCATAAGTTAAAAAAAGTCCATAAATCCTGCATGTCTACTCCAATGTTTTAGTCAATCCAACCAATAATGTGAAATGATGTTGGTTTCACAATAAAACACAGTAGATTTTTACTCTTCAATCATTCTGAATCTCCTCCAACTGTGGGTTTATTATTGGTATAGCTGAAGATCACTGAACTAGAACAGTGCTTGTGTTGAAAGCTGTGGCCGTGCTGTTAAACACATTTCTGAGCACCGGCAGCTTGATTTTAAAGCTGCATGAGTGGGGGTTCGAACATATCATGGACATCATCGGTGCTTAATAAACACAATTACCAAACCAAGAACATTTTATTTCAGAATGTGCAATTCGTTCAGCTTAATTACGTGAATTAAAAAAAAATCACTGTATTTCAATAACTGAAGCATTTATTTAGTGTTTTTTTTAAGAATCAGTCTCTACTAATGCATTTTGTCTGCATATGTGAGCCCTGTTATACACATTACCCAGCATTATTTTGTATGAAGTCTGTTTAAACTGAGTATAATGTATAGTGCCTGTGTAACGTACACAAATTATACTGCCTGTATTAATTCAGCATACAGTCAGTTTACAGTATACTTACTAACTGTGATCATTTTATCTGCCTATTACATTCACTGACATTCAACTTAAACTTTAGCAACATTAGCAGATCCCCAATGAACAGGAAATGAGAGGCAGGTGAGAATCTGTTTTTCTGCCCACGCTAAATGGCTGCGATTCGTGGCGTTCTAAGAAAATGAGGGCAGAACTGGCCGGCGTTCGCAGAAACATTTGTCCTTCCCACTCTGTTGTTTTGCAAGCTATTAAAATTCACTCTGCTGTCAAATCTAATCTCACCATTGAGACATCATCACCGACCTGCTTTGGACGCAGGCCCTGTGTGTGTGAAAATAAATATTTATCACAATAAGCCCAGGCGGTGCCAGCAGAGGCAAGTGAAGGTAATGGTTAGTGCTGATGTGGAAGCTGTAGCGGCGAGTGGAGCGGGCCAGAAGCCGCAGGAATGCCTGACACGGATCTGTTTTACAGATTTCAAAAAATTGCCCAATACCATATCTGGAGACCTGAAACACAAACTATTGTTTAAGTTCTGGACTCGAGAGGCAGGCTGTGAAAAATAGCTTCTTGTCCACAATCACACTGAGGAGCCAATGCTGACTCCCTCTGTCCCTCATCACTGCAGGTCTGGTGGAACTTTAGAAACTCCCTGTCACAGCATCTTCACCCAGATGCAATGCAATGGTTTTTCACACAGATTTCATTTAAAAGTGAATCATCAAAACTGTTATTAGATCATGTCGTAATCTGTATCTGTATTTCGCTTCATGCCAACTATTCCCTGTATAAACATCTAATCTTTTAGACACAATACACCTGCCATACAGGATACAGAGTTATTTTTCTTCCATGTTTTCAAATAAAGCAATCTGTATAAACAGACATCTATGATAGTAGAGTGCTTTTACACCTAACTTATTTGGTCCCAACCTTTTATCGAAACCCAAATAGCAGACGGAAAGTTGCCATGAACCATGGTCTGGACCAAAGAAATGAACCCAGAATTTGGTTCAACCAAAGGAGATGGTCAACGGGCTTGACACTTTTTAAGCAATTTTGTTCTCTACTGAAAGCGCTTTTCCACCAACGTGGAACCATCACCGATCTGGTTAGCGAACTTAATCTTGAACCATTAGCTGAGTTTCCACCAATAAAAGTAGGTTCCAGACCCAGGAACATTTGTTCTTCGGTGCTAAACATGACTGCTTCTCTTGAACGCCGCTGTGCAATGCCCTCTGTTAATGATGTATGATGTGATGTTTGGAGTCCACTAAAACTGATGAAAATACAGGCTGGTTCGCTGAAAAACCACCACAGTTCTTATAAGTCTGAACGGAACTGGTTCAAGAACCAGAGCTCTTTTGGTGGAAAAGCGCAAAGTGAGTTCTTCTTCATGCTTTTAGAGATGTTCTTCGATCTTCTAAGTAGTTCTACCTCATACTATAAAATTTTACACAGAGCAGGACTGACTTAGAGAGCTGTGTGATGAAGGCCATGCTGGGGAATTTGGATTCCTCAATTATCCCACATAAGCAGCAGAGGGACTAACACATCCAAGAGGGAACGAGAAGAAGGAAAATGGCATGGAATCAAAAATTCAAGGCAATATTGGGCCTCATATACTGCATTTCATGTTCCCGTGAAACAACTCCAGTCCAAATGAGTAACGCTGCCAAGGTACATCAGTTCATGTCAGATCCATATTGAACACATACACTGAGAAAAGAGAGGTGGGTGATTTAAAGCTTTGATGCTTAACAGAATTAGTCACAGTCAGATCCAAAGACATAGGGCCTCTTGGTCAATGTGGTCAATTCAGCTGACGGTGAAAGCTTGGCTGCATTTTTCAAAGCATTAACCTTCTGCTGGAACTCTGATCTACTGACCTTCAATCTTACATGATACAATAATCTTACCTCAGAATGTGATTAAAATGTGATTTTGTAATTGCTGAAAAACACAAAAATCCTTAAAACGAGGACGATGTATACTGAATATTGGTACAATTAGTTAAGTGTGAAAGCTGATTTGCAGCCCCTGACCCACTGGTGGTCCACTGTATGTATCTGGTCCTGCTCAATTCAGTGGTCTGGTCTTGGGTTTGTGTAACTTTCAAGTGAAAAAACTGTGATGCAGACCCCTGCAGGGGTGAAAGCTATCTGCTCCCAGCGCCGTGTGTGAAAATAGCTTGTTCAATAGCCAGTGTTCATTGATTTATTAATTGCTACTAGCAAAAGCTAGCATCAGTTACCCCCACCCTAAATTTGTTAACGAAATTTGGAAAGATTGTTCAGGTGTTAGGACATTAAGACCTATCTCACCCCCCTCAAAATTAAATTTTACTGGCATGTGGTCAGCTTGCCAGTGTTAAAGAATCTGTACCAACACATCACTATTCAAAATATGCTTCTTTATGGATTCAAAAGTGTTTTTCACTGGCTTAGATAATTATTTGCACAACCACTAGGCCTTCTTTGGGGTGGAGCTCGGGGCAGCTTCGCTGTAAAGCGTGAAGCCGAAGCCCCCCCCCCCCCCTCACGAAGAGAAACATGAGAAAAAGAATACAATTAAAGGAGGAAGATGGGGAGGAGGTGGGTGCAAGGTTGTTCAATGAGCAGATAGAGAGGAAGTGACGGTTTAAATAGGGAAGGAAGTGGGAGGAGTGAGGGCGTGGACCAACTCCCAAAATTTAGTTATGATACATAACTTCACTTATGTTCCTTTCACTTTGACAATGCTAGTTGAATGCTATCAAACCTCACAGCAATCTTCCAACATCACGTGTTATGTATTTCCAATATAGTACAGGTGTTTACTGGAGAGAAAATCCTGTCAATACTCTTGATATTAAACAAAAGGCAGATGTATTCTGGACATACAGTGTATATACACTACAGTATATTTAAATAGCAATAATTGATGGCACGAATGGTCAAGTCAAATGCGCACACTGATCAGCACCATGTCTAATACCAGGTGTGGGATAGAGGGGTATAAAGCACCACTAGCCCCACTAGCCCCACTACCACCCAATAGTTTTGAATGAGATAAGTTAATGATTGTGTTACTGAGTGCAAACAAATATTCACAGTAATGCTCCAACATCTAGTTAAATGTCTTTCTTGTACCAGTATTTCAAGAAAAGCAGGAAAAACTCTTTATTTTAGAAGAAACTATGAATAAACAGGTGTCCCAACACTTTTTGTTCATATAGAGTAGTTCCCATTTAGAAGGGCCAAAATAACTGTACGATGCTGTGCAACTGAACATGTGTGATGATTTAGGTGTTAAGTCACAGTGCCAGCTGGTGTGGTATGAACTTCCATTAGCCAAGTAGCTTCAGTTCAAAAGTGAAGAGGCAAGCCTTGGACACTGTACATGTGTTGGCTGGCTGACCACAACTGGGGTAAAGGGAAATTGTGTAATCTATTTTTTCCAGTATGAATGTAGGGCAAGTTTAAAACCAGAGATGAATTATTAGGTACTACAACAACAGTGAGAAGTAAAAAAGACACGAAGGGGAAAATAACCACTCTTCAAAGTGAGTACCTGTTAAGCTTGTAGAGTGTGTACTTCCAGACCAAATGCTTAAATTCATCTTATGCTGCAGCTGAAAATACCACTAAAAACAGCCTATATAAGTACATAAATAAGACTGAAAAATATAAATATGTGTCCATAAAAAATAAAAAACTATGGATGTCAATTAAATAAAAAGTCATCTATGTTTGTAACTTTTGAGCAGTGGCAGTACTGTGTTTACATCGGGAAGACAATGCAAAAAAATCTACACAAAAGTTTTAAAAAGTTGAAAACCCTTAATATATCATCTGACTCGGATGTACATTCAGTCCAAAATCTGCCCAGTTGGAAAGCATAAGCCATTGTGAATCAAGTTCATTTGCTTGGGTGCCAATGAAAGAGCCAACAGGTAAACTGGAGAGGCAACAGCAAGCACAAATGCACAAAAGGCAAGTACTAATTCTCTTATTTAATCATGGGTGTGTTTTGGGCGTAACATGAAATAAACCAATCAGTATGTCGCTTGCCTTTACCTTTAAAAGGTCTGACTTTGGCGCATTTGTATCTTAACAGCAAGGGGCTTTTTGCGTCTCAGCAGAGGATACTAACCTGCTCATTCACCCAGTGAAGGTACGCCAGCAGCTCATTTAAGGAAAAGGCAATGTTTTTTTACTCTTATTCTGTTTATTGTTAAGTTAAAAGTCGAGTTTTATAGGAACCTATAGGAATGGACGATTGACCTGTGTTTTCTGCTGCCAAATATCAACACTTTAGAAATGTACCTGAACACACCTCACTTCCAGACTGCCACAGCCATCAGATTAGATTTATTTCTAAACTTCGACACTATTTTAACGGCGCAGGCACAAATCATGAAAATAGATTTTTGACAGGGTGTAAGGTAGCAAAAAGCATTGCGACACACCTTGCGCAGGGTGTACAACAGGGCCCTGTATGTCAGATATTGCATTTTCTTATTGGAGGGAAGATGTTTCAGATGGTTAAACAGAGAGAGGTTTTCCCACCTCTGATCCGGACATCAAGAAAGCACAAGAGATAAGAAGAAGACTTGTTAGCATTCAGCCTCCATTAGCCATGACATGGCCGTGTTCTGTGGAGAGCCTGCAGCACCCGAGGGCAAAGCAGAACCTCTGTGTGATGAAGAGCAGGCAGATGTGCTGGCATCGCCTGCACAAACAAGGCCAGATCACAGCATTCTCTCACACACACACATACAGCAGAGAGAACTGGAGAAGTACTCTATTGTAGTTTACTCTCATCATGGAAAAATTAAACAGCTGTGAGTATATTTAAGGGGGCTGCTTCAGTAATACGTATTACGTGTTAAACACCTGTAGTAAACACACAGCATACTGTACATTCACTGAGCGCTTTATGTGGAGCATCTTTACACCTACTTATTCATGTGGCAGCCGTGCAATGCAAGTATATATATGGAAAAGCAGTTTCAGCTAATTTTCACATCAACCATCAAAATGATGGTTTAATTGTTGGTGTCTATTACAGGATAATTGTCAGACTTGTTGGAGCTGATAGAAAGGTCACATAAACTCAGATAATCACTTAATCGCTGTACAACAGTGGGGATCAGAAAAGGATCTCAGAATAAAGAATACACTGCCAAACCTTGAGAAGGAAGAGCTAAATCATCAGAAGAATCACACTGAGCTCCACTTCTGTCAGCCAAGAACAGAAAGCTGAGGCTGCAGTGGTTCTCAGTACAGGCTCACCAACACTGGACAGCATAGTTCTAGAGAAACACTGACAGCAGGGTCAGAATTTGGTGCCCAAAACAATAATAAATGGCCCTAACAGTTTATAGTGAACAGTGCAGGCTAATGGAAGTGATGTAATGTTTTTGGTACACTTTGGGTACACTTACAAACTGAATTATAAGATCTAAATTGTAGATTCAGCTTGAAAAATAGAGTACTGATTAGAATTTTTTTGCATTTATTAAATTGTATTTTATTACACTTTACTATAGTACATTGTCTGTGACAGTGTTTTAAAAACAGTGACCATACAAGGTTATGTATAACTGTGGTGCAGGGTTTACCTGATGATTGCAGCATGCCTTCACCCTTTAAACCAGATGAAATCACTTGAAAAGCTGGACTTTTGTTGCTCACTGCTGCAATATGACAGTACTTTGACTCTTTTTGAGATCAAACCCGCAGGCAGCATTTCTCCTGTGGAACTTGCTTTTGCCCTTTAATCTCTGGAAGATTGTGGTGATGTTTGTACTGTTAACCATAAAGTGAATCGCAAAGAGAACCAGAGACGTTTCCTTTTACAACGCTCAAATCAATCGAACCACAAGACAAACCACAAAGCTAACTTCACTGAGACCACCTCCGGATGGGTCTGAGTTTGGTTATGTTTGTGGGTCAGTTAAGAGGGGTCTGAGGTTTGTAGGACTTGAAAAAAAGTCGGCAGACAGAAATCACCTAAAATGTTGAAACGTTTCAAGTGGGGAAACACCCTAGAGGCATTAGGGTTACATATTTAGCAAATATTTCATCTTTGCTTTCTTTGTTTCCCTTAGGCTATTTCATATATTTAATAGTGGAAAAAGTGGCAAAATAGTAATACATTTTTGGTATTTGGTCAAATGTTTTAGAGTATGGTAGAACGAGATAAAAAGAGGTAATGAGAAGTAGAGTAAGGTAGAGAGAAGTCAAGGGAGTTAGTAAGGTAGAGTCAGGTAGAGTGAAGTAGAGGTCCACAGTAAACACACACCAAACTACTTCTTATCCTGAGAAAAATGAGTGCAGCCAAGCCAAGTGCAGAAAAAAACCTTCGATAAGTTTAAACTAATTTATCAAAACCAAAATCTAATAGGAAGTAGGGGTGGGCAATATTATATCGTATACAATATATCGTGACACAGAAATATCGTGATATTAAAAATCCATATCGTGATAATAGAGATGTTCTGTCTTAAAAGTAGTCTATTATTTACTGTGAAGCTTTAAGTCTATTTGTTGTATAATTGTTTTAGTTTGCAGTTTATATGCATGCACTAAATATTCTGCAATATATTTTGCTGCATTATATTATTTTATGCTATATTATTTATTTTGCCACATTATGATTATGCTGCTATACTCTTATACTATATTCCTGAAATTAATTAATTATTTTTCTTTATTTTCCTATATAAAAATACCCTGAAATATCGTGATATTATTTTAGAGCCATATCGCTCACCCCTAATAGGAAGCCTTCAATGGGCAGATGATATTGATTGCCACTCTATAAAAGTACAAAAAAAAAGTTAAAATGCCATGTTGGTTAGATTACGCAGAAATATAGTAATATATTGTTTTAGTTTTTTTTCCTGTTACATACAACTGTATTTGAAAGCAACTATGAATTGATGCAATACAAAAAGTTTATAAAACCAAAAAATAATAAATATAACGTATATAATAATATAAAATATTTATTATTACCAATTATTTATTATTTGTAACAATATATAATTTATTACAAATGATCAATCTGCAGTTGATGAAAAATCCAAATAATGTAATTATACGAAACAGTTCTACTGTCAAGTATTAACAAGTTTTTTTAAATATTTGACAGATGGCACAATTATATTACATATGTGTTATTACATTATTAAAAAAAAAAATATATATATATATATATATATATATGATTAATCTTCATTTTTCAACATTTTAATCGTTTTTAAACAGAGCAGGGTCTATCGCTCCTGTGCTCCTGTGATACGCTACAGTAGGAACGAACGCCCCCAAAAGCCCTTGTACTTCTCATTCATCCGCTAACCCCTCTAACCCCACCCGAACCCTCCCCCCAACCCCTCCAACCTCTGCATCTGATCCGCAGATGGGCCGGGCGTTATTAAATGTAATTGCCGGTAATCTGGGGCGATTTTTTATTTCAGTGACACTTCATTTTCTATAATTCTCGCCTCTCTCCTTTCAAGTCACCTAAGCGGAGTGTGTTAAGTGCTGGAGTGAGACGCTCTTGTGCCAGCGCTTAATGTGTTCAAGTCTTCCGAGATGCAGCCAATGAAAAGCAGATGTGTGGAGGCAAGCGTTCACAGAGGTACTGTACAACACAACGAGGGTGTGTATGTATGTGTGAGCGCATGCATGTGTGTGTGTGTGAGTGCGTGTGGAAGTGGGGGCGTCAATCCTGATGCACGTCAAACATTGAATCTGAGTAACAACAAGCTGCCAAAAACCACATGACAGATGCATGTGGAAATCCAGCATGACACTTCAACTCCGTCCACTTCACCGCCATAAATCACTGCATCAGCTCCGAAACAGTTAATAATGAGCCTCTAACCGCTCCACTGTCTCCAACACACACACACACACACTCTGTTCTTGGTTCTCTTACCCTGCTTTTACTGCACTGTATCTACACTACAGGCCCAAGCTGTGGAACTGAGCAGCTAGGCCAGAGGTCTGACATAGAGGTCAGAAAGGTCAATAAGAATATTATAACGTGCCCTTTGTTTAAATTTCACATAATCACTCTGTAACAATATTTTTTTCAAGAATAGACATATTATTACACATACACAGAAAATGTTAACTTTCAGTTTAAAGAACTTTTTGTAGATTTTTACTGTTTTTTTGTTTTATTATGCCAGGTCCACATTGCTTAAATGTGTGCCTTAAATAACACAATTGTTTAAAAAAAGACAATTGTATTTTCTTAAAGTTTGAATATGTTTTCAAATAATTTAAACATTGAAATTATTCAGTTCCATTAAATTCTATTTAAATGTCTTTAGTCCTGCATACTAAAGACACTTTTTAGATCATTTTAAAATAAATTATATTAATTTCATTTAATATTTCTCATTTTTCTCTGTGCTTAGATAAGGTAAAGCTGTAGCTGTCCACCCTGTTATTGTCCACCCTGTTACACAGTTTGTCATGGATGTATGGCAAGTGAAATATATATATATATATATTTTTTTTTTGTTTAGTGTGAACTAAATATGGCAAAAAATATATATTTTCTTGAGGACACAAAATTTAAATTTATGTAAACTTGTGCTACAAACCGATCTCTGAGCGATGCCACAGAAGAACCAGTTTCACTGGACCCTTTCTAAAAGAAATATCTTCTGTAACACAGATGTGTTTTATGACATTCACCACTGTTTTCCTGTTAGGATGTCTTGTTTATGATCATCATTATAAGAGCAGAGCTGTGAACAATTCTGCACGTCATAAATCATCATAAATCTGATGTATTCTTTCTTTTATGACTTTTCTCAAGAATTCCTTTAAGAACATCTTTAAAGAAAAGATCTAAAGTAAAATCAGTTATATCGACAGGCCTTGCCATAACTGACCAACCTATATGCTGTCAATTATTTCCTGTGATAAGCTTGCAAACAGTTTCACATTTTGAATGCACAGATTTAAAGATTGTTAAGAACTTCACAGAAGAAATACTCTGTTCCTCTCTCTCTTTCTCTCTCTCTCTCTCTCCACCACTGCTCTCTCTTTTTCTTCAAGGCTTGTTCAGCAGCCACTCTCAGCAGATTCTCTGGTGTTGGTGGACGTGGTCTCCATGCTCAGCGCAGATGGTGTGTGTTAGAGAGCAGAGCCGTTTCAGTGTTCAGATCTCATAACTCATGTCTATATTTGTGTTTAGGCACAGGTCCGGAACTTATTTGTTTGCTTAGTGAGGGACGAAGGCCCGAAAAACCCGAGGGCGCAAGTAAATGAAAAATAACAGAAGCAGAGCGGGGAAGGTTCCCGGGGACAGGTGGACGAGCGAGAGTAAGAGAGAGAGAGAGAGAGAGAGAGAGAAAGAGAGAGAGTCGATTAAATTAGGAGGGACTGAACTGTCTGTGTTTTCTTTGCTGTATTGTTGATTCCTCCAGACATGAGTGGCTTTACATGAGGGATGTATCATTCAGCCATGTCAAATTTCACTAAAAAATGTATCATAGTGTCACTGTTTGGGAAATATATTAGTCAAAATAATTATATTAATAATAATAGAATTTTGTAAAATATTAAATCTCAATAATCTTTAAATATATAAGTGATTTGTTTTAGTTCTTATAACTGAAAAACTGAAAATGTTATTTGTTTTTTTATTTTTAGATGTACTAAAATAGAAACAAACAGCACCATTTAGATCTTTAAAATATACAAACTAATGTTTCTTTAGAAAGTATTTTTTAAGAATCATTAACCTATTATTTATAATGACTGCGCTGCAACAATGCAGTACAAAAGTCAAAGTCAAAGTCAAAGTGGTTTTTATTGTCATTTCAGCTATATACAGAGTACACAGTGAAACGAAACAACGTTCCTCCAAGGACCATGGTGCACATAAACACAGTGTAGACAGAACAATAGTGCAACAGTACAAAAAGTGCAGACAGACAATACAACACCATACAGACAAAGAATAATAAATAACAAGACAGTGTGCAAATTTTGCAGTGTGCAAAAAAGACCAAGTGAGGTAGTAATTACTCTATTACACAGTGTGCAACAGAGTCCAATAATGATGATAAACTACATTAAATGAACAGAATATGAGAGAGGAAGAGTGTTATCTGAAATATTGTCCCAGTTATGATGATGTTATTCATGAGAACACAAGACGTAGAGAGCTCTATTGATTTTACACAACGGTTCAAAACATAAATAATATAAGACAGTCCTGAACCTTGCACCAAATATGTTGTAATATTGTTCTGCTAAATTATAGTTCCTCACCAAGAAGCCAACGACAACGTCACACTGCAAACTGCCCTTACTGTCCAGCCTGCAGCTCGTAAATTATAGCTCCCACACAATCACATTGTTCATAACTCAGATACACGAACACATTCAAACAATGTTGAGAATATAAAACGCCTCTCAGTTGTATTCACTGTCATATATAAAACCTTGTATTGTATTTCTTGTCATTTAAATTTTTTATCAAAGTCTGATAATTGTACTGTATATTGTAACATAATGAATACCACAATAGAAACGTTCCAAAATGACTCACTTGGAATCAAATATTTTTGCATGTTTACCATTTTTTTTATCCTCTGTAAAGTTAAAAAAGCGATGATAGACTATTTTTTACACACTTTTATCACTAGTGGATGTTGTTTACTTAACAATTACATGCAAATGTTTCTATAAGATGCAAATCTCTCATTGGCTTAATGATTTTAGAGCTAAAAATTTAGAGGTGAATAGTCTAGTTTTAAAACTGAACATATGGCAGTGCAGCATTACAAACAAGAATAAATAGGCCTTTAGAAATATTATACATTTCTAAACGTTTATTATTTTTTTTAAATATCTAAACTTCTGGTTTTGCTTTAACCAGTCTGTTTATAATTATACAGGTTTACTTTTGTGTTTTACAGAATATTATACTGTTAGTTTCTGATTAATTCTAGGTTGTTTAGTTATTCTTCTGTCACGGTTGCTGACCAGAAGGCCTGATTAATGATAGTGATGGAGTGGGAATCCAGTGTTAATCTGCCATAACAATGTTCACAATCTAACCAAACCCACTGTAGGTAAAATGTATTTATTTTATAATTGCATGTGAAGTAATGTATATGTAGACACTTTAAGCAGTGTTCTGGTACACTGGTACAAAATCAGTCTGATGTCTTTATTTATCAGTTATATGATATTTCTGTTGTACATTTATTTTGCACCTACTGTTTTTACTCGAGATATAAAATGCACTGATGCATCATTTGATTTGTTTATGATTATTTAGAAAATTGTTTTGTATAACTAATAATAAACTAAGTTTTTTTTTGCTAAAGTGAAATTGTTTGGCTTTAAACCTAAACAACTGGTTATCCAATTAAATTTTACAGTTTTGTCTATATTCTAAAAAAAGTTACACATATTACACATTTATTTGTGTGTTTTTTTTTTTTCAATAATATTCTTGAATGCGCTGAACAAATTGGACTGAAGGGAAATACCTTTAGTTTTGTCAGTCAAAAAATAAACTGAATAGAATTTTACTAAATTAATCTTAATACAAAAGAAGATTAAAACAAGCTCAGTTCAGTAAAAACCTAACCAGCACCACCAGACTCCCGTATAACTTCTTCAGCACAATGACTAAACCGCATGCTCTGACAAAAAGTCTTATAAATCAAGGCTCACACTGGATAAAACATTACACAGAATTTTTTAAAAGATACACACACACACACGCCAACTGGAAACACAAATGGGAAATCTATCAGCAGGCTTCAAACAGATATATTCAGGCGTGATTGTGGCCGTGCCAATGACAGGCTGCTGTAAATGCCTCCAGTCCTCCTGGCCTGAGCCCTCCTGCTCTACCTTCACAGTAATTAGTGGGTTGGAGTGGGCCATGCCACCACCTGCTGGTGACTGCCCGTCACTGGAGGAGCCGGACAGTCTGTCCTCACTGCAGTGACGTGGGAGGACTCGGACCACCGGCTGATTTTGTTTCCAGTAAGGCTGGGATGAGGTGGGGTCAGGACAAACTAGAGCCAGGGTCTTTTCTAGTTGATATTTTCTGTGTTTACTGATTAACTAAAAAAAACACATTCCTACCAGCTTTAGCTGCAATGAATTATTTGAGGTTTTGGGGCACCTGTTCCTTCATTGATTCTTCTGAAATCAAAGGTATAGAAAAGTGTTTATCCTGCTTTTGCTGAAGTAACTGTCCTACTGTCCTCTACTGTCCAGAAAATACTTCATAAACAGATAACAAAAATCACTCCGGTCACTCTGCTCTGGTTCGAATCCAGGCATAATTCTGTCTCAAAGGCTGTGCTTACATTTAGGCACATCTTCCTACATGAGAATAATATGCCAAATGGTCTATTTCGCTTGTGTCAACACCCCGATTGTAGAGTGTAATAGGACAATCAGCCCATGTCACTTTTGCCAGCTCTCTGGTTGCAAAGTATAAACCATATTCGGCCCAATTCTGCCAAGTCAAGTCTCAATCGATGCTGCCGTATATTGGCCATTGTCAATATGGCCAATATCGGCAATTTTTCATTTTATCTGGGGTAGATTTTAAAACATTGTTATGATCATTTAATAACAAAGTTCTGCTGCACTACAGCTCATAGCTAAGAGGTTTTATACCTCTCGACCAGCCCACACCCAGCATTAGGCATGGTTCCTATAGGTTTATGCTTTATAATCTGCTTCAGAGAGTCCTATTCTATTGGCTATTGTATTCTATTATCTGCAGGGATAAGACAAGCTCCATGTGTGTATTTGCACTTCTGTATATGGGACAGTACAGTACACAGTACACAAATCTACAGTACTTGTTGTTGCATGATTTGGAATTGTGCTTTTGGTTGTGTATGTTAATTGAAAATAGGAATAAAACTGTCACAACAATACAACTGTCCAACTTGGCTCTCTGTCATAACAATCACCACCATGAAATTGAACAAAAACACGCAAACATATTATTTCCTCATGAACCACCTTTCTGCTGGGTTTCTCAGCGATTCTGAGTAATGATCAGTGCTGCTTTCTTGCACAGCTGGCACATCTGTGAGGCCTGAGTAACATGCAGCTTTTTGTGTTCGTCCAAAAGGCCTTGAGATAAACAGCCTGATTGGCATTATGGCACTGAGTACTGGGCAAGAGCACTGGCCTGCAGTCAGCCAAAAGGTCAAAGCCAAACCAGAGATGGTTTCAGATCTACTGGCAAATGCAGCTTGTGCAAAGTATAACCAAATGTTTGCATTCCGCTCACATGACTGCTGCTCTTTAACCTTCCAGCTGGGCTTGACCATACTCTGTGTGTTGTCACTGTATTGCAAAACTCAACTGCCAATGTAGAGTAGAAATAATCACATTTTAATACAGGTTAATATTGTAGGATGTCTAACAATTTTTTTGTTTCGAGTTTTTGTTTTTAAAATAATCAAAAGAATACAATTAAAAGACTCTAGCCCTAAGACAAGATGAGATTGGGCATGATGACATGGCTCCATATGACATGATGCAGCACATATACCTAATGATGTTGCAACTAAAGGCCAGTTTCTACTTTTGCGTCGGACCTACGTTGTGTCCTACGCATACCCAGCAAGAGTGCAGTACGCAGTGGAGTGAGTTTATACTTCTGCACGGCTCTGCATCACTCTACAGTTTAAACCACGAAGGCGGGAATGTGTAGTTACATTTCTTGAGAGGTGCACGTGGGTCTACGGTGTAGGCTATGCCATAAGTTTGCTGCAGAACTTAAAATTCTGTTCTCTCATAGGTTGTCAACGCTGTTATTCCAGCTGCTTCAATAAACACTTGATTGGCGATAAATCTGGTGACCGTGCAAAGCGTTGAAAGTGTTGAAATCTAGCAGAGACATTACTGGAAAACCCTTCTTGTGTAGATGCAGGACGTCCTGCACATATCACTGAGCTTTTATCACTACTAAGGTTCAGAGACTATGATGGATCCCCAGATCAACACACCAACAGTTTAGAATATGTGTGGCTGCACACTCGAAGCTGATGGTCATAAACAGATCATAAACAGAGACTGGATTAATTGCTAATACATTTTTAAAAGTAATAAAGTTCCAGTTTGTTGCACTCCAGGTTTGTCATTCACAACATCACTGAAACAAACTCCAGCAACTGAAGCAACTCCAACACATGAAAACAACCACGCTTCTCTCAGTCCACTGATGCGCCCATCTTACAACTGGGCAAAATGTCTTTGAAGGTATCATAGAGGCATATTTAGTCACATATTAAGCCATCTCTCATCATAGCCAAAAGAAGACTCTGAGAGCCTTTTTTATAGTGGAGTTTTATAGTGGACTTTAACACAAGGATTAGAAGAGTGCCCACAAAACATTTGAACATACAGTGTGTAGTGTGTGTGTGTGTGTGTGAGTGTGTGTGTGTTTCCATTGTGCAGTCATTCCAGACAGAATCACCACAGTATAAATCTGCAGTGACAGAATAAAAATAGAGCATTTTCATTCCTTTGGAATAAAAAAGGCTTTCGTTTCTTTGCCCAGCGAAAGCCAAGGTCAAACACTCGTCAATTCCCCACCAGGCTGCACTGAAATTACTGCTGTTTGTAAAACATCACTTTATATTTAAATCCATTCGTCAGGATTGTGCCTTAATCACACACTCTTAGTCCTGAGTTTGAAAACGGATCTGCGTAATAGAGTGTAAAAGAACGTCCTGTCTTCTGTCCAAAGCACTAAGTGCAAACTCCTCTAAGAGCATGAGTCATGCTTAATATTTTCATTTCCAGCATTCCAATTGGATGACAGCTAATGGTAAGCTGTGCCACGTCAAATAACTAAATGACAGACAATGGTATTAAAAAAGAGCCATGCGCAACCTGGCTGAGGGGTGTATTATTGAGTTCAAATATTAACACACACACACACAAATATATATATGATATACCCATATATTCTAAACCCATAGTCATTAGTGTGGAGTCAGTCCCCCTTTCCAGCCCTAACAGCAGGTGTGGAGCTCTGCAGTTATTGACCAGCAGAGTGTTGGATCCTTGGTCACTTGGCACTTTGTAGCTGAGTTGCTGTGGTTACTATGTGCTTACCTACTTTAATATACACTGACATGCCCAATTTAAGGGATTTGGGACAGAAGCTAAATAACGCTGCACTGACCTGTTGGATATGTGTATTTAAGTATTCCAGGTACACATGGAAATCAGTGAATCGAAGAATGATAAATGCCACCATCCATATGCAACCACTATCAGACCTCAGACCAACTCCCATAATTTACACTGCATTGCCATAAGCAGACTGGCCAGTATTCAACCTCACTCACAAGATAATAGCTTTTAAACTGGTAGGTGTAACAACTAATAAAATAGGTGAGGAGGCGAAGCCATCCATTGAAATAACCCTTAATAATCAATAGAATTACTGCTGTCCCATGATTGGCATGTCATTGCATATAAATATGATGTTGGTTTACAGAAGCTTAACAGTAAAGCCTGGAGGTTTTATGGAGGTTTTATAAAGGATTTAAGTAAGTTTCAATGCAGGTTTATTTTGAGAAAACCAGAATCAAATAATCAAGAGAGCTTTTTGTCTCTGTTTTTAATTATATTTTGAAAAATACCTATTAATTCATTGTAGACACTGAAGACAAAAGGACTTTAATGAAAATAAAGCTCATTGTTAAATTTAACTACACTGTAATAAAATATTTCGCAAAAAAAAAAATCTTGCTGACTTGTGCTGTGTTCCGTATATCTCGAATATCAGAAAGGGTAATGGCTTCAAACTAGGGTTGTCACGATAGCGAACTTTTGACTTCGATCCCGATACTAACTGTAGTATCACGATTCTCGATACTAAAACGATACTTGGAAGAAAAAAAAACTAAAAAAATATCTGAACATAAAATGTTTATTTTTGACTGAACTGGATTGAACACTGAACAATCGGTGCAAACGTTTTTATTCTAAAATTAAACATTTGAACAAAAAACAAGTTTCGTTATTATAACCTTAACTATAACATAATTATCTAAACACTTCCTAAAAAACTAAAACCAAAACCAGAGGTAATGGTAGCCTGCCTATGTGAACCTGACGGGCGGGCAGAAGTTAAGTTCTGAATAAGGAAAATAAAGAGACAGAAGAACATTACAATGTTATGTTCATTTTAACACTTACTGCTCCGTTTTATTAATCAACCGTTTACCGTTTTTAATAAGCCCATGTTCAGTGTACAGACAGAGTGTATCTTGACTAACCTGTCGACTTCTCAGCTCTTTGAAGAGATCAGGGTGCTTGTCTGCTAAATGCTTAGCCAGGTTGCTGGTGTTCCCTCCTCTGTAGAGGTTAGATCGGGCCCAAAAAATCCGACCCGACCCAGCCCGAGCCCGTGCACGTTCTGCCCGAGCCCGACCCAACCCAAACCATAAACTGGCTGTTTTAGGGCTGTTTGAATGAGCGAAATATGATCAGAATTATGTTAAATAATACTGTAACAAAGAAGCATAGAACTATTATTTAATTAAAATGATTTTTAAGAACAGCTAAAGACAGTGCTGCAGGTCAAACGCGGAGGCGTTCACGTGCGAGAGAGAGAGAGACACAGAGAGAGAGAGACACACAGAGAGAGACACAGCGAGAGTGAGAGAGAGAGAGATTTGCGTGTTCTGATGTGAGCTACTCACAGGTAAAGGTTCTCTTTGATCTCCTCGTGCTCATATTCTAGTCCCACACATAACTCTGCAGCTCCCTCAGTGTTTTCTGTCGTATTTTGCGGCTAGCGCGAGCGCTTACAACTAACACTGCGGACCGCGAGGTGCCGCCGCGCTTGTGCCGAATCCGCTGCTGAATCCGACTCCCGCTTCGCGGACAGAATCAGCACAACACCCCCCGCTGTACAACTGCGGGAGTGAAAACAGCGCTTATAAATAAAGTAGTTTAGTTTCACTTTCAGTTTTTGTTATTTTCGTTATTTTATTTAAAAATAAAAATATAAATAAAAAACAGACGCCTACATCTCAGACTATTTTTCTGGAGCCCGAACCCGACCCGGCCCGAGGAATGTGGTGGGAAATCTCTGGGTAATCAAACTGGGTTTGTGGTGTTGGTCGGATTCCCTTCTTCATCAGCGATGTAAGCAAAATTTGCCCACACTTCACTCCTCGCGCCTGTTTTGTCCACAAGTCGCGGACGAGAGACATCTGTTATTTTAGCCGTCGCCATTCTACATTCGCTGCTGCTCTGCTGGCTTGCACGCGCGTGTGTCGCTCTCAACCGAGTCAAATGAATCGATTCACACGTGAATCGATTCATTTGTTCAGAATACTAAGTTTATCTGAATCCTGCCACACCGACTGCTGAGGTGTGAATCAGTTTTCTTATGAACTGAATCAAATTGCGCCTACTAATTTGACTCATTTGAAGCTAGTGACTGGGCTATATACAGTATCGAAAGCATCGAACGCTAAAGAACCGAATCGTTTGTGATGACGTAGTATCGAAAAAGAATCGAACCTTCGGTACACCGTGCAACTCTACTTCAAACTCAAACAGAATGTGTTTCAGGTAAACCTTCATATATCAGCTATCACTGCTAGCATTGTCCCAGGTCAGCACTGCTGCATTGTCCCAGGTTGGCATATACCAGTTGATAACAATGAATTAGGCAATAATTTGCAGTCCACAGATAGAAGTTGGACAGTACTGTGTGTTTATCAACTGATTTAAGGAAACACTAATAGATATGTGCTGATAAACTTGTAAAAGTACTGATTTTACTGCTATTGATAGTTGAAACAACTTTTGGTTTAGTGAGACTCTCCAGACTTTTCCTAAGCATTAAATCTGACCAGTAGAACACTTCTGGTTAGATCCTTTTAATGCTTCCATTCTACAAAGGGGAAAAAGTACTTTAATACACACTGACCTGCCAACTTTCAAGGGACATGGGACTGAGTGTACTTGGAACTAGGAATTCCACACATCCGAGCTCAGATAGAATGCTGCATTACTGTTGCTCAGACTTTTTAATCAATTTGACGAAAATTAATTCCAATATTTTATTATTTTTTTCAGTGTAAATAACTCATTTTAACCCAGTTTCAGGTCTCTCTTATTTAACTAAACAAAATTGCAGAACAACTTAAAGATATGGCAAGGTGTCCTCACATTTTTAACACACAGTGAAGCAGTCATCCATCAGGATAAGCTCCATGCTGCTCTGCAGTATTTACAAGCAAGCAAGCAGAAATCGGAGAGAGTTCGATTGGATACAGATGGCAGGAAATTCCACTGAAATGACAGTGGCCAAATTCAACCACAAAACATGAGAATAACCTTCGCGAGGCAGATGCATACAGGAGCCTGGATAATATAGATCCTCTTCTCCAGCTGGGATTTCACACTTTACATCAAGTTCACTGCGTTTCACGATGTTTTCCTGTTTCTGCCAGTGGGCAAGGACTTTTTCGAGCTACTGTAGTAGAAATAATTTATCAGCAATCACTGCAGGACTGCCAGATTGTGCTGTTTGGGTAAGGGTGTTGTGTATAATAAGGAAGGTTTTCGAAGGTTCTGGGAATTCCCTTGATGTTCCCGCGGTCTGACAGAGGCCGGGTATAAAGTGGTCGTAATTGCTTAGCAATTAAACGGAACTACATTCGAAAATGATTACTTTGGTACCTACACAGCACAGTCGGTGCCGTCTGCAATCCTCTGAGGAGATGCTTGGGCTTGTTATTAGTCAACACAAAACCAGATGTTTACAAAAAAAAAAGAATGAAACGGTGAATCACATTTCAGTTCTTTATTTTTTGTTATGATTATTGTAGCGGGCGGAAAAAAAAATGAATGGAACCTTTCTTTCTCTCAGAATATGATCTGTTCAAAGCTCTTTTTGTAATTGGTCAGAAGCTTTGATGTTCTACGCTGGGTTCAGGCCGGAGCGTTTCTGTCGTGGGCTATTGGCCAGTCAACAGTGATTAAGAAATGACTCGAACCCCCCTTGCCCCCCCATGGTTTGCCTCTGAGCGCAGGACGTACGTTTTTGTTCCTCTCTGAGGCGCAATTTGCTTTGACAACAGAGTAAAAGAGGGGAAGCTTTTATTTTGATTTGATTATTCATTTTGTTTTATGTTTCCCATTCTCCTCATAGTCGAAATCCAAAGCCCAAATGAAAGCTCAATCCCTGAGGATTTCACAAACCTAACGATATCAGCAAACGCGGGACAGATGAGTGTGCTGGCTGGCTCTTGTAACTGAGTCACTACCAGCCCTTCCCAGTCATAAAAATCAATGCGCTCACACTCCCACATGCTTTGAACGACACAAATCACGAGTAATTCCAGCTATGATGAGTCCGCAACTTACAGTAAGCTCTGAACTCACCAAAATGAGCCGATTCATAAACATTTTCCTTCCTTTCCACCACTAGGGAATTGATCTACCTCTTTTCATCTAGCTCTACAGGTCTGAGTGTATGGGAAAGTGACCCATACCAGTTTGAGAAGCTTGAGAGATGATCTAACTGTGCCAGGTTGGTACAAGTAGGCCTGTCACGATAATTACATTATCAATTTATTGTACAATAGATCTTAGTACATGATCTAGATGATGATTTGTTTCTGACTTCAACATTGTTCTTATTGTTAATAGTCAATATTATGTCTATTAAGAAAGAAGAGCACATAAAGTGAAGGAGCAAGTATGCCAATCGTGTTAATTATGTTTTATTTATTATGGATATATTAAAGCATTTCTTTAGTCTAATCCCAACGTCTGAATAACAGTGTGGGTGTATATGTGGTATAAAATCTTCTTTAAAAAATTGTGACAAGCTTATGGATCAGACACAGCAGTGCTGCTGGAGTCTACTTTCTGTCCACGCTATTAGACAGATCTTTTGGATGTAAAGTTAGAGACACAGCCCACAGAATGCTGCCAGTAGGAAGATGCTGTTGGACAATATCAACATTATCAGTCCAGCAGTGCTACTGAGGTGTTTAAGAACTCCAGCAGCACTGCTGTGTCCAATCCAATCGACTTGTACCAGAACAACACACAATAACACAACACCACCATGCTAGTGTAACTTTAGTGCCCACCTCCCAAATAATAGCTGCCCTGTGGTGGTCCTGTGGGGTCCTGGTCATTAAAGAACTGCACTCTAAGAAAAGGAAGTACAGATTTGTACTTAAAAGAGTACAAAGCTTGTCGCTGGGGCTGTACCTTATATTGAGGTACAAAAAAGTACCTTTTAGTGAAAGTCCTTTTTTGTACCCTTGTTTTTGTGCCAGTAAAGATTATAAAGATTATAAACATTATCATCAACTAAATATGGCTCAAAAACTTGATGATCCAAAATTGTCTGGCTTTCAAAAAAAAATGTGCAATTAAAATATATATTGTTTATTAGTACAGTGATACAGAATACTGAATGTACCCTTTGGCTGGTTAAATGGTACAAATTTGTACTTATTGCTGTTAGAAATTACTTTGTACTTCAGAGGGAACAAATCTGACCCTGTAAAGACCAATATTGTACCTTTGAGCGTACAATTATGAAGAGTGTACCTTTGAGCACAAAAAAGTACTCATATCATACCTCTGTTTTTTAGAATGTGATGAAAAAGAAGATAACAAAGCATGCAGTCTTTAATTGTAGAACTATGGTACGCTACAATATAATTATTAGAGCCGACAAAATTGATAAGTGTTGAAACACAGAGGTGATCATAATATTGTTGTGTTAATTCTCAAAATACTCTAAAGCCTAAAAAAATGCCTTTTTCACCATGCCTGTCACGAGGTTTGTACCGTTTGTACTGTACAGCCCTCATAAAAACAGTAACTTGGGGATCTGTTAAAGAAAAGCAAAGCACAGGATGCTTTCAAGACACTTTCAGATGCCTCAGTGCTACAAGGGGAGCGGACGCTGTCCACTTCAGAGCGCATTAACAAGGGTCCCCACGGCTTTCCAGCACGAAACCTGTGTAGAGTTTCAGCCCACACATTTATACAGGGGAAGTGAACTGTGGACAGTGCAACATGATTCTTCTACAATTCTTTTATTGTGGCACAAAGTGTTCTCGAAGCAAAGCTTTTTTTTTTTACTGTCTTTTCAAACAGTCTCACACTCGTGCGCGCAAACACACACGCATATACACACGCATACACATTTCTGTCCGGTTCAGGCCTTTGGTAATCGGATCGGCCACAGCTAGCCACACCATATATCATCAAACATCAAACAGAACCCTTACAAAGCAACTTTCCCCAGAGACTGGGACTAAACACACGAGGACTGAGGTCCAGACTGCAAAAAAATGAGGATCTGACAAATAAATCTGAACAATGTATATTCTTTTCAGTATGAAGCTGATGTGAAATATTACAGGATGCAAAAGGAAAATTCGCACCAGAGGCAGATTGTTATATCTGCCTAGTATTTATGTTGGTACAATCTTAATATTACAATACATATCATATATATTGTGTATATTGTAACACATTTATTCAATTTTTAATTATTGGTTTACATTTTTGGTGTTAGACAGTGGTTCAACTTTAATGTTTTTATGTGTTTAAACCCTGCACACTAAATAAAAGTGCTGTTAGATACCACTGTTCAGATATTATAAATATTAAGGTGTTTTTTACACTATGACAGTTTTCCTAAAATGAAATATCAACAACTGCAATATATAGACTTGCTTATATACATTTATAAAGACTTGATTTAACATGATTTAACTTAACTGTGGTCTAGGGTTTTTAAATAAAAAAAATAAATAAAAAAATGCAGTATGACTGCAGGGATGGCGACACAAGGGAGTAGGTGATAAATACGGGTGTTATTTATGCAGACGGACGTCAGATACACCACCAGACGGGCCCACCATCCACGAAACTTTACGAGCAAATCTATTCTCACTGTGTAAGCATTCAGAAGCCGGCAAGTCAGAGGCCCCCGTGTTTTCCTTTTCTGTTTAACGGCTATTAAAAGTAATAAGATGCGTCTTATTATTTCACCATTGGAAAGAAACTCCCCAAGTGCCCCACTGTATGATCCACAGCTTTTGAACTCCTGAAGGGCTTGGATGAAGGTTCTTGAAAAAGAAAAGAAATTAGGTGTTTGGTCTCTGTTTGACAGTCCAGACTGGACTAAGACTTTAGGAATGGTTTTCTGGTGGATTCCTTTGAGCGCGTCCACGGCTTTCACAAAAGCTGGCACCGTTCTTTATGTGTTTACCAACTATAAAACATTCACTTCATCCCTGACGTTTTCCAAAATGCACTCCAAATCCATAAAAGGGCTGTTTTGCACCTTTCATCGTCATGAAGAGAACTTTGAAGTGCAAATGGTCTGTTTCCTTTAGGGTGATTAAAAAAACGAAAAGATTTTCAAGTAAAATTTCAAGTGAAATATGAATTTGCTCCCCTTTACATCATTCCCAACAAAAACAGTTAAAAGTAAAAACTAAAAAAAGGTACATGTGCTCATGCAGGCCGGTTCCAGAGTCCTCTCTTTGTGTGCTTCTGAATATAAGTGTATTTTGGCTGAGGGTGCTGTACATATCCTCATGATTTGCAAGCCACTTATTGGACTTGGTTCATGCTTCAGAGCGCTCCAGGCCTGCAGGGTGAAGCTGGCACTGCCACGCCGGCTACAGGCCGATGTTTTCCCAGAGGAGGCGGCCTAATACGTGTGAAAAAAGACTTCTGCAGTCAGACTCTGTCCATCACCAAGTCTCGTAAGTCCTGACGCTGACTGTGCTCTTCAATCGAGTGTGTGTCAGTAAAACTGAGGCAGCTCGTCATTCACCTGACCACATTTCACCTTGGGCTGATTCAATTTGAGTCTATAAATATGTTACGTATTTCCTTAATGTGGGCTTTTATTTGCTCAAGCCAAGGTCCAGCGCTTAATTTGACCATAAAGCAAACGTTTGAGGAGAACAGCATTTATTTCGCAGTGGCAGATCCAGTTAAAATGAACTTATAAAACGTTAGCTTACCAAAACACACTTAATAGCTTACCTAGTCATGCCATGAGAACCTGGAGTGTTTCTGTGAGCATCTCACTGACTCAGAGAATAATTAAAATACTGTACGTTGGAAAGGAAAGATGTGGTAAGTCATACCTATTTAAGAAATTAGTGCAGAGGATATTCACACAGCTAAAATCAGTTATGGCAGCAATCTTGGTGAGTTCACCTACAATTTGTTTTGTACTTTTGTCAAATTCTGCTACGTAAGGAGATCTTGGGGAAATTTATATATAAGTAATAGTGGTTTGTAGGAATGAAGATTTAGCTCTGCTGTTAGCCAGTTTTATAACATGCTAATATGCGGGTTATAAATGTCCATAATTTGCTGGCTACACTGACAGGTGTACTGGCAAGTGAAAGGAACTGCTCATTGCACTAAAATGTTCAGTTAAAGGAGAAAAAGCAAAGCAAATGCCAGTTATAACCACCACATTGAGTTCATCAATACAAATCCAAGCAGGATTCAGGCCGCATCCTCAGTGACGACTTGTGGGACTGTGGTCAGGAAATGTATGTATAAGTACACTGACATGCCATAAGTCATTGGACTGCAGTACATAAACTGATCAGGAAATGTTACAGACACGGGATACACATACAATTATATACTTACTTTATGTAAATTCCACCAAAATGTTCCAAACATTTGGAGTAACATACAGATAAGAATAAAAAGGCTACTAATGAAAGCCACAGCGTCCTCTAGTGGATACTTTGTGGATGCTGAGTGGTACAGATTTTACAGTCAGGTTAGGTTAAGTTGGACACTTTCTATAAAATAAACTGGCTCAAATATGTTCTATCAAACGGTTAAGTCGAAGTTAAAGGGTTAAATAGGGCTGGGCAATTAGAAAAACACCTATGTCAGATATAAAATGTTTTTGTGTGTGTAGTCAGGTGACTTCATCCCATCCAGTCTGTGATGCAGAAGTCACATGATAGGGTAGAACTACCACGGGCTACACACCTTAACACTTCTATATCCATTATAGTTGGGTAATATATTGTAAATATAGATAACACTAAAATATTTTAAACAGAATATAAAAATGACCATATGGTTATACCTCACCTGTTGAGCATAAATCACAATAAACATACATGTTTCTTAGTATAGTATCTATCTTAGCGGCATGAAATACAGGTGCACCACTGACTCATTTTAACCCTAACAACAGTCAACAGTCAGTTGTCTAATCCTATCTTAGCTCAAAATTTCTTATATTTTGCACCCTCACAATACCAAAGACAAACCCACACGCCGGTTTGAACGGTTTGCTATAGATAGCTAAAATAGCGTACACTGAGTTATTGGTCATATCCTCGCCATAAAGTCATTGCCTATAAAGCTGATACAAAAGGTTCTTTGAGAGATGCCACTGAATGACGTAGAATGATGTAGTTCCCTAAAGTAAAAGACATTTTAAAGGTTCAAACTAACTTCACATAATGAAGTTTTTAACTTTTTTTTTTATCAAATTCTTCTGAAGCTTCTTTACTCACACTCATAGTTCTTAGGGATCTAAACCTAGTACTTTAATGTCCTCACTGTGAATGTGAATGTTCAAATCAAGAATTATTTAGGCTCCTTTATTTTTTAAAGAGCATATTTTGTGATTTAGCGCAGAATGTAACCATATCCACTGTGAAAAAGTCTGACAGTTATCTCTCACAATATATTACTACAGTCAGATGTTCGACATGGAGCCCTGAATCAACTAATCCACCGAGACCATGTGTCCATTCGCCACTGGAGCACAGCCTAAACTATATGGAGTCAATTAGGAGCCAAAGTGGTCTGGAGATGTGGTTTAACTCCATGTAAACACACAGGAACATATGAAAATTCAGCTCCGAGTTCTCCTCGAGATGTGTGGTTGGCAGCGATCTGGCAACGTGGAATGAAAAACATGTTTCTAAAGCTGCGTGTTTCTCTAAAGACCCAGAGAAGCTTTCATCCAAAAGGGGAGGGGCTTACAAAACAGAACCGTATGGCCTCCATCATCATAAAGCATACTGTGCTCTGATAATATGTTTGTCTAAATTATGTTGTAAAATTGTAAAAGAGAAGATCGCTGGATAAGCTGGAGAGTTTTGGCAAATGCGCTAAGTAAACAATTGTGGGTTATCTTAGTACTAATTTCTTGTGACACGGAACAGATATTATGGTCTAATTACGTTTTATGGGAATTTTCACTCTCTTTGTTGCTGATAAAGGAAGGCAAGTATGTCGTTATGAAATACTTTACTACATTAGACACAAAGCAGGATTGAACAGGAACAGTAGATTATCACAAGACTTTTACAGAAGACTAATACAAAATTCAGCTGTTTTCCACTTTAAATTTAGCTATTTTTTGACTGTTTTTGGAGTGTCAAACTTAATATCTCTAGATGTTAACCTTAGAAATCATGGTTAAACTTTTTGATTTAAGGTTAAGATTAGACTTACATTATGAACTGAAGTTAAACAAACAGAAATAAGACTTTATCTTTAAGGCTCTTAATCAATACAGAATGAATGTAAACTGAATGTACATGTATCAACTAAAAGTAATAATAACACCCTGCAAACTGCTGCAAAACTTGACATACAGTTACGTCTCAGGCATATATATAAATGTCTACAGGTGTTAGGATTAAACATTTGATCTTGATTCAAGTGGAAGTAGAATTGTAGTGTGTTGTGTGCCTCCTTGGGAGAGATCATTGTTTGTTAATGTTGATTGTATCATTTTTTTGTGCAATGTTTTCATGTTTTTTACATGCCAGGGATTTAAATTAAACTAGAATTACAGTGTACTTTTTTTATTTTGCTCCCAAAAACTTAATTTCACCAAATTTCTCAACATACTGTTGCTCAGATTTTATTAAGGCATTTGGCTCCAACAACTTGATATAAATAGTCCCCTAAACTTTTGTAGGTTGGATTTTTACAATGTAGTAGTTTAAAGTTTCTAAAGGTTAAGCTAACCTCTATAAGGGTCTCTCTTACACACACATACACACACACACACACACACACACACACACACACTACAGGTCCAGTAAAATCTCTCTCTCTCTCTCAGTGTGCCGATACAGACAGAAACAGAAGGTATGTGTTAGTCACTGTTAGATTCAGACGGAGTCTCGTTGCGAATCTCGGTCTGTTTTGACTCGGCCATCATCCGACAGCGCCGGTGCTGGAGACTCGAGGCATTTGTAAGAGATTATCGGCCTGCTTCTCCTCTACAGCACCAGGGTCAGCGGGAGTGCAGCGGGCAGACTGAGGGAATCGATCCCATAACCCCAGTATCTGCACATCTACACAGTAATGTGATTAAGAGCTACACTGCCTCTCAAAAGTTTCAGACACTTCGCCATCTTTTTCTTCTTCTTTTGAAATGTTCCAAGTCATCAAGCTTGATTTTTACAGTTTTTATTGATATGTTAAAACAAATGTGTTATTTATTATTATTTATAATATAGCTGTGTGGTAACGAATATGTTTATAAAAAGCAGCTTCTACCTAAATACAGATTCAACCATTTTCTTTTTCTATTGTTAAAAGCACATAGGAAAATTTTTCAAAAAAAAAAAATGAATAAATAACTCAACAAAAGTATGTGTCAGCATTGTGAATTTTCTGATGAGCTCCATACACATAAACCTTAAGCAACCTTTGTTGACGTTCTCTACCGACAACTACTATCTACAGCTCTCTACAGTGCAACTACTTAGAGCAAAGACTGTAAAAAAGATGGACGCCGTGTCGCCGTTCCCATTCATTCAATGAAAATAAAGCCAAAATCTTCCTCCATGTTGGAGATCCTGAAACCCAAATCTGCGCAGTAGAGACCAGAGGAGAGAGAAAGACTGTGGAGAGACAGCCTACTCATTTAAATAACCCCGTCCTGAAGGCTGCCTCAACAGAGCTATACACAGTCTATGGTGGCACACATACAGTCATTGGTGCCATCCCGGCTAGGTGTAACCCAGCCCTTTTACAATAACCACAGCTTTTTAAATAAAGCTGAATAACGTTTTAAAAAATGAATTCTGTGAGAATATTAAAATTTTTCAGTATAAGAAGAGGTTACACGAGCTGTTGCATTTAAATAATGGAGGTAGAATTACAGTACATTAGAAAAAAACATGATTAAAAGTTGTCTGTTTTGCCATTGAAACCTATGGGGATTGGTGGGGTTACACAGCTTTCTGCAACCGAACAGCAGGGGGTGCCCGACCTGTGGTGGCTTCACTTTTGAGAAGCGATGCTCTGTCCAGCTATACACAGTCTAGACTTAGACATACACTGATCGAGCACAACATTAAGACTGCCTTTGGGTTACAATACCCATTATCCATGTGTTTAGCTCCACTGTTTTGTAATTGTAGACTGTAGTATCTGTTTCTTTGTTTCTCTGCATACTTTATTTTTATCATCTTTTTACCGTTCTTCTATGCTCAGGACTCCACAGGATAGATCAGCATGGTGGTGGTGGTGGTGGTGGTGGAGGTGGTGATTAGTGTGTTATTATGTGTTGTGCTTCTGGAGTTTTTGATGCTGGCCACAAGACACTGCCAAGAAGACGCTGCTAGTAGACTATTCTCAGTCCAGCAGTGACAGTGAGGTGTTTAAAAACTTCAGCAGAAATACTGTGTGTAGAGAAAGTATGTAGAGAAACAGATACAGGACTACAGTATGTAATTATAGAACTACAAAGTGTCCTATATGCTCAGATGGACAGTGAATATAGAAACAAGGTAATAGTCATAATATTCTGACTGGTCTGTGTTTAAATACCCTATGAAATTCTACGTGTCCTAAAACAATTGGAGCAGAAACTGAAATTGCTTCTTAAAACAAGACTGAGCACATAAGATTTTTATCTACCGAAAATTATTTAATTCTTTAATCCGGTGTGCTTTATGTATGAATTCCACTAGTCAGGTTGTAAGGAGCAGTAAAGACATTCTGCTGCTGCTAACCGCAACTAGAAACTCTGCTAACCACACTTTTGAAAATAAAAGAAATCTAAGCTTACTGTAAATAAAAAGAAGCATATTACTTACCCACATAAACAGCTTTCCGAAAAGAAATCTACGTAGATTAACAACAGAGCAACACCTTTGTTCCTCACTATTACTATCATTAATAGTGCGCCTTATAATAAGGTGTCCCTTATAGTAAAATACAGTAATACAAAATTCATCTAAATAAAATGAATTCTCAAATGTGGTGGTTTGGAATGCAACTTGAATGTAATTAAAATCCATCAACAGTCCTAACAAGTCCTGATGATGATGGTATTGTTACAGCTCATCATTTACCAGACCACATCATAGAGTACCACTGGCAGATTTGCTTTGGGTTCCAAATATATTCTGTATTTCCTTAAATCAGGGAAAAAGCTTAACACACTCACAGGCACTGCTCTGATATTCTAACCGACTGCTCTCGGTTTTGATGGATCTGTGCGACAGGGGACAAGTTCCTGAGGATTCGTAAACGTCTAATCGACACTCTGTCTTCCTGTCAACAGGAACAGCAAAAATGCCTCGTCATTTCGGGACCGGCACCAGTCCGGGCAGCGAGTGTGGGGCGAGCGGCTTTAACTTATCATTATCCACGGGAATAAATGCAAAACAATAAAATGCGGGAACAATAAAATAATTTGTCAGGGGAACAAGGGTGCAGATAAATTCTGCAAAAGCGTTTTTCCACTTGGCTCGGAAAGCCGCCCGCTCCGGGCCAACTCTTCAGCACCTGGCCGTCAGGACTCTGCGCTGTCTGACTTCATTTGGGCTTTTAAAAAGCTGAAGCGTTAGGTCATTCACGACACGGCTCTTTCATTACTGTTCTAAAGCCGTGTTAGTCAACATGAACAACATGCTGACTCTTTAAGGCCAAGAGTCAAGAAAACAGCCGAGCAAGAACAAACAGCAGAGCGACAGAGAGCGAGAGAGAGAGCGAGAGAGAAATAGAAAATCAGAAACCTATGACTCAGCCTCAGAGCACATACTGAAGCTCAGGCCAAGCTCCCTCTCTCTCTCTTTCCTCTGCTTTCTTCTCCAACTCTGCTTGTCAGAAACTGAACATGATATATAAGAAGAGTTTCCTCTGGAGTTTAACTGTTTAATATGAGTGGTGTGAAGGAAGGTGTTGGGTTATATGAAGATCCAGGATAGCTCTGGGTGAGTTACAGAGTGTGGATTTGTCTGTGTGTGTGTGAGTGTGTGTATGTGTGTGTGTGTGTGTAGTTGACCCATGTGTTCACAAGCTTAAAATGTGGTCAGTCATAAAGCTGTAGACCACAACCGGCATCTGTCACATAAACACACACGAACACACAGTATACACACACACACACACACACACACACATAAAAACACAGAGGCACACTGTGTTTAATCTATGAGAATTAATTTTCATTTTTTGCTCATACTTTTTGCATTGAAGAATCAGTACAGATTTATTATTCATACAATAATGAGAACAATACGGCCGAAGCAACACAACATTAAGAACAAAAACGAATTTAACCAAAATTACAAAAATATGCTAAGGGCAGAATAATTTATGCCACACAATGAGTCATTTATTTTAAGTCATATTGAAGTGTTTCCTCTAAAGTTATCATTTATCACACTCGGCATCAGTTTACTCAGTTTACTATCTCATTTCCTGTGAAAAGATATAAGCTGTACAGGGCTGGAATAGTAAATTTAGCTGAGCTAACTTAGCTTTTGGTGTTTGTTTGTTTACCAAACAAATTTAACTCGCATGACATGAGTAATACTGCTGAGGTAAATTTATAACTAAAATTGCACTGCTTGAGAAACTTAATGATTAAAATAGTACAACTGACGTAAGTATGTCAACATTTCTGTGCATACGGGCTGTTTCATTTATTTAGTGATGAAAAAGTGACAAAACTAATTAAAACCTGTAAAACAAATGTGGTTGGTACGCTGTATTTGGTCTTCAGCTATTTTTTTTATTTTGTTCAGTTTCAGCCCAAATTTGTTATGTCTGTGCAACCCTAATACATGTTTATACATACATATATACAGTCAAAACTGCTTTAAAGCTAAGAAATGTTTTTTTTTAATAATTTGAAAAAAAAAAACTCAATCATTTGCACACAAAAAAAGATGATAGAAACACAGATTAGGGTTTTTTCCCAAACTCAAAACATTTGAATGAAAACTCAGCTTATCCCTTCCTGTCCTTCTCTCTCTCTCTCCAAACTCTGATCCCTCTACACATGTTTCTACTACCTTTTTTCTTCTTTCTCTTTCCTTTAACTGCCTACAGTAGCCCCCCTCTGCGATATTTAAGTGTCTAACATGCTGATGGAGTTGCTGAACTACGCTGAAAGGTTTGCGCTGCGCTACAGGAAGGCTCGAGTTCATAAATTAAAGTCGTTTGCATGCAGCGAGAGAAAAAAAGAGAAAAAAAAGCGCCTCTCTGTTAAAAGCTTTAGTGGAATTAAGTCAGCTCTTTACGGGACGTGTTATTTCTCACATTAATGACACATATGACAACGGAATTGATGTTGTATAAACAGCCAGGAAAGAGTATCTTACCATTCACGGTACATTTACCGCAATGCGATGAGAATGTTCACTATTAACTGTACACTCACACACATATATACGCACACACTCTTCACCTTTGCCAGTGGAAAACTTGGCAAACACTTGGCTCCTGGAAAACTCATCTGTAGGACTGCGGTCAGAGCGGAATAGCGCTGGAAATATTTGTGGTAGGTGATAAGTCAGCAAAACTGATGCTAAATGCTAAAAAGCTGAAGTCACCGTCCATTCCACACATTCCTCTTGCTCTGTCAGAACGCTCCGGGCAACATCTGGCCCTATCCCAGCATGCTCAGATCTCCCATGAGCCTTTGCACCCGAGGCACAGGCTTCGCAGCAGATTCCAGACACATATCTTTGGGAATTGAATTGAAAGATGCATTGAGGACACAGCTGACTGATCTCACTCAAACAAACAGAGAGAAACTGTAGTCTTTAAGAGAAAGGTCTCTCTCAATATATATTTATCTACCTTTCTCTCCTTGTCTCCTCTTGTCTTTTCTTTCACTCTCAGACATTCCTACCCACAGTATCTATTCTCCTCACAGCAATGGTTCACATAACTGGTCATCAGGTTCCCCCAGAAAGTCCAGATTTATGCTCCAACCAAACTTGCAACATCGGGATTGAGAGAAAATGTGGACCGCCTAAAAAAGTGGTCCCTGAGGCCCAGTTTGAGGACCACTGCTCTGGAGATGGCTTATCGGTTTGGATGGTTTAGGGTATCAAGCTGAGCTTGACAGCCTACTTTCAGATGCTCATCTTAAAAATAGCTTGTTTTATGGATATTGATTTTTATTCCACACAGTATTTCTTTTTTTTTCACTGCATGACTGCTTGGTACTTTTAAAGTAAAGTATCTGTAATGATTCACAACGAATGAATCCTGTTATTTAAAAGCCCTTTTGACATTATTTGTATTTACTTTAAAAAAAAAACATAGTTATTTCAATTAATTTCAACAAATTATTAATACAAAAATCTAGGATTAATGTTGTTAGGGTAATGGTTAAGCAAGCCTCAGCCACAGTATTAAAACCGACTACAATGAAAGCAGAAACAAGAAGATGACTATAATGTTATAGCTGACCAATGTATAATATATACACGGAGCTGGTTTTAATGTTGTCGCTGATCTGTGTTTGATGTGCGTATAATAAAGAACTATGCTTTTTGTTTATCTGTATCTATTACAATATAGTAATGTGCTGAGGTTCTGAGTTTAACTGGGAGCTTTAATGTAGAAAATAAACTAAATAAAGTGTAGCTGCGTATTCTAACCTACATTAGAAAGAGGAAATGTGCCATCAGCTGTGGGTGTGCATGCACACTTCAGCACAGCGACAGTTTGGAGGAAAATTAAAAGGTTTCCATGCCATTGGAAATTGCAGGTGTAGTGGATGAGACACTTATCCCTATACACACTCCCGGTCTCTTCAGTCTCACCTACATGTGTGTCATAAAGGGTGCTCTGCGGTGAATGTGCAGGTAATGTGACATATTCCCAGGTGACGGCTGGGAAAACTCTGGGGTGTCAGCTTGCAAATATATATATATATATATATATATATATATATATATATATATATATATATATATGTGGACGCCTAAGCATGTCCGTTTGTTATTTGTATTTTAGTATATGAATAAACATAGTAATTCCAACACGTGCCTATGCTTTTTGTGCGTAACAGTAAATTAATACTGTATATTTGGCAGTGTTGAATCTATATTTGTGGGTCCACTGAGCACGCTACTTTGGGGGAGGAGTCAACAAAAAAATTCTTTGAATTCTTGCAGAACCGGCTTGTTCTTTTCTCATGCCACGTCAGTTGTTAGCTGAGCTAACTTAGCTTTTGATGTTTGCTTGTTTACCAAACAAATTTAACTCACATGACATGAGTAATGCTGCTGAGGTAAATTTAGGACTAAAATTGCACTGCTTAAGAAACTTAATGATTAAAATAGTACAACTGAAGTAAGTATGTCAACATGTCTGTGCATACAGGCTGTTTTGTTTATTCAGTGATGAAAAAGTGTTAGTGAAATGAAAGGTAATGAAAAGTTTGTTCGTTATTCGCTAACATTGATCGCTTCCTAGAAGCGCACCTCTGACTGGTATTATCACTGTCCAAGACAACAAACTATTATTGTGCCATCTTTATCTCCTTCGAACTATCCTTTCTCTCTCTTTTCTCTGACTTACTCTTTCACTCTCTACATGCAGTCTCTCTGTTTTTATCCCTTTCGTAAAATGCCATCAGGATACAGATGCCGTTGCAGAGAAAAGAGAAAAGTCCCTGTGCCACAAGAGGAGCATGAGGGATCAGGGGAAAAACACAAATGGGAAAGTCTTTGTCGTGGGAAATTGCGTGCGCTTATCGTCGACTGCTATCTTCCCCTGCAAATATTAGGCCTTCATACAACCTTCTTCATTTCAATATATGTTTTAAGTCTGAGCAAACAACCTGGGGCAATGAGAGATGAGGACAGGGGGTGAGGGACAGTGTGTGTGTGTGTGTGTGTGTGTGTGTGTGTGTGTATGTGTGTGAGTTTACAGTTTATTAAATTCAATGCTCATCTGACCTGGTCATGAACATGTCTGTAAACATAATTCACCTTCTCTCTGCAAAATCCAACTGTGTAGACCTGGACAACAGGCAAATGCTGTCAGGTACACTCAACTTAGCTTAGCATGGTCATCTGGGTTAATACCTTTTTATTTTTTTTATTCAACACAATTTTCTCCCCAATTTAGCTGACCCAATTAAACCACACACTAACTTAACACAGTGCTCAAGACACTCGGAGGGTGAAGACGAACACTATTTTTATTATGCAGCATCACTAGACAGCAAATGTGCTTGGAGAAAAGCGATGGATCCCCAGCTCTGGATCCATCAGCCAACAGACGCCTATGCCACCCAGCATCACAATGAGGGTGTTGAGGCAAAAGAGCGCCATCTAGCCACCAAGAGACAGCAAAGCAAATTGTGCTCGCTCAGACTCTCTCAGCTGCTGATGTTGAAGCAGCATGACCGCAGGATTCAACCTCACAATTCTCACAGTTGTCATAGTGGCAAAGTCTAAGCCTTAAGGTTTAATGCTTAATACCCTTTAATATCCCTGTCCCTATACTTGTGTCATTTGTGTGAGAAACAATGGTAAAAACCATCTTGTAAGCTAGCTTTTGTCTGTACTCAATACCATGTTTACAGATACCTGTGCATCATACAATGTAAAAAAATGTATTTAATAAAATGTACTGATTCTGAATGGGCCACTGTCAGCCTGCACCAAGCCAGACTGAGTTGTGCGTTGTTTATATAAACTATCTATAATAACAGTATTAACAGTTGGGATCTCCCAAATGTGATTCGAAAATATTTGAATGTACTGTTAATTCTGTTAATATCGTTATATAGTCATATTGCGGAGTTAAGACTTACGCTATTTACGATATTTAATTTACGCAAATCTGTGATAGGCTGTGTTCGGTATTAGACTTCAGCCAAATGTTTCATTTTAACCGGTTTATGACATTTTGATGATTTTTACTTTAGTGTCTCACTAATAAACAGCCAACATGTATGCTTTTGCCCATACTTTAGTCCATGTTGACACATCGTGTATCATAGAATGTCAGAAACGATGTAAACTTATAAAAGTAAAAGTAAACTTATTAGAAATCATGTACTACTTCCACATGGTTTGAAAAGTGGCAATTTATGTACAGTAAGTACAGATATATACAATGCTACCTGAAAAGGCATAGGCTTTCAGTGGCACACATCTGGCTCTAAACATGATTTAAAGACAGACTGATCAACTCCAGCTACAGATAAACTGAGACCAAGATCCATATTGCAATAATCAGAAACCTGAAGAAAGGCATTTTAGAGCTATGGCTGATTTGTTTACATTTACAGCAAACACAGGAAGAAAAGAGCGCTCGCTTTTGGCTCATGCTAGGTAAAAAAGCCTGGAGGAATTTTCTTTAGTAATATATGTAAATTCTTTGTCTTTACACTATGGTCGAAGACTAGTGTATATTTACCTTCAGAAATATTTTTTATGATAATGGTCTCCAACAATTTAATCTCAGGCTTCTCCTTATTCCCATACCTCAGGCTTTAACCCTAGTTTCCACAAAATATACAATATAATGCAATATGCAATAACTACAAATTAAGATTCTAAAGTAGTTTAAGCTTGTTTTTAAGCATATTTTTAAGGGCTTGGCCTTGCTGCACTCGATTTTCCCAGCATATGAAGCAGGTTAGTGTTTGTAATGTACTGTGGACCTCTATCTAACTCTGCCTCACTCTACTTCACTTTCTTTTGTTCTACCAGGGCATTAGATTTTTTTGTACTGGTTGCTTTTTATTCTTAGGCACACCAGCACCTAATCTGTGTAAAAAAAATTAAAAAGTCATTTTTCCTGATGACCAATATTAAAAATACATTCTGAAATCTGGAGTTGTAAACTTGCAGTAGACACGGCTGAAGTTTTTTCTTGCGTATATGACAACACTGAAGAAATATGTTATTAATTTTAATATTTAGAATATAAGTAGGAGATCGCTAGATCGAATTTGTTCATGTAGCTTGCCATCAGCTGCCGGAGCCCTGAGAGAGTGCAATTGGCCTTGTTCTCTCTGGGTGGGTAAATGGCTCTCTTTCCTCTCATCACTCCTAGGGTGATGTCAATCAGCACAAGGCGTCTGTGAACTGATGTATCAGAACCAAGTCACTGTGTTTTTCTCTGAGTGCACTGTGATGCTAATTAGCAATGCTGCATCAGCAGCAGTTCAAAAAGGTGGAAAAGAGGTGGAAAATGGGAAAATACTACAAAAAAAGTAAATAAAGACTGCAACAGCATGAATGGTAATATATATTATTATAATGTTGTATGAAGTTTCAAACATTCAGTAGATGCAAAATAAATCTATAAACTTTGTCTATTCAAGGAACAACAGTAACTTTCCAACACATGCCAGTATTATAACATTAACAATATATGGCACACCCCAGCTTATATACTACAATCATGTTCACAGATTTGATATCACACCTTACAGCACATTCCAGATGAAACTTTCTACTGACCAAATGTGTTCTTAGTATTCTTGGGGTGTGGTGGAACATTTATTCATGCTTTTGGCAGTGTTTCCCAGCGAAGCACATTTGGGAAATAAGGAAACTGCCACTTCTCTTCTATCTTCTTTATTAGAAGAATGTCATCTCTTATGTCCTGCTTTGCTTCTTCTGACATAATTTAGCATTTGATTTCAAAACAGTTCTAAAATGCTATTTATTTTAGCTTAATTTATAAATGAGAAAAGCTCAAACGTCAATTAAAACTGGAAAAAAACTAAAATGCCAACTTAACAGGAGAAGGAAGAAAAATCTGTTAGTAGAGGTCTATGTAAAAAAAAAACTATTCTGAGTCATTCTGGTGTGTTGCCACAGCTAGGGATACTATCCCTTTTTTTGTTTCTATATTTTATCTGGAAAACAGCCAGTTTGTAAAGAGACAGTAAACTGAGTAAAGTGGGAGTGTGAAGCTGCTGTATCGGCCTGAGCTCAGCTGATGTATGGCAACATAGACTACGACTCTATGTTTGACTGTGGTGTCTGCAATTCTCCAATCTTGTTATCTTATGTAATAAATGAACCCATGCATTATTCTATATTTACAGCAAACAGTCTTAAAACACTTAAAAAACACTTAAAAACAATTACTGAACACCTCCACCCAGTTTAAGAAGAGTGTATGATGATGCTAGTATAGTTAGCATATAGCTAATTGGCTGGGTTTAAGTTTCCATTGGTTGTTAGCCACATTAGTCTCTTAGCTCATGTGAAACACTATTCTGAAGAAAACTAGTCTTGGCAGGTTGACTACAGCTGGGATAAGGAGGCAATTGTGGGAATTTAACTTTTCTCTGAACTACCACTTTAAGCCTTCTGATGAACATTAATTCTTATCATAGAACCCAGGAGTGTCACTAAAGCTGCAGTGTTTTCACTCTAAACGAGCTGAACTGAAGGCTCAACTATAATCTCAGAGAAAAGCCCCGTGCACTCCTGGATCAGTTCAGCACCAGAGAGAAACAGGAATTCTTCCAGAACCCTGCGCTTTTATTAACGGCCAGTAATAAAGTATATAAACTGCACTATTAGGCTTTATAATGTCTTTCATAGCTGCTCTGGGGCCTGGCCAGCCAATCAGCTGCAAGAGAGCGCGGGCACGGCCCTACGGCAGCTCGCTGGCACGAGGAGAGAGACAAAAAGAGAGGACGCAACTGGGCCACTTTGGACCGGTCCTGCTTTCTGCTAATGAAGAAATAAAACCCAATGCATTGTGTGTTTGCTCCACTTGTGTTTAGAACGTTTGGACATAGCTGGGGTCACTGGCGAACCCAGACTTGTTAAAGATTTTCTGGCTTTGTCCACAAGCTTTATTGCTTGTTTATTCCTTTCTTTCTTCTTTCTCTTTTTCTGCCCTGATCTAATCTTTCTGGCTTGACAGTTTGACAGCTCACTTTGGGGCTGAGTATTGGCAAGAACCTGGTGATATGATACGCATCACAATTGCATTTCATTATGATAATATATATACATATATACATATATACATTATTACATGTATATATATTTAACATACTGTGATACTGAATCTGAGTGATAGAACATTATTTTCTTTCCAATCTGATCATTGGAAACAAAAACATAACACAGCACTGCCTTCTAGTGGAGGGGGTTTGAACCAACACAAAATGAACCACTGTTTGAAAACAATTTTTACATGGGAATTTAAACTTGTAACATGTACATAAACAGAAGAACTGAGAGAACCAAGACTTGAAAGAAATAAAGAAATATTTCTTAAGCGTTTAAAAAAACACAGAGATCGCTCATTGGAAACAATATTCAAGGAAACAACTTCTTAAAACATTCAAAAGAACAGTGAGATGGAACAAAGTTTCTAAACTCATGTTCTTTAAAACATGAAGAAGAACACTGAGCAAAAAGTCTTAACAACCGAAAGAACACAAGGAACAGAAACCACAATGAAAAAACGTGAGGAAAGAACCAAGACAAAACTTCTTAATAGCATTAGAAAGAACTCTAAGAGAACCAGGACTAAAAAGAAAAAAAAATACAATCAATATCTAAATAACAAAAAAAAAAACTTAAGGAAAAGCATAAAAATAAACTTTTTTTACAAGCATGAGAAAGGGTTATGATGAGAAGCCAAGAGTCAAAATTAAAAGCTTCTTGAAGAAGTAGAACAATTATAACAGGAAACAAGACTCCAAAGAATACCGTATTTAAAATCTTAAATCAAACCAGTAGGAGGAAGACATTACTCAAAAAGAAATATTTGAGAAGAAAAATGTGAGAAAACTAAGACTCAGAAAGAATAAATTCTTCAAAAACTTTAGTAAGATTAGTGAGAACTATGCAAAACATTTTAATAGCATGAAGAAGGTTAGATGAATGCAAGACTCAAGAGAAAAAACTTCTAAGAAGAACACTAAAAACATAAGAACAAAAGAACAAAAGAAGCTAAAACAAGACTCAAAAAGAATATCTCAATGACTTGAAGCATGACAAACAAATTAAAGCCATAAATATAAGATACCATGGTCATATGTTGTCCACAATTGGACACACAGGACACACAAGATGCCCCCACTCCCCACCCTCTCGGCCATGTTGTTAGACGGGCTCGGGTTTGTTCAGCTTGTGGCGTGATCTGAATGCCCTGTAATGTAATCTCTGTGGCATTTCTGGGTATAAAAGAATAATAGTTGATAGTAATAAAAGCAGCAGCGGGGCGCTGGCATCGGGGCGAGTGTCCGTGTTTGTGTTTCATTAGAGGAGAGAGAGAGTGAGGGAGAAGGAAAAACAGCTGGATAGCTACAAAGTCCCGCCATCCGTCACCTTCAGCACTGCGTCAACACACTCGCGCCGGACCTGCCGCTAAACCGGACCCCCGACACACACACTCACACACGCCTGCACAGGGGGAGGCTGACCCCGGCCTTTCATACATGAAACGCTCTAACCATGTGCTGCGTGATACAGTCAGGATGGTGTTCTGGAAGGGTGAATATTCAGTTTTATTATTGGACTGCATAAAATACTAATAACACATATACCTCTGCTGTACCACAAATACCTTGCATCTGCATTTTTGCTGTTTGTAACTATTTGCCATAATGTCAGTTATCTGCCAGTTATTCTATATATTGTATCAGAATTCTATGATGAATGGACAAATAGATTGAGATAAAATACTTGAAGTAAAATCATTTTCTAATGAAAGTTTTCCTTCTTGTGTAAAGCTGCCATTTTGCATAAACAAGATTTTCTAGATTTTATCTCTTAGCGATGCAATTTTTTTATTTTTTGATAAACCGATATTCCAAACATCAATTAACAGTTTTGTAAAACCCTTTTGTACACTGATAATATGGTCCAGTGCAAAATTGTATTATCTAAGCGTTTTTTGCTAAATTTACACATGCTTATTCCTGCAATATTAATTCAGTCACCCATTTATTTACTAAGGTAATTTGGATATTAAATAAAAAAATAACCAGATTTGTATTTACTGTGCCATTTTTAAGACCTTTAGAAAATGGATTTAAGATCTTTTAAAATAAATAACGTTTTTTCCTTTTAAATAAACAAATTTAATATGGGTGCACAGATGTGGGAATTCTGGGAAGATAACAACTAGCCTAAATCAATGAGTTGAAGCTAGTGTTGCTTAGTCCTTTTTCAGCATACACAAAATACATAAGCAAGTGCCAGTTTGAAATATTGACCATATCCAATACCGATATAATTTCAATATCTTTGTGCATCCTCAAAATGTAAGATTTTCAAGGATTCACAGATACCGTTTTCATCAATCTTCCTCACAGAATTTGCTGGCCATTCTGATGGCTTGTCTGATACTTAAAGAAGATTGTGCAATCTCTATTTTTAATACATGTCTAATAAAACACATTTTAAAATTTGCCTTTAAAAACATGCCCTTAAACATATAATCAGCCACTTCTGTCTTGTGAGATCGTGCAAGTGCTCGTTCATTCTCATCATCTTTAGACTTGGTTACTGCAACTCGTGTCAGGCTGGCCTTCCTATTCGATCCGTACTGCAGCAGCTGAACTTGTCTTTAAAAGTTAAGCCCTGTCACTCCATCTCTACCTACCCTGTACAATAATATGAATATACAATACTTCAGATAGAAAACCCTGACTGGTCCTACAAAGCTAAAAACAGTCCAGTGTTTCCTACCTGATGCTAATGTTCAAAACCTGATTCATACTTCAGCCATTTGTCCTTTGAGTACAGCTCAGTTTGACCCATCACGTCTAAGGAAGCATGTAAGACAAGCTGCCAGAATCTTCTCCTCTAGAACAAGTGTTCAAACAGCATAATCCCTTTTTTCTTATCTTCAAACATCAAGTAAAGACCTATTTTTTTTTTTAAAAGCACATAATGAAGCATTTACATCACATATATTCAATCTTTTAAAAGAAAATTAGGTGTTTGTAGTGCTAGTGTGTATTTTTTGTATTGTGTTTTAAACATCTAATTTCAATTAATTACATTTTATAATACAATCTAATTGTAGAGACAAAATGAAAATAATCAGGTAAATAATAAATCTGTCTGAAGAAGCAAACGTGTTGTTTTTAATATTCCCTGATTGTGCTCTATGAAAATTTATGACAGGATAAAAAAGGGACTCTACTGCTTGGAATGTCTTCCATAACACCTCTCTGCAGGAAGCGTCCAGTGCAGGCTCCGCCCCCAGAGAGGATTTTTCTTTGATGAAGCCAAAAAGAAGTGTGGGGCCAAGAACAGCAAGTGCCACTGCATGAAATGTAAATCAAAAAAAGAGAGAAAGTAAAAAAGCCTCCCGCGCTCACTCTCGTATGCAGTCTGGAAACGCAGTCGCTGCCGTCTAAAAATGCATGAGTAATTGGGGTTGTGTGGACGTGCGGTTAGCCGTGGCATGCTAACCTGGCACGGTCAGAGACTGAATCGCCTTCATCGCAGCACACGCAGACACAGAGTGAGCAGATCCATTTCACATGGGGCAGCAATCTGAGCCCTGTATCAAACAGCAGAGATGGAAGCAGATGGGGAGAAGTAGGGAAAAAGGTTGGAGAGTGGGCGAAGGTTTTATGAGTGATTCTCAAGACAAGGTTCAAGCTAAAAATACATTTTATGATGATTCAACTCAGAGCCAACTGTGTTTTTTCCCCCCGCTCGAACCCGGGCCTAAAGCACGCTTCCCCTGCTACTCCAGAGATATTTCAACACTTATTCAAACCAGATAATATTTTTTAGCAGGGTTATTGGTTTGGCAGTTATATTAGAAGGTTGTACTGGCAGAGCATTTCTAACCTTCGGATGACGGATGCCTCAGGCTGATTCACAATTATTATTTAGAAAAATACAAATGTAACAAAACATGCACTCAATCCTATTTGCATGACACAAACAGGATTCCCCTTACCTGCAATCCCAAAACAAATAATTACATGGCAATCACAGAAACAGTAGCTTTTATAATATTAGCTACCCAAAGCAACTAAGAACAGAAACACAAGCCTGATCCCCTAATCAGTGTTACAGAAGGAGACTGGGTCAGGAAAAAACTCTTTAAGAAAACATGAAGAAGAACCACACTTATGAGCAAGAAGAAACAACAATGAGAAAAAAAGTGGCTGCACAAGCAGGATACTGTATACTTAGTAGATTGTGAACCTGGTAGGATATGGGTAGCTAGAAAATACTGATATATTTCAAAGGATTGTAAAGGATTTTGTTCTGCAATACTGTATGAATTTCTCAAAAACACAGTATCTATTTTCAATTATTAGTTTACCAGTAATGATGGTTTAGTGGTTCATTTTGTGTTGTTTAAGCCACTTTATTTCCAGGTATCTACATATGGAGCTGAAACCAAAAGTATTGGAACATTACTGATTATTTAAACAACAGTGCGAAATGTCTAGGCTCAGTTTGTGATTTGGGTTTTGTCTGTGGAGGCAGTGCATTTATTGTTAGAGTAATCAACATAAATTAACAGAGAGCTGCCTATGGGTAAAAGACAAGCAACTGTGAAGCTGAGAAAAGATGGAAAATCAATCAGAGCCAGTGCACAAATATTGGTCATAGATAGTACAGCCATTTGAATATCCTGAAGAAGAAAGTCATCACTGGTGTACTAAGTAACATATGTCAAATGGGTAGACCAAGGAAAACCACAACAGTTCATTACAGTAACATTGTTAGTACTGTATATAACAACTGTAAGTGACCTCAGCAATGAAGAGGGCAAGAGTGAAAGTATCACAATCTACTGAAAGATAATTATTTCACACTGAGCACTCTCTCTTTTCATGTTAAGATGTTCTTAATGCTTAGATGCAATGAATATCAGTCAATTACAGATGCTGTAAATAATGTATACAGAAATCCTGGAAATTAGTTTAAAAATCTATTAATTTCCTATCAAAATACTGATATTGAATTACTGTCCAGCCCTGGTTGATACAGAACATGATAATAGACCCAAAACATGAAAAAACACATACAAGATGCTCCATAAAACGTTGTGTTTAACATATACATGATAACATAAACAAAGATTGTGGTCAGACCTGCAAACTAAACACACACATATAGCAATCTTAAAAAATATACTTTATGTATAATATTTGTGAACAGCCCATCTAATCTAATCTCTGAATATTCTGTTTAATTAACTGAATTATGCCAGTGCCATAAAATGGCATTAAACATCTTAAATTGACATTAATACTATTAGTCACCATTATTTCTGGGACAGTATATGGTTTAATTAAAACAGTTATCGTGGTAGACCTAGTTTTTGGATTATTATACTAGTTTATTATCATTATATCATTGCCATTAAATTGTCTTAAAATTACAATAGTATCAGTAATCGCAATACTAGTAAGTGTTACAGGCCTAGCCACTGTTAAAGCTTTACAATCACAGGTTTATATTTGCTGACACACACTCTCCCTGACTTTAATACACTAATTACGTTAACACTCCATTTCAGAATGTCCAGTCAATTTGGTTCTGCAGTCATCTCCACGACTCAAAGCATGACTCCATAAACCTTCAAACAAGATACACTGACTCAACAGACAAGAAAAGCCCTGAGATCTGAATGTTTGGAGTGACTAAATGTTCTGTGTTCCCCCAAACGGCCAGTTAATTTAATGCTTGACAATGAAAAAATGGGTTTTCTCATTAGAGCACAGACAGTGAGTTCTTTAGCCCTGTTTTTTTGCTCAGTACTGAAATACCACAGAAATATACCACAGAAAATCATCATCGGCACTTTGTGAATCAGTGGAGCAGGCAGTAAACATTACAGAGGGCAAACACCAGCTAATTACCCACAGCTTCTAACTACGTCAACAGAACCACTCAAACAGAGCAGCCAGAAAAGGAGGAAATAATTAGAAACAGAGCAAAAGACAGAGCAAGAAATAAAGAGAAAGTGAGAGGGAAGCGAAACACTGTAACAAAAAGTATTTGAACACCTGCTCATTCATTGCTTATTCTGAAATCAATTGTCTTAAATAAAGCTCTAGCCCACACTTGGAATTAGGCATCCCATGCCTGATGTTTACGTGCTCCAATGTGTCCTTTTCTGCCGCCAATACATCTCTTCTACAGGAGCTACACAAGCTGTGTGTGCACTTGTACATCTGTGTCAGCAATGGGTGCAGCTTAAAGTAGTTGGAGGCATTCATCAAATATAGTGCAATCTACACAAGCTGTAAGAGACCATAATGGTTTACATAAACTCAATGTAATTTATTCAGGTCTAACTTAACTGCAAAATCAAAATCACAAAAGAAGAAATACCTTAACCTTTTAACATTCTCAGAAAGTAAAAAGAAATATAATATTATTTTTGTGGTATTTTTGGTCAGTTTTCTTGTCCAGGAAAATAAAAAAGGTTTAAGACCTCAGTTTCTTAAATATACACCTGTATCAAACGATTGAAATGACGTGTTAAACAAAGTACAAATATAAAATAATAATAATAATTATTATAAAATGTGTGCCTTATAAAGTTACATAATTACATTTATCAAAATCTTTGAAACTATAAAATGCATAAAATAATTAGTTTACCTTTCAATATTCTATAAAAAAAACAATCCTAGTGTGATCTATTGACGAGAACTAAACAGCCACTGAAATGCACATAAAGCTTTATTTGAATTTTTTACCAATTGGTAGAGCAGATACTACCAGGAGTTCAACACATTCTTCAATAAGGTATAATGACTGAAATGTGCTCTGTTAAATAGTGTCAAAAAGCGGAAGGTAAAGGGTTAACACCCCTTTGTATTTGGATATTGTGTATTAAACTCTTGTAAAAGGGTTGTGTATGGCAGGAGTGACCAACAACAATTCCTAACTATAATATAAACAGTGTAAAATGGGAGTTCGGTCAGTTACTGAGTAATTCATTCTCATCCTCCCTGCTTTTTACTGTTAATCTAAAATGTATCAGCAATGAGAAGACAGGAAACTCAGTCAAGGGGAATTCAACATGGTGCCAAAACTTTACAGACTGACTAAACACAGCCTGAGTATGGGGTACAAACGACCAAAGGAAAGCGAACGCTTAAAGTGATGTATCTGTACATCAATTTATATTATAATAGCAGCTTCAGAATCATGTTAATGCATCACTATATTCAAGAGTAATATAGAAATCCTGTAATATTACCCTATCATCTCAGTCCACATGCTTCTCTTACTTTGGGTGCTGCTTTTGGATTTATCAGCTTTTTAACTAATGCACGTTTACAGCTTTCCATGAGAGGGCGCTCGAAGTGTGATTGACATATTAATGTGTGTAAAAAACATATATAAAAAGTCAAAGTTAAAAGCTTGGAATATATAGTAGACAGTAATAATCAATAATATTAATAAAAAATAATGAAGGAGCTGCTTAAGCACAATATAAAAAAACAACTGATCACTGTATTTGGTTTTAATTTTCAGATTTAGGTTTTCTGATATTTTTCCCCAATCAAAAAAAGATTTATGCAGAGATTACATTCTAATACAAAAGCCACAGTCAATGTGTTCTATTTAAAAACAATGTTTTTTATAAATCTGTTAGCAAATGCATTAAACACCTTCCAGTCACCACATCGTTACTGTACAAAGAGAGCAACCAACATGCCTATTACAAGCCAAACCTACACATTTTCTCACTTACTGGCAATTACAGCAGCATATGTAGTTTGTTCCACACTGTGGAGCGTCTGGAAGCAGAAGCTTTGAGAGGAAAACGCATGAGTAACAACTAAACAAAGAGGAAAAAGCCCTTTAGCTAAAGAACCACACAGAGAAAAAGTAGCAGTGCTGAATTAGCACCTAAATCAAAGCACAAATCCCACCTTCCACAGCCAACAACAGCTCCAGCAGTTTAGATCTTACAGAAACTAAAGGAGAGCTTCGGTCATCTGCCTCCGGTTAGCAGCATGCTGATGGATATGGCTGGTGTTAGTGACATAAACATGACTATGGTCAGATTTGATGTAATTTAATTAAGATATTATTATTTGGAGAGCGCACAGTAAATTTTCACCACAAATTTATTTCACACGACTGACATTAAATGTTGTAAATATTAAAATTGTAAAAGCACATATATTATTAAAAACAGGGCAGCACAATATATTGTTTTGAATTGTCATCACAATTTGCAATCTAGGACACATAAACAGCATTATTCATGACTTCATGGCATATTGGATTAATGACTTGACTTGAAATCTTGTGAATATTTCTATATATATTGCAGTGTATATTACTGAGCAACAACATATCATAATGACAATGAAAGTGGACAAATTTAAAAGTGAAATATGTCTAAATATTAATATTTACCTTGTAACACATTTATAAAAACAAACCCAGCATCATCCCAAATATCCACAATGCACATACACCAAGTATATCAGAAAACCACCACTAAACACAATAACCAAAAAAAAAGACCACAGCAGTTTAACCCGAAATAGATTCAAATGAACGTGGTCTGAAAGAATATATCTCCACATGTCAGAAAACTTTTCTGAGCTTTATATTTGACATATCAAGCTCAGAAAAGTTTTTCTACAGAAAAGTCTCAGAAAAGTCTTTCTACAAAAACAACATCCAGGTCAAGCTAATTGTGCCCACGCACTTCAAATAAACAAGCACTTATCAATCATTCATCATAAAACGTGTGCTCAAATAAAAGCACACCTGAACAGCTGTTTTTTAAAGTGTAAATATAACTTAATATAAATATAACATAATATAAGACCAACTTTTGCTGAGAATCTATAATGTCCCAGTGACAGCCATGTAAGTCTACAGGTCAGATGTATATGGTAGAACAGCCAGACTCAATGTGATGTTAATTCATCATTAAATGTGCACACGCTAACGCTATGACATCTCTTTAAAATAGTGTAAAAACATTAACACCACAAAATACCCTCCCCTTAAGACAGCCTGACTTCTTAGGTTTCAAAAGAAATTGGAAACAACAAGATAAAAAATATGTAACCAGCAATACACTAACATTTATCACTTCTGTACATGTAAGTATACCATTAGGTTGATGTAACTGCCAGCACTTAATTTCTCTTGGTAAAAAAAAATTGTTACAGGAGAAGGAATAAAACATTTTTAAATGTAAAGTTTGTTATCGTCACATTTTTTTATTTATAACCATGTACAAATCACATATAAATCATGTATAATGAAATGTCCACATGACATAAAGAACAGATGAAGGGTTCTAATAATGTAAAATCAAAAATACTGAAAAAAAGCTCTTCTTATTATAGACTGATTTCTAAACCCATTCTGTCTCTATAAGAATCTTATATGAGATCTATTTCTGCTGAGCCGAACCTAAAAAGCCGCAGTGATGGCCATGCGAGACCGCTGCCACTTCACAATAACTTTTAAATTGGTCCCTATTTTCAAATTTGTGAATCTGTAGCGTTTATGTTTAGCAGTTTGTTTGCTCCATTAGTTCTAAGATTCGCTGAATGTTTGGGATGGATTTGAAAGACAAAGAAATTATTCATTTTGGTTATAAAGTGGGTAGAGGGGCTCAGTTGTGGGATTGAAGCTCATAAATGCATTCAGAAACATGTGGTTTGAGTTTGGCAAGCAAAAGTCATAATCAAACCCTCCGAGTCGCTCAGCGCAAGGGACAAACTGCTAATATGAAAGTCAGATTAGTATAATGATAAGTTTAGTAAGGAGAAACTAATTGCCCCTGCCACCTCCGACACAGAATCACAGACACACACACACACTTAAACACACACACAGCATCTGAAGAAAACATCCGCTTTAAGCACAACATAAAAATGTGCATACACACAACATACACAGAATATCATCATTTACTCACACACACACAGGTGCGTAAATGCTGCAGTGCTAATGTGTGTAGGTGTGTGTATGTTTAGTGTGCTATAATGTACTACAAACAAACTGTGAACTCGCACACAAAACAAGAACAAAACAAAACTTAAAATCCCTAATTCTTTTTTTAAATATATACAATTTAAAATGCATACAATCATATGCATTTTTGTATATAAAAAAAACTATATAAATCTATGTCAAAGTTTAACAAATTAATGAAATACTACAATACTTAGCAAATTCTTTGATGCCAATTAAATGTAACACTATATTAAAAAACCACAGCATCTGCAGGAGTAGAGAGATTTGAGGTGTCTAGGTCTTGAGCGCTACTGAGATCAGCCACTAGCAAATGTGAGTTTACAGACTAATAAGAAGAACTACACACTACCCATGAAGCAAAATGATAATGATAGAGAGTGATGAAGATAGTAGATATATGTTATACTGTAAATGTTAGATATGTTAGTTATATATGAAGAACATTTATTAAAATGCTACAACTTCTTTGTTGTTTAAGAAGGAATGGCACTGTTTCTGCCCAATATCATCATTTTAATCCAGTGCATTATTAATATCATGACATACTGGTTTACTGGCAAATTCTGTATTTTATAGTAAAATAAATATCGCTTTTTTCCCCCATTTTTTCCAATATTGTGAAATATTAAGGTCCAGTAATTTAACAAGATTGTCCAAGATTGTCCAAGTAATTTTATATCCGTTTTCATTGTATGTGTTCACAAGCCAAAGTAAAGCTAGACAAATGGTTTAAAATAATATTAAAACATAAATACTGAAAAATTAGGCTCTCGTGAGTTTATAGGTAATTCTTTTTATGCGTTTCAAATATGAAAGTTATATTAAATAAATATGGATAAAGATGGACAGCTGGACACATAGATAGATAGACATTTAAAAAGACAGACAGATTGGTACATGCCTAAAAGTAAACATTGTAGACACATAGTTTAAAAAACAGGCACATTTATTTAAATTAATCCTCAGAAAAATGTTTTAATAAATAGATGTATAAAAAAAAATATAAATGTCCCCTGACACAGTAATATAAGATATGTTGATATAAGTGGATAATCTTAGCTAGACCTACACGAGATAAATAGACAGACAGATGGATCGATAGACAGATTGTGTTCATTTTCAGATTGAAATACGAAAGTGACAACTACTCAGAGCATCATAACCATAATCTCTCTCTCTCTCTCTTTCTCTTTCACACACACAGAAAGTACAGTGCGCCGTACAAAAAACTCTATTCGGGTTCACATGTTTTCTGCACTGCTTAAGTAAACTGTGTGCGTGTGTGGGTGTGTATGCGTATGTGTGCCCGTCCTACCATGATCCTCCATGTGTCTCCTCGCGCTGCTCTCCTCGCCATATCTCTCCGTGGACAGGATCGCGGTCCTCTCACCGGGAGCGCGCATCTGGAACGCGTCGGACTGCGGCTCTCGCGCGTGGAAGGATGCGGGGTCAGGAGCGCGCCTCGGCGTGGTCTGCTGGAGCGACTGCCCGTCGCCGGCCGCGCGTCTCCAACGCGCACACACCCGAAGCGCGGAGTCCAGCGCGCGCAGCTCAGACTCTGCCGCGTGCATGTTCATGCGCACGAGCGCATCTCTACCTGCACGAGACACACACAGCCTGTAACACCGTGCACGCGCACACAAACATAAACACAAACCTGTGCTCGAGACACTAAACACACACACACACCTGTTGTACTCTGTTCGCGGGCTCAGCAAAGTTTCGCTTGCCGCAGCGCGTGCTCTCCGCGCGCATCTTTCTCCTCCTCTCAGCATCACTACTCAAACTTAACCCGCCCGCTTCTCCCCATGACAGACAGCTCCAACCACAAATCAGAGTGAGGCCCTGCTGAAAAAAGGGACCAATCAGGAGGAACGTGATTCAGAATGAGTCGAATCATTCAAATGATTCAGACACAGATTTATAAGATTGATTAATCAACATAATTTAGGTCTGCTACTGATACTGCTGCTGCAACACACAATCACACACACACACACAGGATGCGTCCCAATTGTTTACTACACATTAGTAGACAAAAATATGCACTAACCCCTTTGGTAATAACAGAAAGTGATGAAGTGTTGCATTTTTTTTATTTTGTCATTTTTTTATTTATTTATGTCCCTCCATTTTTAGCTTTATATATGATGAGAATAACGTATTACATACATATATATATAATATTGCAAAACAATTCTCCAGCCACCATTGCTGTTGCACTTGCATTTTTAGCCACCAATATATTCTAAAAATCAATACTGTGTTTTTAAAAATTGATACTGTATTGCAAATTGATACTGTATTGCAAATCAAAATATTGCAATATGATATGATATTGTTTCTTCGTATAACCCTAATAAAGTAGCCTGTCCTACTGACTGCCCTTCTTGTGAGAAAATGTGATTGGCTGCCCACTAGGGTGCACTGTCTTGCCATAATTTATTATGATGTGCCCTCTAGATCAAGGCATTTTACCAATGTGTCCTTACAAAGGGTGGCCTTTCTAGTTGAGAAATATATAGGGTTCTCTTAAAGGTACAAAGCGGGTAGATTAAACAAGATGTGGTGCTCTCACAATAGAAAAACTGTATTTAAAATAAGGAAACAGATGAATGGTGATACACTGCAATGAATAAGAGATGACACATCAGCCTGATTCAGCTGAAATTAATTTTAAACAAACATGAGATTATACCTGTCTTTTAAATCTATTACTAATGTGTGAGCTGGAAAAGCATGACTAAAATCAGGAGGTGTTGTAGTGCTCAGACAGTGCGTCATTTCTAAAGGTAAGATTTGTGGGAAATGTGGGAAAACTGTTAATTTATGATAATTAAAAAAGTATGATGATAAATCAATCTTATATTGTACCCATTTAATCAAAGCTTTCTGCCAAAACCTTGCATGTTTATTGTGGCAACAGAAGAAATGGAAACACATTTCATTTTAGGGAACAACTTCATCATAAGGAACAACTTCCAGATTTCTTTTTTTTTTTTTCAAGTTGTGTCAAGTGGTGACTTTTAGATGGTTTGAATGTTTTGTAATAAACAGGCTTGTACATTTAATATGTGATCATTTAATCACTTATATGTGATGATTTAATACTAATATGTGATTAAAAATGCCTCTTTGGGCATTTTTTGTTTTAAAAAGTCAGAAAGGCAGCTAGGCCTTATTAAGAACTGTTAAAATGTATTTAATTAATTGTATTTAATTCCTGTTTACAAAGTGTGTAAGACTGAATAAACAGTGGTTTGAGAGAAAAGTGGGACAAACGTGATCATAGTTTTATTTTTGATCTCATAGCATGTCCAACCCTAGGTCATTTATTGTAGGATGCCACAATATTGTATTTATGAACAAGGCTTTGGACAACACAATGTAACCCAATTTCCTGTACTCTTCTGGCCTCTAGTGGTCACTTTTATTAGGCTTATTATTGTAGGTACTGTATTTACTTCTTGGAGTGTCACACTATTAACTGACTTTTCATCCAATATCCATTATATAATATTTTATATTATAATTTTTTTGTGTTTTGTGTTTTTAATATTGAACCTATCTATTTTTGTCACCTTCACCTATTTATATGATAAGATGAATGGACCAATATTTCATTGAATTCTATTAAGAAAAAATAATCAATTCATTATTTTAATTATTATTCATTTGAATTAATTACTATTATTATCGTTATCATTGTTATTGTTGTAAAATACACTGTATATGTAAATTTACTATTGCCTAAAACTTTCTAGTACTTATGAAATTTGATTACTGTAGAATGTAAAAGTAGGTAGTAAATTAGGTAAAAGAATTAGGTAAAATTAGGTAAACAAGGACAAAACTATAAAAACTAGTTATAAACAGGTTCATAATAATATATTACCATTATATACACTATAATTGCTTCAATTAATTTTCTTTTTTGCTATGCTTTACACACCTGAATTTTATAATTATATAAAAAAAAACAATACATTAGAATATTTAATATATTTATATAGTCATTGATTAGAACACCTAGTAAACTTACCTGACACCAACTTTGCTAACATTAGCTAGGTTAACTAGCTAGCTATTTACTTACCTCGCCATAGGGTAGCTAAAATATCAGCTAATACATCTAGACACATTTATCATATTAATTATAACTTTATTAAAAATGTCAGGTCATTAGCTGTAAAAAAATATAAAGGAAAGCAGCCAAAGCAAACAAGTTAACCTAGCTAATTAGCAACTAACATTTAGTAACAAGTAGCAAGTAAGCTAACGCTGAATATCACACTGGCTTGGGCTCGCGCTGATCCGTTGGATGTCCGTTAAATTTTGAATTTGAAATATGAGTGACTGCGCGCGCATTATTCACTCACTAAATTAAGATAAACAAAAAGCAAAAAATATTATTATATTAATATATTTCTGTAAACACACATACAGTCTGTGATTTGTTCAAGAATAATGGCAGAGGGTGAATAAAAAATAAATAAACATTAGAATAAACTCAAATAAACATTAATTCAGTGATCAGTAAATCTCTACCAGTAAATAACTCTAACCTATATAACATTTGAATAAAGCCAAATAAACATACAGTCAGTGGTCAGTAAAAGTGTCTACCTGTAATTAACTCTAACATATATAACAGTAGAATAAACTCAAATAAATATGAAGTCAGTGGTCAGTAAGAGTGCCTACGTGTAATTAACTCTATATAACATTGAAATACTAAACCCAAATAAACATAAGGTCATTGGTCGGTGAGAGTGTCTACCTGGAATTAACTCTAAATAACTTTAGAATAAACCCAAATTAACATAAAGGCAGTGTTAAGTGAGAGTGTGTACCTGTAATTAACTCTTTATAACATTAGAATATTAAACGCAACTATACAAAAAGCCAGTGCTTAGTAAGAGTGTCAACCTGTAATTAACTCTATATAACATTAGAATAAACCCAAATGAACATAAAGTCATTTGTAAGTGAGTGTCTACCTGTAATTAACTCTATATAACATTAAATTAAACCCAAATCAGCATAAAGTCAGTAGTCAGTGAGAGTATATAACTTACCTGTAGTATGTGAGACTGGGGTCAGCATTACTTTATATATTACATTTGTTTCTGTTTATTGCATACAAAAATACATATTTATTATACAGCATTTATCATTATTTTATTATGAATCTTAAAATAAACATCTGCAATGTTTTTTAGCCCTTTTGGACTTTTACTTTGAAAAATATAGCGATTTTACCGAAGCCCCCTAGATGGCTCTGTGTAGTTCTGGTGTGCAGAACATGCAGAGCAACAATAATAAAGTTTCATAAGTGTAGAGCGGGTCAGTCAGTCTTTGGGTCTGGGCTCGGGCTGGTTCTGTGTCAGGATGTGGACCGCTGTGGGGTTTACCCTCCGCAGGCTGAAAGTCTATCTAAGCTCTATTTATATGCTTCATCTGTTGCTGTTCCAGTTCTGTGTTCTGAACCTGCTGGTCGTGCTGGCCCCGGGTCTGGCCCGGAGGATCATGCTCCGGCTGGGGGTGAAAAGCACTATGGCCCTCAACCCGCTGTTCCGCTTCGAAGACTGGGCTCCGTCTTTCACCACAGCGCGGTTCCTGCTGGCGGTCCTGCGGGGCTGCTGGAGCTGTTTTGGGGATTCCGCGTTTGTGGGCTTTCGGGCTCCGGATACCCCTTTAATCACCATGAAGGGGGACAAAACCAGCGTCCACCAATTTATCAGAGGTAAATGGTTTAATTAAATAACAATTCCCTCAGGTTAGCTATGGTTTATTGCTCTGATTTTATATTCAGATAACTCTTTAAACATTTAAAATCACTAACTCCCTTATTTCCTATTTCATTCACTTTATTGTTCACTTGTTTACTTTTTTCTACTTCAATCCGTTGCTCCTTTATTATTCACTCCCACCTTTCCTCATTCCCTCATTTTTTCTCTTTTTCCTTCATCCAATTACTCCATCAATTATTTTTTCATTTCTTCACGTCAATGTGCAGTTGTTTATTTAATTTCTCCTTTCCTCCCCATTTCCCTCTTTTTCCACTCACCCTCTGCTTTTCTTATCCCCTCACTGATTCCCTCCCTCAATTTGTCTTCCTTCATGCAATAACTTTCTCTATTCATTCTTACTCCACTTCATTACTCCATTGTTTACTCACTCAGTACCTCACTCATTCACTAACTCACTCAGTTCTTTAACCCTTCACCCTGGTTCTCCCTTATTCTCTACTTACCTCACTCAGTCCCTTACTCTCTTCCTCAGTTTTCCCTTCCTTAACACCATTGCTCCCACATTTACTCCCTGTAAACATTCCTCAAGTTTTGACTCCTTTGCTTCTAATAATTTTATTCTCCTTTACTTACTAACTTTCTTTTTTGATTCACTTACTTACTCACACACTCACTCACAACCTTTTCCCATTCACCTCCTCACTCATTCATGCTCTTGCTCCCTTGTCAGGTTATTTCTCCCTCTGTATCTCTCTCACTTTGGATTTGTATCTTCAGGTAATCGCCCCCTCATCCTGAGCTTTGGAAGCTGCACCTGACCTCCGTTTCTGTTCAAGCTTGACGAGTTCAAGCAGCTCGTCAGGGACTTTGGTGACGTGGCCGACTTCCTCGTCATCTACATCTCTGAAGCACATGCAACAGGTAAACTGCGCAAAAGGGAAATAACCTTACTCACAAGATAACACCTCATAACTTATACAGGTATGGGCAATCCCAAGCCTTCTCCTGAGATAACAATAATGATCAATTTACATATTTGTGTCCCATGAATGAATATTCATGATTCAGTTATTTGCTGAATATTAACTGGTCTCTCTGTAGATGACTGGGCCTTTGGCAACAATGTAGACATCAAGCAGCACCGGGATCTGTCAGAGAGACTGACCGCAGCTCAGTCCCTTGTTGAAAAAGACCCACTTTGTCCTGTGGTGGTGGATGAGATGAGTAACATAACAGCCAGCAGATATGGAGCCCTTCCTGAGCGCCTGTACGTCCTGCAGGGCGGAAATGTCATGTACAAGGTGAGCACTTCTCATATTAGAACCCAATGGCTTCTACATTTAGCCAACTGCAGGTGGCCTTTGTGCTGGTGCTGTGGATGTTTAAAATGTGTCTGGAGGTGTTATAGACACTAGCTAAACTTCCTTTTTTTTCTTTTTTTTTTGGTTAAACTTTAGCTTTGGCTTGGACAATGAGTATCTACATATTTACAGGGTTCTACAGATATTGGAATGGATTACAAAGGTCATGGTTCAGTTTTCACCACAGTTTGGACCTCATACATCAGTACAAGTTCAATACAATGGGAGAGAGACAGAAAAGTAACCTAGATTGTTGTTCATTTATTTTAAACAGACTGTTTTAGGTGTTTGACCTAGGACAATTTATACTTTTGCTTTACACCTCCCCAGAAATGTAACTACGTGTCATGTGACGTAAACAGCAGGAGCTGTGATTAGTCTGCTAAACCTTGTGTTTGTTAATTAATCTTTGTTCTGTATGAATTGTTTGCGCTTTTCACTTATTTGACTTGATACATAAAGAGCTTTCCTGACACTTACGGACAAATCATTTTAGTTGATAAATATAAAGAATTGCGTGCAACTGTGAAGATTTGGCACAAATAAACATATATACTCATATGCCTTGGACTCCCCATTTGCACAGTCTTGGATGTACATCATATTTTATATAGTTTCTGGGCTCTTAATTATTAAGTATGTGCCTTTTTAACAATAATCCTAGCTCAAATCAGGAGCACTAGTGCTCTTAGCCAAAAAGCACCACAGCAGCCAGATCAAACCTGAGCCCCTTTGTGTCTGGAACAAGTAGTTTGGCACAGGAACTAGGTGAGAGGGTTTCATAAGGACACTCAAACAGGCCTTTAGTTATTATGATCTGGCTGACAGACAGAACAAGTGGTCAAACATTAGACAAAATCTGTCACAAATCCAGTATGTCTGTAAAGCACAAGCCACAACAATTAGGGATGCACCACAGAAATTGAACAAAATAAATAACAAGTAGGGTTTCATTAAATGTGTCACTTTTTCTCTAGAAAAATGTCTGTAAACTGTCATTTTTGGGTCAGTCTGACACTTTAAAATGTTTTCAGACAGTTGCATGTAAATTCTTCTTATTTGTTTGTGCTTTTTTGCTATTATCTGAGCAGTAATGTAGGTTGCCAAATATTTGATGAATCCTTAGTAAAAATCTACGTAAATTTCCACACATGAAAGTCTCCTGTTTTTAAGACTTAGTTAATGTCTCTCTTGTGTTGCTCAGGGTGGAAAGGGTCCTTGGGGCTACAGTCCAGAAGAAGTACGTATGGTGCTGCAGAAGATGAAGTAAGAGATTCAGGATGGAAGAGACAGGAAATGCATGTCCGAGGCTTTGCTGCTCTTTTTCTACTTGAACAAAAAAAAAAAACTGATAAAACTAGTTTTTAAATCCACCGATTACACTTTAAAACATTTAATGCGTTATTACAGGTAATGCTCCTGCTGTACTGAACTGTTGTCAGCTTTGGAAGGTTTTCCAAATATAATGGCAAATTTAAAGGTCTTTACATAAACAAGGATAAAATACAAAGATATCTATGATGATAACCATCTTTAATCTGATATCATATTTTTATATAGCAACAGATTACCACTCATTGGTTCATTTTGTTCAGATTACCCGTCTTATCTTCACAGAGAGTGTGTTGTCTGTGATTTATTAACTCGTTGTGTGGGTTGTGTTTATGATGATTAAAGATGAAACCTCATAGCCTCTGTAGTCTGATGTAGAAATGCACAAACACTAAATGTTTTAATGACATTCAGCATCATTCTTTGATACAGACTGATATTCACAGATGTTGGAGTTGTTGTACCAATGAACAACTATGTTTACACAACAGGTAAAAATCCCCAAAAAAGGCCCAAATCAGAATTTATTACCAAATCCGATATTTCTATGATCTTTTTAATGTGATCCATAGATGAGTTTGGTATAAACAGTCCGCGCTGTTTTTTATTGCTGCAATCAGCACTTTAAAGGAATAATTTTATATTTTCTATATATTTTAATATCTGTATACATTATGGTAATTCATGTATACGTATGAGCATTGCCATATTACAGTAAATGGTATTTCACAAAACTATTAAGCACAAATTCAGTAAATTATGCAGTAAATCCTCAGCTCATAAAACAGCTATCTGCAGTAGATGACGTTTACAGTGGAAACCCCTGGTGACTGTAAAACTGAAGTTTTGTTGGTAGTTGTGTATGAGATCAGTACAGAAAAGATTTATTGCTCTTTTATTTTAAATATATACCATTGTAAAGCAGTTAGCAATGCAATAGTATAAAAATGCCTTTGGAAAATCTATTTTTGTATGAATATAAAAATTTTAGGGCTGGACCCGAATATTCGGGTATTCGGATATTCGTTCGTTGAGTAGGTATTCGGTTTTTAATTTTGGTATTCGGATATTCGTTTTTTTTTCTCCTTTCCAGAGTTCCATCTCACTCTAACCACTTCTGTTCTCGCGGGTCCCGTCAGAATATCTTGCGCGCGGGACAGAACTGAACTGTTATTGGCTGGAGCGGGAGTTTAATTCAGACGATGCGGGAGCAAATTAATAAATAGTTAAGAAAACTGTAATAATTGTAAAAAAAAAAAAAAAAACCTAAAGAAAACTCTCAACGCGCAGGATGGACCGACACACACACGCACACACCGATGGTGTTTGGACTGGGGTAAGGAACGGCGCTGCTGTTTTAATAAATATATAAGTAAATTTGAAGCATTAAATGTAGTTTATTTAATTTATATTAGGAACGTGGGGCGGGAGCGGCAGAAATGTGTATGTGGCGGGCGGGCGCGGGATTAAAAGAAGCAATTTTTTTGCGGAGCGGTAACGAGACAGAAACGCGGAGCGTGGAAGAGTGGGTTTAAAAATCAGTCTCGCGCAGACCTCTATTATACATGATAAAAAAAAATGCAGGCTCTTCGAAACTGATTTATATAATAAAACGTAAGGGGTAATGTGGCAACAGTAGGGGCTAAATCGGTTACAAAAGCCTGGCCTACAAAAATGATGTCTGAACGAATTTCCTCTTATCTAATATAATTTAAAATGGTTTAAAAATATAAAATAATTTCGAAGCAAACGAAATATTTAATATTGAGCTTATAGCCCAAGTGCAAAAATACAAAATCAGTAATACGGCTATGCCCTGCACAATCCTTTAACCGAAATAGACCAAGTACAATAACGTCATTAACAATGACTTTCCTCTACTCTAATATAATTTAACATGGTTTAAAAATATAAAATAATTTCTAAACAAACGAAATATTTAATATTGAGCTTATAGCCCAAGTGCAAAAATACAAAATCAGTAATATGCCCTGCACAATCCTTTAACCGAAAAAGACCAAGTACAGTTTACAATGACTGTCCTCTAATATAATTAACAATGTTTAAGAATATAAAATACTTCCTGAACAAACGTTTTTTTTGTTTGCTTTTTTAAGCAAATAGCCTAAGTGTGAAAACACAAACAGCAATTTACTGGGCTGGCTTGCGCAGCGGAGAAACCATGCAGCAGCAGCCTTCTAGCCTGCTTATGCAGCGGATAAGCCGCGTGTGGGGCAGCAGAAATTCCGGGATGAAAACACGATGAAATCTGGGCTAAAAACACAGAAAAAATATGGGGTGAAAACACAAAAATCCGGGATAAAAACACCAAAAACTCCGGGGTGAATATGTCTCGTAGGTCAGAGCAAATTGAACATTTTTCAGTGGATTAAAGGGGCCGTGATTTGCTTTTTTTTTTTTTTTTAAACCTCTTTTTTTAAAAACGAATATTCGAATATTCGCTTTGAATCAGTGCCGAATATCCGGAGCTCAAAAAACGCTATTCGTACCAGCCCTAAAAAATTTGTACTTTACTTGAGTATTATTGAAATTAAAATCTTGTGCTATTACTCATTTATTGTCCTGTGTATTAATTGTTTTAATTAAACTCATATCCATTTAAATGAATTTGCTCATAACTATACAATGTTTGTGTGAAGTGCTTCCATTTACTTCCATTTACATTCAACTGAGTACAGTGTGGATAGATTTGTAATAAACTTCTTTAATTTTTTAGGATTATGTCCTCATTAATGTTGTAGTTCTTTTTAATAGTATATAACATATATGCACTGATCAGTCATAACATTAAAACCCCTGCAGATGTAGTGAATAACAATGCATGTGTTAACATGCATACAGCTCTGGAAAAAACAAGATACCTCTTTAATGATGAGTTTCTTTGATTTTACCTAATTAAAAATCTCTGGAATATAATCAAGAGGAAGATAGATGATCACAAGCCATCAAACCAAGCAGAACTGCTATGTTTGCACCAGGAATAAAGGTATAAAGTTATCCAAAAGCAGGGTGTAAGACTGGTGGAGGAGAACATGCCAAGATGAATGAAAACTGTTGTTAAAAACCAGGGTTATTCCACCAAATATTGATTTCTGAACTCTTAAAACTTTATGATTTTTTTTCTTCAAACATATACCTAGCAAATATAAATAGCAAAATTAGAAACTGAGAAACTGAAGTGGTCTCATTTTTTTTCCAGAGCTGTATAATAATCTGATAACTGCAGAAAGATTTTGTCAGTAATTCAATCAACATGTTTTATATGCTTTTTGGTAAGCAAATGATTGGAAAACTTTTTTATTTAAGTACCTACCAATACTGGACCAAGGAAGGACAACTAGTTAACTGGTGACAGGGTCATAGGTACCCAGGACTCACTGATGCTTAGTTTCAGTTTTCTTTCTTTCAAACAATTTAGGAAGATTATAGAGAACTGTCTGTCTAAATAAGATGATCTAACTGAAGCAGAAAGGTTTGTTTCGATCACGCTGACCTTTTCTGCATGACCTGCTCGACTGGACTGATAAGCATTTAATAAGTTTGTTGTTTGCCAGCCAAGAGATTTGATTGTAGGCAGGTTGGAACATGTAGTCTGTGTGGAGGAGTGAATGGCTCCTCTCAAAAATATATTTACAAGATCTGACAGGCTGCTGTGTAGACCGAGAGGAGCAGATCAGACACTAAAGACCTCCATAGTTAAGGCTTAAAAATTGCTGTACAAATGTACAGACGCATTTAACGACATTTGACAATAATATACACATTTTAAAGGACATTCCAACCAAAAACAAAAAAATTAAAACTGACAATTCATCTCCAGCTAACAGTATTTGGTTAGCAGAACATTTTCTGAGCCTTGTAGTTAGAGTACTTAGAACAGTCAATCAGTTTTATGGATATGGAAATGTTACCATATTTTTCGAACTACAAGTTGCACTTAAAATCTTTTAATTTTACCAAAAAAGTGTGTTTTATAATCTGGTGCACCTTATGTATGATTTTTTCCAGTAAGGACGTAAGGAGCAGTATTAACATGAGCCGCTAACTGCAGCGCCAGCTCTTTCGCTGTTCAGAGGTGAGTATATCAGACTGTAGTCTGCATGTTTACAGCGTTAAAACAAGCTATGTGGAGAAAAAACACTAGCTGACAGCACCCTGGCTTGGTGTAGCGCTATTGGGCAGCATTTACTAGCGCTAACCGTGCCCAGAGCTGCTGCTAACTGTGGCTAGCGCTGCTGCTAACTGCGCTGTTGAAAATATTGGAAATCTTAGCTAAGCTTACTGTAAATAAATGGCAGCGCTCTACTCACCCAAATAAACAGTTTTCAGGAGATAAATCTGTGTAGTTTCACATCCAGTGCTTGTTTCTTTCTTTTTTCTTTTTTTTTTAAGAATTACAGTTTTATTTTGTGCGTATCCCTCAGCTTCCCAATTTGAAGGTAAAAATGGCAACACCCTTGTTATTTACTAATGTCACTTAATAGCGCCTAATAAAATATATGAACATTATGGACTTTTATCTCCTTCATGTTAAGAGTTTGTCTAGCTAGAAATCTTATAAGATATCTTATTATTAAGGAAAAAGGCCTCTGAATAAGATTTATTCTAATTCATGGATCAAGTTTTGCCCTTCAGCCACATTGAGACTATATTGAGATTATATTTTGGCCTAAACTGAATATAGCCTTTACTGTACATGGAATTTAGTTAAATTTATTTTACTTACAGATGAATTTGTTCAGTGAAAGGGTGACATCTTGTGTTTGTTTTCTTTGTGAAAGCTCATATAGGCTACCAGACCACCAGGAAGTACAGTTGTGGTCAGAAGTTGGACTTGACAGAATCAAGGACATTTGTTTTCAGTTTCAGCTACATGTAACACTCTTCTGTCAGAACTGGTGTATTGCCACTTTGTGCAAGATACCAGTTTTACTGCAAGCACAGCCCAGAGCAGGATGCTACCACTACCATGCTTAACAGATTCTATGGTGTTTTTTTGGGTTTGTATGAATCACATTTTTAACACTAAATTTAGATATTGATTGTGTATCTTTGTGTAGGTGTGTGTGTGTGTGTGTGTGTGTGTGTGTAAGCTGCTGGAACGCTCCTTGTAAACAAAAACTCAACTGATTTGGAACATAGAAACCAACTACAGGTGAGAAAAGCCCTAAAAGCTCATAAACAATTACCTGGACTATTCACCTTAAAAAGAACCCAAAAAGAACTCCAAACACACAGTTTTCTTCTTTACAGCATTTACATGTATGAATGTATGGAAAATATGACACAAAAACAGTGAGAAAGGAGCCAAATAATTTAGTTGTCAATATATAAACAAGCATTTTGCCCAAAGTATGATGTACAAGCTAACAAAAGCAGTGTAAAACAACTTCTAAATGTAGAACCATTACCAAAGGTCTGTATAAATAGAATAACTTACGATTCTACCTGTAATATGAGTGATTCTGGCGCCCCTCCAGCATAGCCTAACACAAAGCAAATCTCAACACTCACTACTGGGTCTGTTTCACACCAGCACCTTCCTTCGGGGGCGGGACGGGGCGGGGGTGAAGCTACAACTTTAAATGGCAGGCCTTTCGGAACCATTATCAATAAAATCAGACCGTTATATCAAAATAAAACAATTGAGGCACATGGTAGTGATAAAAAAAATGAACAAAAACTAAATTAAAATAATAAAACAAGGTGATATGGGTACTGTATACCATCACAAATTCAGCATAACAAGTAATCGATGCTACAAATGGCCAAACACATCAGTGGGAGAGACAAAGAGGCGAGTGTTTGGAGGTTTCTCAGAGTCCATCACTCGTAGGTAGTTTCCTCGTCCAGCTCTGATTGGACTGATGAATTATTCAGAGTTTCAGAGAAAAGGGTTTGAGACAGCAGTTCGAGAGCGATGCGAATGGAATCAGTGCAGGAAAAAACTCAAATCAAATAGAAAAGAAAACAAAAAGGACTGCTTTCCTTTTCTTTCCTCAGTGTGGGAGCTCAAAGTCAATGCTGTTATTCCATGAAAGCAGCTGCTTATAGTAATACTTGCCAAAAAAATGACAAAACAAAACAATTTAAAAAAGTAAGAGAACAAACAGAATAAAAGGATTTAATAGTACAGCTGCGTTATAGCTGAGCCTTCCCTTCAGAAAGGCAGAATCTTCCCTCTCTGACACACAAAAAAAAAATTAAACAGATGCTTAAAAGGCAATAAAAACGCACGGCGAGATCAAGGCCACGTATGAGAGTTCAGTGTCGAAAAGATTGTGAGGACGTTACGGAACGTTACGTAAACCATGCTGAGGATGGCAGACTAGCTGAGGAAAGGTGAAATGATTCTTCTTTTTTTTTTTTCCTTTTTTAGTGTCTACATCATCCAGCGATCGTGTCGGAACCATAATAATGCTCCTCATTTACAAAGTTGGCCTTGGAGGAGAGAAAGAGAGACCAAAACAAAAAGGTAAAAATAATCAAGAAAAATAATCGAACTGTTCCAGGAGTATTGAGTATTGAAGATTCGTGACACGTTTCGTGGATTATCCGTCTGATCTCAGAGGCGTTGGGAGAAAGGGGGGATGGTAGGTCGTAGGGGAGGTGGGAGAAGATGTTTTGTTTATAATAAAAAGTAACAATAAAAAAACTAAAAAAAAATCAGTGATATTGCAGGAGACCACTGGTGAAAGCAGAGGCAGTTGCACGACGCAGCCTCAAGGATCCTGTACATGTTTCTCCGTGTCTGTAATGGATGGCCAACTGTGAGCGCTTTCCCCAGGGCAAAGAATCCCATCACACACTCATGGTCATGGAGGGAGAAAATTGCTGGAGACAGAAAGAGAAACAGAGAGAAAGAGAGAGAAATTAAAATCTAAGGAAAAAGAATTAGCAGTGTTCTTTTTCTACAATAACCCTGAAACACTTCGTCCAGATTCATAGAAAAGACTGAAAAAAAATCCTCTTTTAATAAAGTTTATTGAAAGCCTGAGCAACTATAGCTGCTTAGGGCTGGATTTTTAGAGGCTGGCTTTTCGGTGTATAGTTTTGTATTTTTGGTGTTTTTATTGTAGTAATTAGTATTGTAGTAACAGCAAAATGAGTAATAGCAGTAACCAGAAGTAGCACTAAAAGTATAAATTAATACTAAAATTATATAAAAAAAAATAATAATAAAAATAAAATTCGATGCTCCTTGATATTTAAATACTGAATATGATTTTTTTAAATAACCTAGCTTGCAAAATGTAAACTAAATTAAAAAAAAAAAAAACCTGCAAAATGTTAGTTGAGCATAAAATTGCTAATCGCTAAAAACCTTTCACACTCAATTTATACATAAAGAAACAGTCTACAGTCCACAAAACCTAACAAAAAAAATAAATAAGTGCCCTTACATTCTCATTCTGGAAGGAGTGTAGGTAGCTGCCTCCAGCATCATCATCTCTGGGGGTTCCCATATTGTTGCTCATGTTGCTCATATTGTTGGGAGAATTCTGCAGAAAAGATAAATATTTATCAGTCAGGGCAAAAAAAACTTTAGATATTATAGCATTATTGTAAATGTTAATTACCTTTGGAAGTCCGTCCAGATCCCCAGAACCTAGAAGAGAAGGAAACATAAGAATAGGAAATATAGTCACACATCAATTGTTTCCAACATTTCATGTGGAATTATATGTGGTCTGAAGAGCTTAATACATTTTATATATTTACATTCGGTAACCCCCTTAAACAGTGAATATAAGGGTTAGTTAAGATATTTTAGATATATACTATTGAAGATTTTTACCTCCATTCATATGCATCGGGTCCATTCCAGCCATTGCCCCTAGAGGACCCTCTGAGCCCGGGCCTATTGGGAACTACAAAAAAAAAAAAAAAAAAAAAATTAATGTTGGACACAGTGATTGAGTACATTAAGAGTGGATCTTCACACTACAATTTTAATCTGTTTAATCCAGCCCACAATAAAAATGTGGTGGATCAGTTTATTTTTTTGGTTTTGCAAAGAAGCTACGAAGCTAATGTAGCCGAATGCTAATGACACATTTTCAGTCAGTCAGTCTGAATGTAACATGCAATAGCATAAGCCACTGTGACCGATAGCAAATGTATCAGTCAAACACAGCAAGATTAAAATACTACATTTTTGCCATTTTTGAGCAAGAAAAAAAAGTGACAATCCATTTGCAAAGCATAAAGGAACACAACTATAGTATTAAACAGGTATTTCTTTTAATCATCTAATATTAAAGTGCTTAAGGAACCTCACATTAGTCCGGCCGCCTCCTCCTGAGTTCATCATGGTGTACATGTTTTCACTGGAGTTGTTGGAATCTGGAAATATAAGACAGAACACACTAAATCAATGTTTCTGTTTAAGGTTGATTAGTATTATATATAAAGTTACCAACAACAGTGACAGTGAAGTGGGGAAGTTTCAGACCTGCAGGACTCGGGACGATTCCGGGAGTGCCAGGGGGTCCTCCTCCTTGTGGCCCCTGTAGGTAACAAATAGAGGTTACTCCTTACTTAAACCATTTACATCTATTCTCTTATTAATACTGCTCAAATTTATTCTTTAGGGAACTAAATTTCATAATTTTAGTTTAATCATTCTTAAGAATCACAATGCACTGGTGGATTTAACACCCATAACATTTAGCCTATAAATAATATGAGGACTTCAGTCAGAATCAGCAAAGAGTGTTTTAAGGTGATGGTGTTGTAATTACCCCGTATGCACCAGGAGAAGGCGAGGAGTAGGGCATCTGGGGAACACACAAACATTAGGCTTTTTTTAATAATTTTTTTAAATAAAAAATATACGTTACATGTGTTTTAAAATACAATTTATTCTGAAACACAACAGAGATTAATAAAAGTGTATGTATTAAAGCTGACTCACATTGTTGGCGTTGGGATTAGGCCACGGTGGCCTGCCGTTTCCAGGACCCCTGAAGTAAAAAATGGGAAAATAAATAAATAAATAAATAAACATTAATAGTTTTATATTTCTGTACATTGCTATGAATGAGCACCCAGGCTTACTCAGGATGTTTTACTGTGTGCAGCACAGTTGCACCAATTTATATATTTTTAATGCAGTCATAACAGAAAAATAAACAGCATGTATTGAGTTTTGTTGTTAAAAGATGTTGGATCTAATTTGAAATGGCCTTTGTGGTCATGCATTTTAAAAATCACAATTCAAGGAAATGATTGTGACATTTTTCTTACATGGCAACTCCTGGCATTCCCGGGCCCATGGAGTTGTGTGGGGGTCTCATCCCACCTCCAAAATTCTGCAATCACAATTTACATAACATGAACATAAATGAAAAAACAATAAATAAAAGAATAGTCTTAAACATATCTGAGGCAGACAATAGTGAATAGTGTCCAATAGTAAAAAGGTATTTAAAAATACTATTATTGGAAAATCCTCAAATTTGAACCCAATACTGAGAAAATCTCCCAAAACTGCAACAAGGGTTATTAGAACACTGGATTTGGACACTGGTCCCAAATAAAGTAAAGTAAAAGCACATATTTGAACACAGCTGTTGTTACCTGGGGTCCAGGGCCCATGGGTCCCATCCCTCTGGGAACATTCATCCTCTGCATCGGCCCTGCAAAAGCACAGGAGAATACAGATCAGTCAGAATGAAGAGAAGAGGAAAGGCTGATGAAAGGATAAAAGTTAAGGCAGCTTCTTAAGCTTTATGTTTACTTTCAGTTCCTTTGGGTTGTGAAGGAACCTCAGAAGCCACCCAGTACAGTGTGTTACACTTTGAACAGGTAAAATAAAAGTACCAGAAATAAGTACACTTGATTGTAAGTCATTTAAGCTGTGCGGTCCTTGATAGTAGGCCTTTAACACTGTTTACATGCACTTTATAATCTGATTACTGTAGAACATTTATAGAATTTATCAGTAACCATGTTTAATGCATTTATATAACCATGGGTAATTAAATAATGGAAAAACTTTAAAATTTTAAATTAAAAGTTAAAAATCTAGCTCTCTAACAGATTTTTAATCAAGTTTTAGACCTTACTCTGATCTAAGAAATCAGGACATGATTACTTATATATATAAATATATCAGTTACTGAACTGTACAAATCCGATTATGCACATATTTTCGAGTGCATTAAATGCATTCACTAATTACAATACTGATATAATTACAATATTTGGACATAATCTTAGAAATATGTGCTGTCCTTAAGATTGCCTGTTGCATTTATTTAACAAATAGAGCCCATTATCATAAACAAGCAAGTGAGCAAATATTTAAAACATTGAAACATAAAACAGCGGAGTGCTTTATTTATTATTTTATTTTTTTTTTTTTGGATTCTTAAATGTATTTATTTAACCACTTTTTAGAACCAAATTCCTAATACCAATGTCTTAATGTTCCTAATAAAAAGCAGTTCATCAGTCTGTAAAAAGTAGTGTCTAACTGCATTATTATGGTACTGTATGATCATAAAAACTCATCTGATAGTAAAATGATTTTAAAAATTGCTCATCATGACAGGCAGTCGAAGCAAAAGTGTAAAGTACAGCTTTACATTGTTTCTCACCTTGTAGTCTGGGGTCCATGTTGGGGAGCATGGGCTGTGCTGCAGGAACTCCCCCTGGAGGCTGCAGAAAATAAAAAAATCAGACTTTTCAGTGCATCTTTCAATACAATGGGCAGCATTACTAGTAGTGAAGGTCAACGTAAACCATTAACAGCATTAATATTCTTGTCAGGGATGCACAAGAGTGAATTAAGGGCGAAGGACCACATTCAGTGTTGTGCATGTACTTCTCGGAGATGCTGATACCAGTGCAAATACATGAACTGCAACAAAACTGTAAACTGGAACTACTGGAGCAGATCTGGTCAGCTGTTTATAATAAACTCACCTGGTTGCCCATTCTGATCGGGGGTCTTGGTCCTCCACCAAAACGAGGCGACATGAAAGGCTGTAATGAACAGACAGTACAGACAAATCTGTTAACATCAATACTAGCACTTGTGTAATTATAATTTATTTATTTATGACTCTGTAAGACTCCATGAGAAGAGATTTGCAGCGGTTTTAAAGAACAAACACCACTTTTTGAAAGTTATTCATATGTTATTTATTCTAAATGTTAAACTTACATTCTGATAAGATTAAGTATGTGAATAAATTGTGTTTTTATTTTGTGTTTGACATTTTTCAAATGTATAGTGTGTAGTAGCTGCTGTGTCCACCTGCTGATAACCATCTCAGTACTGATAGTGCTTTTAAGAAGGCTGACCCCAGATCAGAAGCGTTGTGGGACACAGAGAGAGACAGGGGCAAAATAACTGCAGAAGGAGTGAGCAGAGAGGCAGTGTGCTGGGGGAGTGCTGGGAGTGTGCTGTGTGTGCTGGGGGAGTGCTACCTGGCCGTGAGGTCCCATCATGCTGTTAGGAGGCTGAGCATGAGGAGAGGACTGCGAGCCGGGAGGGCCCTGAGAGAGAGAGAGAGAGAGAGAGAGAGAAAAGAGAAAAAAAAGAGAGAGAGAGAGAGGACAACAGAGAAAGTAAAAGAAAGAGAAGGATATAAAAAGAGAGCAACAGACCGAAGAGAGAAAACAAAGACGGGAAAAAAGGAAAGATACAGCACAAAAAGGAGACAGAGCAAAATGGATACAGAGAGATATAGAAAGAGAAAGAGAGAAAGTAAAACAAAGAGAGGTATATAAAAAGAGAGCAGCAGACCAAAGAGAGGAAAAAACAGGAAGAAAGACCAAAAAAAACAAACAAAAAAAAACAGATACAGCACAAAAAGGAGAGAGAGACCGAACAAAGGGATACAGAGATGGAAGGAAAAAAAAAAAAAAAAGAGTATGAAACAAAAAAAAAGAGAAAAACCAAGAAGAAAGATGTAAAGAAGTGAAACAGGGAATTAAAAAAAGAAAGAAAACATAGAAAACAGAGCAGAGAGCAAAAACAAAATGAAAGAGAAAGCAACAGCGAGAGCGAAAGTGACGGAGAGAGAGAGCGAGAGAGAGAGACAGAGACAGTGAGAGAGAGAGAGAGAGAGAGAGAGAGAGAGAGAGAGAGGGAGGAAGGGAAGGAGGCGTTAGGCATTAAGCTATTTAAAGAGCAAAACAAAAACACAGAGCACTGCAGGAGCCGAGCCACACCACACATATCGGATCAGAACCAGTGCAGAACAGCTGAGTGAAGCTGTGAGAGAACCAAAACCAGAGGAGTAAACCCAAACATAGACAAGAGCAAAGCACAGCTTCACTGAATGCGCGGCTCGAAACATGTCACTCGAAACATGTGTGGTTACTGCATACAATCAGCAAGCGCCATAAATCAGCTTAATTAGAGTTCATTACATTTTGTGCAGTGCAGAGTAAAAAGGGTGTCTCTTACCTGGAAGAATCCGGGGGGCATGGGACCACCAGGCATTCCCTCACCAGGAGGCATGTTCCCCAGAACTGGACTGGGGGCTGCTGCTGCACTCTGTGGGAGGGAAACACAAAACATGCACATGTTGGTTAATAACAGAGTAAGACAATCTATACAGTATCAAATACTAATGAATCATTTGTGTGATGCTCTAATAAATGCATTTAGCTACTTTAAGGTGCTCCAATTGCTCACACCGATGTGTTAATACACACACACATAGCTTGTCTAGTCCTTGTAGAGAATTGTACTGACAATAGAAAAGGACACTTCAGAGCATATAAACTAACCTAAACCTTTGGCACAGTGCCAGGCCTGGGCTAGAGGGATATAACCATCCAGTATTGAGCTGTGGATCAGTGGAACTATGTTTGTTCTCTAGAATAATAAGCCTCTTACAGCCAATTAAACTAAAAAAAAAATCTGTCTAATTGGTACTTTTGGCAGTGTGGGCAGTGTGCCAAGTCCTGCTAGAAAATGAAATTCGCATCTCCATAAAAGTTGTCAGTAGCAGAGGGAAGCATGAAATGCTGTAAGATTTTCCAGGAAAACAAAACTGCACTGACTTTCGACTTGATAATAAAACACAGTGGATCAACACCAGCAGATGACATGTCTCTTTATCCAAACAATCACTGATTGGTGGAAACTTCACACTAGACCTCAAGCAGCTTGGACTGTGTGTCTCTCCACTCTTCCTCCAGACTCTGATCTCTTGATTTACAAATGAAATATAAAATTTACTGATGGTTTGGAGAGACATGTCATCTGCTGGTGTTGATCCACTGTGTTATATCAAACCCAAAATCTGCTGACAAATTTTATGAAGATGCAGATTTCATTTTCCAGCAGAACATCTGTGTGTAATACATCTATATAATATACAAGTTTCACATTTTGGACTGATTACTAAAATAAAGCAACTTCTCAATGATATTCCAATTTTCAGAGATGCACTAGAAGCTGCTCTGTGGGTTCTGTGGAGCTGCTCTGGTCCGTCAGAGAGCTCGCTCATCCCGGACCTGTTCCTGTGGTCGTGTTGTGATCAGCGCCGACTGGAAGTAACATGATCCTAAATCAGCACTGACACTCCGACACTGCTGTAGCAGCACAGCTCACGCCCTGTTACGCACAGCCAGTTCTGGAGACACACAGCACTGCACTGCCCAGCGATGTCCTGCTCACATTCAGTTATACACTATATGTACAAAAACATTGGCACCAACTGATTAGTTATTGCTATTTTTCTTTTAACTGCTGGAAAAGATCTACTAGATTTTGGAAAGTTAGTGATGTCAGGATGCTAGATAATCATTACACCACCTAATCCACCTTTTGAACTCATCCCATCCAAAAGTATTAGATGGAGCACCAACAATTCAACCCAGAGGATGGTTCTTTCCCCTGCTCTACAGCTCAGTGCTTGGCTTTTTTTTTATATCCCTCTAAATCACAAGTCTGGTGCCAATAGGTTTATGTTTATTTATCTGCACCAAAGAGAGTCCTATTTTTTATTGCCATTACTTCTCTACTACAGAAACTAGTGTGTGTGTGTGTGTGTGTTTGCACATCTGTTTCAGCATTGGGTGCAACTTAAAGTAGCTGAATACATTCATTAGAATAGGTGTCCACAAATATTTGACAATTACCATGTTAAAGCTACAAGGTATTAGCTAGTGGTTCATCCCACGTAGCTTGTTTTATCACTTTAAATGCTAATGCTGCTCCTGCAGTGCTAGCCAGGGTTAGTAGCAGGCTACAGACTGATTATACTCACCTCTGAACGGGGAAAGAGCTAGAGCTTAGCACAATTAATGGCTAATGCTAATACTGCTCCAGCCTCGATGCTGGAGATCTAAACTAAAACTCCCTTATAACGCTGTACTTCAGCAGAGTGACTTCACTGCTTCTTAATACCTGACTGAAAAAGTTTATACTTTAAAGGTTTATATTTATAAAGGCACACCGGATTAAATGGCGCACTGAAGACTTTTGGGAAAATTAAAGGATTTTAAATGCGCCTTATATTACAAAAAAATACGGTGGGATAGGCTCAGGGCAATAATAAGAAACATAACTACTTTATATAGTTGAAATGATTGCTATAAAGCGGCTAGTGTACACTTAATTAACCCCTCAGGTTTATTTTCTTTTCCCACGACCTTTGCATCTTGCCACATGCAGTTGTAGTGCATTCTGAGAAAGGCGGTTGTGTTCCAAAATCAGCAAGTAATTTTGTGCAACCTTTACATACCATGTCTGGATCACCAAATAATTACTAGGGCATTTTTTTAACCCTTGTCTCGTGACCGCTAGATGGTAGACCGCTAGAGGTAGATGTGAACGCACCCTAAAGCTCCACCTGTATGCCCCGATACACAAACACACGAATTAACCAGAATCAGCATGGGTACTGTTAAAAGCTGATTTAACATAATGGCACAGACTTTTCCGTAAAAGGTACAACATAGACAAAGGTACCAAAACCAAAGAAGCTTTAGACACCCAACATGTATCAGCTGACTGACTACACTGATTATGAATTATGAAATTATATAGTCACTGAATCAAATTATGTAACATCAATGATTAAGAATCTGACTGTGGTGGAAAAAGACATTACACTTCAACATCAAACCCAACATGAACAGGTTGGGGCTGATCCTGGATCAGCAGTGGACACCTACGGCAGCAGGTCACACTTCAGCACGAGGTGTGTGTGCAGGCCGGCGAGGGAGCAGTGTGAAATATCTCCGGCTGAGAGGGTGCGGACGGGACGGGACGGAACACTCAGCCAAGACCACCACACTGACACCACAATCCAGTGGGCATGCTCATCATCAATACCACAATAACACCTGCTTTTTCCCCCTATATATTATTAATATTATGAATAAAACATAAATCTGCACATAAATAATTATTATAATAAGTAGGTAAACAATATTATGCTTTGTTTAAACTACTTTTAGATAATTGTACAGACCAAAAGGACCTCAAATTATCATCAGGTATAAAAGTAATATTAAATGTGGGTTTATGAAGCTAAAAATCAGTTAAAGTTCATGTCTACACTTCCCTTTTCCAGCTTTTTTTAAACTCTTAAAATTGGGGTTAAAAAGTTTCTTATTGAGAATTATTATTGCACTCCCAGCTTGTTCCGAGGGTTCGGGGGGTGTTCAGAAACTGTGTTTAATTTTATATATATATATATATATATATATATATATATATATATATATATATATATATATATATATATATATATATATATATATATATATATATATATATAGTTGTTGTTTTTTTTCCCCGCCCGCTTAGTTCACTCTACTGCCGAGTCCTTGGCATGATTTTGTCACCGGTCTTCATAGAAAACACTGTAAGATGGGGCAAAATCTATTTTATGTTGCTTTATCAGCCCCCATACTGCTATAGGCTAAAAAAGCAGTTTTAAGTTATATTGTGTTCCATTTGAACCCATTTCAACAGGGATGCCCCAACTCAGGGGTGTCCAAACTTTTTTTGTTGGGGGCCAGAAGGAGAAATATGTATGAAGTCACGGGCCACAGACTCTGTAATAAAACAAATCATGAAATATAACACTTTAAATAATACTTTTTCCTGATTACTTTTATTGACACAGCATTTTACTTGACTAACTATCTTTATCTTTGACAGTGTTGTGTAAACTAAGATTTTTCAAATTGATGTTTAATTTCATGATGTCTCTTAATATTAAATCCCTTAATTACGGCAACTTTTAGACTCATTTGCCCTTTTTCTGCGCTAAAACTGCGCACTTTCTCCGCTTTTAGACTCTTTGGCCGTTTTTGTGCAAAAAAACGAATTTTTTTTCGCAAATGGCCCGCGGGCCGTAGTTTGGACACCCCTGCCCCAACTAGTCAAATTTTCTACTGGTGAGAGCCTCAGAATAAAAGAGCACTGTACCACACATCAACAGTAGTAAAAGCAGTAGTATTATTACTGTCTTGTTCAACTTCTATCACTCTGGACTTTCTTTAAATCCATTTGTGAGAAAACCAAGCACAGACATTTTTGTTCTAGAAACAGCACAGGTTTTGGTGGATTTTGGATTTTTTAAACTGTTTAACACAATTTGAAGCACACAGTAACTAAGCCTTAATACAGGTAACCATCACAGCCTTGGTTTGCTTACAGAAAACATTGAGTTTTCCCTCTTAAGAAATGCCTTCAGGGAAGAGATTCTCCCCTGACACAAGAGAAATATTTAGGTGTGTTGCATAATATTCCTCAGAGGATTGGAATATGGCGAGGGATTTATTATAGTGAGGGTTTGTTACAGTAAAAGTTATTTTAAATGTAAAAGTTAAAATACCCAGTTAAAGAAAATTAAACCATGTCAATTCAATTCAAAACTTAAATGAAGATCTAAGGTTTGCATTAAGGCTTCCCTTCAGAAAGCCCTAAGGGAACAAATGAGGATTCATTCTCCAAAAAGTTGTTATGCTTGTAGGTCCATTTATGTCAGAACTATATGATTATTGGTATCCTTTGTTCTTGGGCTACCCCTATAGTTAAAAAACAAGTCACGTTGTGGGTGCACAGCTGTACACGTGCATTTGTTGACAAGTTGAGAGATGCAGAAGCAGAACATAAAGTGGGAAAATCACATGGACTGAGGAGGTAGAGTAATATTGCTTGACTAATAACACTAATATGACTACGCACAAACAGCTCAACCTGAGCAAATAAGACTGTAATGTAAGTTATCTCTATACCAATATAGGCAATATACATCATGCAGTCCTAACAGAAATTAAGCCCATAAATCAGTCACTGTCAATCATTTTCTATTTAAAAAAATAAGAATAATTTTTGTGTTATTTTAAATTCAGAGACATCCCCAGCACTACAGACCAGCTAATATCAGGTAGTTCTTCTCAAATGATATAGTTAAAGGTACCAACATGATCCCACAAGCACAATTCAAACTAACAATTTCACAGCAATTCTCATCTGCCTGCTCTTCACTCTATTCTGTTATTATCCTTATCCCACCATTTATCTCCTCTACTGCTACACACGCTGATCACTGATTCACCTGCTCCTCCACACAACAGCCTGCTGCATCAGTACTAAGAACTGAGCCATCCTACACGCTGTAGGCCTGCTTTCTTAAAGGCCGGCCTCACAAACCAGTAGTTAGCTGGCAAAGCAGTACATCCTGGATTTAACAGCTCACCACAGTGGATTTTTTCCTAAACTAGCCTACATCACTGTGGCCAACATCCAACATGTTCAACATGGGGCCTGTCTCAAAGAGCCAGCTAACTTCAGGCTTAGAAAGCTCGGACAACAGACCTTTTTCTTTTTGTTCATCACCAAAGCAACATACAAGCAACTTACAACAAGTCAGGTTTTGAGGGTCCTCTTCAGACCTACTGTACACTATGTAGGTTTCCCTTATTATACACAGACCTCAGCACTGAAGGAAAGGATGAATCCAAGCCAACTGCATCTATCAAACATCATTATTAGAGCTCAACACGGAGAATGCCAACTGGTACAGCCACACTCTTAAAAATAAAAGATGCTACAAAGAGCATCCATCACTCCTGGATCCATAAGAGTACTGGTGTAAAAGAGATATGAAAAAAAACGTTTGTTATGTTATCTCAGCAACAGATACAGATACCTGCTGTGGTTGGTAATTTATAAATACACACAAACAGCATCAAATCAGTATCGTGTGGCCAATATACTAAAATAGAGAATATTCTGCAAAGGAAAAGTAGGCGCTATATCCTTCATATAATATACGATTTTTAGGGTATGTTTGCGATAATTATATTTTTGGTCATTTGACAAAACACTAAATTATTTTTTTATTCAATTCGGGAATTTTCTATCTCAACAAAACAAATGTTAATATTTTTTACAGTTTAAAAATTTAGAAATAACAAAACATTTTTTTAACAAAGCAACTGACATAGTAATTTACCAATACTTATTTTGTACAAAATAATAAAAATAAAATAAACATGAAAATAATGCAATGCAACAACTACAACAAAAAACCATTAGTACTATTGTACTAATGTGCATGAATATAAACTGCAAATATAGATATGACATAGAGACTACCTTCAAGACAGTATTATGCTATTGTCACAATATGGATTTTTTAAATAGTTTTAAAAATATATATTTAACATATATTTATATAGGACACCCCTACTGCCTAGTTCTACACTGCTAGCAAAAAGGGTTCTATACTATACTGTAAGGTTAGCTATCTGACTCAACAATGGTAAAGCCCTTTATATTTCTATATATCTACATATTTATCTATTTTTTTTTTATCTTTCTCTTTTCTCATAGATAAACACAGAAAAGGGCATTTAAACATTTCATCCACCCTCCGGCTCCACTCAGTTCTACACAGAACCATTGCATTTACTCAAGAACTCCTAAAGAACCCTTTGTGTTTGAAGAGTGTAATATAAAATGCTGCCCTCCGTCTCCTCCGCCAATCTACATCATAACACCATTTTATTACACACCACCCCAGCTCCTATCCAGCTAAAGCCTCTGCATCCTCCCTCCCCCTCAACCTGCTTACCCACCAGCTTCCTGACAGCCATCAATCACTTCGTAACCCCGCCCACTGCACCCCTGAGGGAGGGGGCCCCTGGGGCTCAGCATGAAGACAACATGGCTTCTGTTTAAAGCACTGCAGCCACGGCCTCCTCCCCCACCAGCTCACCCACCCACCAGCTCCTCCACCTCCCCCAGAGAGTCGGAGCCCAGAGCTCCCAGCCACTGCCCCCACCACAGCACGAACAAAGACACGACCGAGCCAACACCAGGCCCGTTCTCCTCACACAGACCCAAACCAAACCTCCACACACTTCCACACACAGCCAAACAAACCCCGAGATAACGAAAACAAACACTGAGCAAACCGGGCCGGCTCTCAGCCAGTCAGCACGGGAGTACATTTACACAATTAACCCCCAAGATGAAGGCGATCATCAACCAAGACACGGCCAGGGCCTGAAGTGTGGCTTCTTTTGCTTTGATCCAGAGCTACAAGGCTAGTTTAGTTTAGTATTATAAATGAAATGGATAAAAAGGTCTATTTGGGGAACAAATACACTATAGGTAAGTTTTCTAAACAGTGACTAAGCCAACACCATGTCTTTTCTCCTCACACAGACCAGAACCAAACCTCCACACGCTCCCAAACACTTCCACACACATGCAAACAACCCCCGAGATAACAAAAACCAACACTGAGCAAATCAGACTGGGAGTCAGCCAGTCAGTCTGCACAGGATTACATTTACACAATTAACCCCCAAGATGTAGTCAATCAACCAAGACACGGCTGGTGTCTGAAGTTTGGCTTCTTTTGCTTTGATTCTGAGCTACAAGGCTTATATAGATAACACGCAGCGTAAGCTTATACCGCACCAATTAGCAGGGTGCTAACTGCAGGCCTAAATCAACCCAGATTCTCTTTAAACTACAGAGAGGGTTCAGCATTACAAATGAAATGGATTAGGTGGCCAAATTAGGGGGTCACATACACTATAGGCAAGTTCCCTAAACATGGACTAAGGCCTTTTCTCCTCACACAGACCAGAACCAAACCTCCACATGCTTCCAAACACTAATATAGGCTAATATAGGTAACAAGCAACGTACACTTATACCCCATTAATTAGCAGGGTGCTAACTTAGGTCTAAATTAACCCAGATTAACCATAAACAATACAGATTATAAATCATGGATAAAATGGTCTATTTGGGGATTAAATACACTATAGATAAGTTTGCCCAGACAGGCACTAAGCCAACACCAGGCCTTTTCTCCTCACACAGACCAGAACCAAACCTCCACACGCTTCCAAACACTTCCACACACAGGCAAACCACCCCTGAGATAACAGAAACCAACACTTAGCAAATCAGACTGGAAGTCAGCCAGTCAGCACAGGATTACATTTACACAATTAACCCTAAAGATGTAGTTTAGCTTCTTTTGCTTTGATCCCGAGCTAAAAGGCTAATATAGATAACAAGCTACATAAACTTATACCTCACCAATTAGCCAAATGCTAACTGCAGGCCTAAATTAACCCAGATTCCCCTTAAACCACATAGAGGGTTCAATATTATAAATAAAATGAATGAAATGGTCTAGTTCGGAATCAAATACACACAGACCAGAACCAAACATCCACACGCTTCCAAACACTTCCACACACAGGCAAACCACCAAGCAAATCAGACCAGTCAGCACAGGATTACACTTACACAATTAACCCCAAAGATGTAGTTTGGCTTGTTTTGATTTGATCCTGAGCTAAAAGGCTAATATAGATAACAAGCAACATAAACGTATACCCACCAATTAGCATGGTGCTAACTGCAGAACTAAAGCCACCCAGATTCCCCTAAAAACCACACAGAGAGTTTAATATTATAAATAATGGATTAAAAAGGTCTACTTGGGAATACAAGTTTCCAAACACATGCTTCCAAACACTTCTACACACAGAGAGGTGTGTAGAAACAAACAAACCCAGAAATAAAAAAAATAAAAAAACACTGAGCAAATCAGACCTCGACTCAGCTAGTCAGCACAGGATTACATTTACACATTTACACAACAATTAAACCCCAAGATGTAGCCAATCAACCAAGACACGGCTGGTGCCTGTAGTTTAGCTTCTTTTGCTTTGATTCGGAGCTACAAGGCTAATAAAGCTGACGAGCAATGTAAGCTTATACCCCACCAATTAGCAGAGTGCTAACTGCAGGCCTAAATCAATACTAGTTCTGCTTAAACCACACAGATGGTTTAAAATGATAAACAATGGTCCATTTTGGGATCAAATACATGATGGATCAGTTTCACACACTGGGAATAAGCCTAGATTATATATGATATTTATACTCAAACACAAACACTGAGCAAGCCAGGCCAGTTCTTCACCAGTCACCACAAGATTACCATTACACAATTAACCAGTAAGTAGTATGCAGTCGATCAACCAAGACATGGCTGGTGTCTGAACTTCGGCTGCTTTAGCTTTAATCTGGAGCTACATGGCTAATGTAGCTAACAGGCAATGTAAGATAATTCCCTATTAATTAGCATGGTGCTAACTGCAGGCTTGAATTAATACAGATTGCCCTTAAATTGTGAGGAGTTGTTTAATACTAGTAATCTTTATTAGACATGCTTACTATATTTTTTGCACTATAAGCCGCACTTAAAACCCTTTAACTTTCCCTAAAATCAACAGTGCATCTAATAATCTGGTGCGCCTTATGTATCTCTACCAGTTTGGATATTAGGAAGCAGTAAAGCCGCTCTGCTGCTTTATACGGGTACAGCTTTATACGGGTGAGTTTTCAGTAAAGTTTCTCCAGCACCGAGGCTGGAGCAGTATTAGCATTAGCTGCTAACCACAGTGCTAGCACTTTCGCCGTTCAGAGACGAGTATATTGGACTGTAGCTACATGGCTGAGTGGGGTATACAATATTTTTTTTCCAACATGGGATCCAAATGCCCTTTAAAAAAAAGTGTACTTTGCGTAGAACTTTTGTACTATGTGTATTGTGGTGCTGTTACAAATGAACTATTCGAGTTGAAAAATCAAAACGTATAACACAATGTATTTTTTAAAAATGGTGAATATAATATAATTGCAAAATCGTTATGAACTATAAATGCAACAATTAGTCAATATAAACGTGAAAATCATTGTTAATATCAGAATTGGAGTTTCTACTGTATATTGTATTGACCAAACTTATGAAATACATTGGGAAACACATTTACATTTTGGTCATGATTGTGATGGAGAGATGAAGCTAGAGCTGCAGTACTAATCATTCAAGATTACTAATGAAACTCAATGAAGCAAAGGTTTCAACATCTAATAAAAAAAGCCATCTCTGAAGAGTAGAGACTATTCCTGCAGCAAACTGGAACAAACTCCTGTCTAACACCCTTAATTTCAAGAGAAACATGTAGTGAGCAGGGGTCTACATACTTTTAGTGGACTTTCTCCACATACTATTATAGCTTTCTTTGCATTTGTATATATGCATTATCAAATATTATTTATTTAATATTAGAATAAAACACCTAGCACATCCTGATCAGACTGACCTCTCCACCTAAAAAGAAAAAGAAAATCCAGCAGAAATCTCAGCCACCACCGCGCAGAGAATCGGCCTCAGACAACCTCCCTCCACTCACTCCAATCCCAATCAATCGCATTTGCATAAACAGTTTAAGTTCATTCACCCACTTGATTGACCTGCCTGCACACCTCAAACAGCCATCGCTCATTTAGAGGAGCAGTTGGGAGGAACGATGAGCTTCAATGAGTTTCTCTTCACACCTAATGCTCAAAAACAGCCATTGTACATGATTTTAGATTTAACAGGAGAATCACATATAGTTTTAGACTACACAATTCTTGTAATAAGAGATTCACACTTTCCTTATTCTATGGACCTGGCTGTTCTTGCTCTGTGGGTTCGATACGTTTGATTCAGTCTAAAAGCTGTTTTGGAGCTGGAAGTGGTCCAGAGCACTGTTTTCTGGTTCTACTGAAATCTACTGTGGTCTGAAGTGAACTCTGGTGCTGCAGTCCACCACAGACATTGCAGCTATCCGCTCCCGGTGCTGTCTGTGCGGTCACAGTATGGGTTTATTTTGTAAGTTAACGCTTCCAATTATGCTGCTACCTTCATTTCCAGCTGTATATCCTAATAAAGCAACACTGTGATTGGACTGAAGCAAGTGTACTGTAGGGATGGGTGATATGGCTCTGAAATAATATCACGATATTTCATACTTTTGGCGATATGACAAAACGCTGAATTAGAAAAAATATTTTGAATTTTATTGCTGCATGCAATATGATATGTTTTGTAACAGAAGTCAATGATCCAGAATGTCATGATACGAATAATGCACTCCATATATCTCCATATATTCAGGATTAAAGTCAAATAAATGATACTGGACAGATATAATCTGTCTCTAGTAGATATATAATGGGTATTTAGAACAGTGTGAATTTTTCTTTTTCTAAAAACTGCCAAAAAAGTAGTACCTTGATGTGATAATTAGGTAATTAGGGGTGGGTGATATGGCACAATATTTCAGGGTATAATTTTGTTCACAATATTCTAAATTGTTGGCGATATTATCACAAACGATACGATGTGGCACACCCCTAGTGTACTGTACTAAGTGAGTGTGGGTAAGGACAGCATGGTGATAAACACAGGTCTTTCCCCGACCTGCCTGGAGAAAAACCTTCTCACACCAATAACAGCTGCTGGTTTGGAAGAACTAGTGCACGGTTCTGTTGCTGGCCAGTGTTTATATCCAATGAAAATAGTAAAAAGCAGAAATTATGCATGGAGCAATTATACATGGAGAAAAAAAAGTGATCCATGGAATTACACAATCATTCCACGTTCCTGCATGTGAAAACAAACCTGTGATAATGAGCCCCTCCCCCAAAACGAGCAGAGAACCTGTACTGGGTGCGAATTCATTCATTCATTCAGTACAAGTGTGAAAACGCCCAAGGACTGTAAGTGTGAAGAACCTTTTAATTATTTGAAAAGAACTTTCACGTGAAAGTACTTTTAAAAAAGTGCCCCAAAAAACTGAAAAATAACAGTGTCAAAATGTCTGAATATCCTTATTAGACAAATACAATAAAAAAAATAATATCTTGATATAGTTTAGTGATTTATTAATATTTTAGGGCCATATTGCTCACCCCTAGTTCACAATAAATGTGCGTTTACATGAACTTAAGTAATCAGATAATGGGAATTATTCATTAAGCACATAACCAAAAATTTTGCTTTGCCACCAACCAATAAACTCCGAGAATAAGACTTGACGTTAACAAAATAAAAAAATTATTTGCTAAACTTAATGCTGTTGCTTTTTTCACTGTATTACTGGCATAAAAATGTCGTTAACATGACAATAGTAATAATATTTATAATAATCGCATTTATCACAATAATTTCTTCAAAAATATATGTTATTAAAACAAAAATATAGATATTGTGATAGCCCTAACAATAGAATAAATTCCTATATGAAGTCCTACTGCCCACCCCCACATGGCCCTAGATCATGGTTACACACACTGCGTGACTGTTTGGGTGGGGTGCTAATGCTTGTTGTTGCTTATCAGTGGCAGCAAGTCCTGAGCCAGGCAGTAATACTGAAAGTGGCAGCATTTTGTACAGCCTCAACAGAAAAACTGCTCAATTACATGAGTTGGGTTTTATGGGCAGCGAGTCAACAAGCCGGAGCAGTGGCTTATGCGCACAGGGGTCGTTAAACAATCACTCTCCGCAAGATTAATGCAGGAATATATGAAAATACAACAGTTTTTTTTTTTTTTTTTACAGCTGGGAGGTGTGTACAGAAGCAAAGCAACAAGATAATGCTGTTAATGGCATTTTTTTTTCATTATGCAGACTATAAAATAATATATTTTATAATAAGTAATTAATAGGAGTAAATATTGGCTCTGTATTAATAATCTCATTTAATAAAATAAGGGTTATCTCCATAATGGCAATATGGAAGTCAATGTCATTCTGGAGCGAATTTCTATTGGTCCATTTATCATGAAATTCTAAAACAAAACAATATTAAGACCAACTGCCAGAATCACATTATACCAAACAGCAAACAGGAAGAAAAAAAAAACAGCAAAATGGCCAACAGCAACAATATATTCATACGATGCTGTGATTAAATCTTAGGCATCTGAGAAAATTACACACAAAGCTAATTATGTGGGCAGCATGTGCTTATTTGTTCAAATGAATGAAGGAATTAAGAATAATAAATAAACAACCTACTGCGATTGCTCAGTGTGCGTTAGCTTTTAAATAAATTGCCAGCTTTATACTGGAAGAAAGCCAGCATTTCCAGTAACCACCCAAACACCTAGTGAATCTAATCAGTGCTTGATTAAAGTAAATGACTAAATAAGTAAATGGAGATGAGCTGCTGGGGAAACTGAACTAATCCATACAGAAGATGACAGTCGATCAGCACCCAAACCTGTGCTCTTCTAACCAACATCACAATCACTTACAATAACCAACACCAGCACATTCTCACCACTGATTCTGACCACGTATGTTCATATGGGTTTATTCTAATGCTATAAAGAGTTAATGGACATAGGGGCAAGCAAACCCAACCTCAGCTGCTGAGAGTTGAAACAGTGAACAGTTTTCCCTATAAAAGTCCGACTTTGGACTTAATATAACACAGTGGATCAACACCAGCAGATGTCTCACATGTCTCTCCAAACCATCACTGATCATCAGTAAATTTTACATTTCATTTGTAAATCAAGAGTAGATCAGAGTCTGGAGGAAGAGTGGAGAGACAGACAGTCCAAGCTGCTTGAGGTCTAGTGTGAAGTTTCCACCAATCAGTGATGGTTTGGATAAAGAGACACGTCATCTGCTGGTGTTGATCCACTGTGTTTTATTATCAAGTTTAAAATCAGTGCAGTTTTGTTTCCCCACAAAATCTTACAGCACTTTTATGGAGATGCAGATTTCATTTTCCAGCAGGACTTGGCACACTGCCCACGCTGCCAAAAGTACCAATTAATAATATTATATAATATTCTAATTTTCAGAGACACTGATTTTTGGGTTTTCATTGGCTGTAAGCCATAATCATCAACAATAAAAGAAATAAATGCTTAAAACAGATCACTCTGTGTGTAATACATCTATATAATATATGAGTTTCACATTTTCAAAAGAATTAATGAAATAAAGTAACCTTTCAATGATATTCTACTTTTTGGGATGCACTAGTAGATGGCAAGCAGCAATTCTGAGAGATTAAAATTAAAATAACCCACAATCTTAAACATGCGCTTGAACAGATTTTGGTTTAGACGTTAAATAGTACAAAACCTGTACATTTGGGCTTCTTTTAATAATATTCACTAGTAAATTATCACAGGCTAAATTCATAGAGACACATCGCACTCTACTGATTTACAGCCTGTCCAACACATACTTTTATGATACAATTATCTTATCATTTCCAAATAATCTTAAGTTTAGAATATAATAATACATTAAAATATAAAGCACTAATTTTAAAAGGGCCTGATTTTAAGACATTTTAAAAGTGAACATGGCGTTAAAGCCTGCTAAGTTTTTTAATATACTCATAACAGAAGCAGTTTTAAGTCATTAAAAGTCAACAATGTGATCACTGTTCATATAAAGGATGCTGAAAAATGACTCCAGTCACTCAGAATACTCACATAGTCATGGAAGGCCTTGGCCTCACTCGAATGTTCACAGGAGTCCCTCCTCTCTGGAGCTGCACAGTACAGATCCCAGAACACACTGAAACAGAAACAGACCAGAGGGTCAACTGAGCATGCTCACATCAGGATGAAGAGTTCATCATTCCCTAACCACTTTCAGTATACGCAACTAGCTCCGAACAAGAATATGTACAAACGCAATGCAATGAATTGTACTGCACCATAGGGCTAAATAAATGGTAAAAATATTATATCACAATATCTAAACAACATTTATAATGCCATTATGTAGTGACACATTACACAACCTCTATCTAAATACTAGTCCTTACTTAGAATAATCATTTCCTACCTCCAAAATGTGCTTCATCCAATTAAACAGCCTTAATTTAACACTCTTATTCAGCTAATCATTTTTTAATGATGACCATTTTGTAACTTAAATGTCAAGATCAAATGCCCATTTTCCTTCGCATACAAAACCTTTTAAATAGGACTAAAATAAAAATATTAACATAAGACACAAACATATATATCGTTGCTGTCCTATGAAAAACACTTAACTCCATTTTTGTCGATTTTGAGTTTACTACATAATTTGAACAAACAAACTGTCCCTTACACTGTGTCAAATTGTCTTGATGAACGGACCAATAGAAACTCTTCAAAATGACCTGAAATAAACTCTTTTTACATTGACTTCCATTGAAAGTTTACAAGGTTTTTTCTCTCTCCTGTAAAGTTGCTGTTTTGGAGATAAGTGTTTTTCATTGGACAGCGACGATATGCACAAATGTACGTACGATCAGAATCACAAGCACTTACATAATTTTGTACATAATACATAAAGACATTTAAAAATATGATTTGACCAATATGTTAAAGAAATATACAATTATTAAATGCAGACGGCCACTGTTTTATACCTACATTTTAATTATTTTTCTGGTTTTGGTTTTGATTTGTCCTGTAATGCTAATTTAGTTGAGTTTAGTCCCATTTCCTACATATTAGACATTTATCATCACCATTTATGAACAATATCATGTATTAGCATTCTGAAAATCTTTACATTCCTCATTTTTATTAAAGCTTGTATTTTTAAAGCAGCAGCTTTACAGGAAAATGAAAAACATCTTCTCAGTGTAAAATGATTTCACTCCAAGCCATTTATTTATAATAAAACTGCCTCATTTAAATAATTGCACAGTATTGCAAAACAATATATGAATACTGGAATATTGATTTACCATTTAAACTTCAGAAGAGCAGAGTGCTGTAGCTGCAGTTTATTTATTTGATTGTATTTAGAAATCACCTGATCTGGCCTGATCTTCACATTATATATAAAATTACTGGATATCATTTTATCATTGCCCAATTCCCATATCCCTAGTTATAGTTGCTGTATTGAATTAAGACATTACAGATTATTAAATCATTACAGCCCTACTTTAAACCAATCACTACTTGGCAATTTCTCGATCAGGGATTATGGTAAGCCTAGATTTAAACTATGTTGGTTTGTAAATGAAGAACTACAACTTGACTCAAACTGAATCTATGACTTTCCCCTAGATGTTCAGGGTTGTGGGATGAACCACAGCATTAAACCACAACACACATCATACTCATAGATGTGGTTTAGCACAATCAATACACAATAATACACATAACACACTAAATTAAGCCTTTTTTGCCCAATTTTGCCCATAAGGTGAACACCTAGAACCCCGAATCAAAAAGTTAAACACTTTTTAAAAAGATGCACTGCCCACTTACCACCACCATGAATGCAGGAACCCTGGAGGATCTCCCAGAGTGATGTTCTTTTCCCATCGAATCTAAAACAAGAGCAGTTCAGAGAACGGGTTTAGTGTTTTAATGTTCACCAGGATGATCATGGCCTTCCATACACACTGGGGTTGCTGTTCTCTTGTCTGTAGGTTGGATGTAAAGTGTGTGCAGTGTGTCTCACCTCTGAGAGAAAGGTCTGAGCTGACTTCTGTGCACCAATGTGAAGCAAATACTCGTAAACATAAAGAGCCAGCCTGCAGAGGGGACAAAAGGGGAAAGAGCAGATTAGGAACAGTGGGAACACTGGAGAGACTGGGAACACAACAAGTCACATCCAGAACTGACCTGTTGGCAAGAGATTTTTTTATATCAGGAATTGTGCAAGGTATTTTACTTTATAGTGATTTTCTTATTATTAGTGATTTTCTTATTATTTCACACAATACCATAAAACACACCCCTACAATACACATACACAACAGTAGCATGCATTCACCCATACAGCCAGTCAGGGAGATGTTTCGCTACATGTTACATTTGGAACATTTTTATATAGAATATAATTTCAGACAATTTTCATATATTAATATCAGACTTCTTGTCACTGCTGTATACACAATAGACAAAAAGTTTACAGATTGTGTCTGAAAGTAATATAGCATATAAAACTAGTAGCCGGACTGAACGAAAGTGCGAAAATAATTGCATTTTTTTTTTCTTCTGCAATATGTATTTTGATATTCAATACAGTAAGTTTCACCAGACTGTATACCCTGAAATATTGTGCCATATCACCCATCTCTAATGATCACATCAGGGTACTACCTTTTTGCTGTTTTTAGCACAAAAAAAATAAATTCTCATTTCTGTTACAAATCTGATTGATTCTTATATTTTTTATATCTCAGTTTGTGCCATACTATATTGCATGAAATAATAAAATTACATTTTTATTTTGTTGTAGTAGTGTATTCTTGAAATATATAGTCAAGACTAGGATTATCGTGAAAATACTATGAAATATCATGATATTATTTTAGGGCCATATTCGCCCACCCCTAATGCCTTAATACAACTAAGGCACAGTGTGTCTCTAAAATTATAGTAAAATTAATTATGTTAGAAAGGTATAATCTATCTTTCACAATAACTGCATGAAAAATAACTGTGTAAACAGGTTTCTGCTACAACCTTACATGTAAACAAACACAAAACACAATAGATATTACCATTATCAGCATTATATTGTAACAGGCCTAAACATACCTAATTAAAAAGTATATACACCATATATATAATAAAAATTACACAAACACAAACATGTAAAAGTATATTTGTGTGCACTTTAACACTATTATTTATCAAACACTAAATAAAAACAAAAGAGGAGACTCCACTCCCTCTTCCCAAAGCTGCTGTGTATTAATTAAACGTAGCAATGAGTGATCCAGGTCCACACAATAGAACTCCATCCCATGATTTGATTCAAACTGCTTGGGCGGCCTTGCTTCACCACAGCCAGCCGTGCAGTTGTAACTAAATCCTGGGACGGATTTTTACTACCTGGACCTGGACTACCCATCTCTACTACATTGAATGCACTACATACATACACACAGCAGTAGCGTGCATTCATCCATACATTTATTCAGCTAGCTAGTTAGCCGGCTAGCACACAAATGCATTAGATTAATGAATCAATTAGCTATAATCTAGCTAGGTTAACTAACACAGGCCACACAGGACCCGGGCACGGAACGCTGTGGGGAAAGCTGAGGAAAAGCAGAGAGGGGGAAACACAGCAAAAGGTGGGCAGGAGGGTGGTGGTGTTGTTTGCACGCCTGTATCTGTGTTTAAAGCGCATAAACAGTCCCCTAAAAAGAAGAATAGAATATGGCGAAGGGCCACTTTTCTTTCTGACCCAAAGCTGTGTTTAATGCTGATGGCTCCCAGCAGCCAGCCTGCTCTCGGCTTCATATGCAGCCGTGCCTGCTGCTCGTACACCGACCGCTCTAACAATAGGCTCCGTCGAAGGCACCAAAAACACTCACTCACACACATAGGCGCGCGCACACGCGCATACGCACGCACGTACATGCATGCACACATACACACCTACAGCACGAGCACGACGCTTTAATAAGCACAAAAAGCCTTACTTTTCCCGAGCCTGGCCGTCCGATGGCACCACGGAGCTCTTGCCTTTAGGAAACATGCTGCTTCTGCCGCTGCTGCTGCTGTGTGACTGCTGCCTGCCTGCGCGGGGAGATCGGCCCGCTTCCCTTTCCCCTGCTCTCAACAATTCATCTGTCAGGGATCCCGACCTGCGCGCGCAACTCAACTCCCCTCGCAGCGCGCGCGCAACCGAACTCGACCAACTCAAAGGGGCGGGCGCGCGCCGAGCGACGGCCCAAGCGGCCAATAGGAGAGCAGGGACGCGCGCTTGCGTCACACCGCCTTTCTTCGCTCGCTTGTCTGGTTTAAAGAGGCACTAAACCCTAAAACATATATATTTTTTATTAATAGCCGAAATATATTTCTTTAAAGTTGTAAAACATACCAGTCCTGCTTAAAAGTTTTATCAAAATTTTCTAACATTTAAAAAAAACTCTTTTTGCAGCTTGCCATCAGCTACCGGAGCCCTGAGAGAGCACAATTTGCCTTGCTCTCTCTGGTAGATGGCGATCTCTCCTCACATGAGGAGGCGTCTGTGAGCTGATGTATAGGAACCGAGTCGTGTTGTGATGCTACTCGACAATGCTGCATCAGCAGCAATTCGAAAAGTGGTGGTGACTTCATATACATTGGTGCTAGTCTTCACGTGATAGGGGGAATCCTAATAAGTGGGCTGGGTTATTGGCCATGTAAATTAGGGAGAAAATTGTGGAAAAAAATAGAAATAAAATTATATATATATATATATATATATATATATATATATATATATATATATATATATATATATACGCTTTTATTGTGGTCACTTCTGCCTCTGCAGTGCCCCCACATGTTCAACTGTGCTATAGGCAAGGATGATGTGCAAATAAGTCATTCTATAATACTGTCTCCCTGGTAAGGGCCAATGTATACTTCTTTGTTTAACCTATGCAGTAGCCTATGTGTCGCCACCTACCCTATGCCATTGCTCAGCATGCACCTCCCTGGACATGAAACTATGCGTCGTGCAATGCAGACAACTACAGCTGTGATTGGTCTACCGGGCCTTGCGTTCCTCTAAACCCATACATCACTCAATGCCTCTTTCAAACTACTCCTTTGTCTATATGTAATGCTTTAGTGTTCACTACGGTAGTAAGTTGGATGTGTTTAAATGATATGAAAGAGGGTTGAAGTCCACAGTATAGTTGTTTAAATTTCATATGAATGTATCAATACATTTTTCAGCATTTTCTGTAAATGAACACATTATTACACATATTAAAAAAGTAAAAATAATAATGTTAAGTGATTAAATTGAAAATAATAATTTCAGTTCAATCTAAATTATCTAAATATGATGACTAGTCAAGAGATTTGTTTAAGTCAGTTTTGAAAGTTTTGATTGCTCAGTATTCTGATAATCTTCCAGTTTAAGATAGGTCAGACTTGTTTATGGTGTTCACTGAAGAACTACATCTAACTGAAATAAGACATTTTCTGAACAGAACACATGAATGAAATTTGAGCCTCAATGACCACATGCTGACACACTCGTCTACTGTAGATTTCTCCTCTGGACTACTCTGAGAGATGTATTTGATTCAGAAGGGCGTACATTTTATATTTCCTTCACATATCCATTTGTGAATCCTGATGGCCCTCACACTAACACACATTGATTTTAGACTGTAACCTTATCTGCGCCGTAGTGATGGGTCGATTAGATCTTTTTGAGCGGCTCCTCGAGGTGAAAAACTGAAGCCAGTTCATTTAAACTCCCAAAACTGCTCAGTCTGAAGAGTCTAGGTGAGAACTGAGCATATAGAGATGTAATATAACAAATATTACAGGCCTATACATGATAAATGTAATTCTTAAATGTGCTGAATCTGTTATTTTAAATACAGTATGAATATCTCAGCAAACATCTAATTTCTATATAAAGCTGTAATGTAAGAAAGGCTTCCTAGGCAGAGATCTTGGTACTTATATAACATTTAGGTGAAAACAACAAATATTTCCAATATTCTGAATACTCAATTTAACAGCCAGGCTCGGAAGGATTGGTGTGGTTTAGCTTTATATATACAGCATTGGCCACACTTCTAACACCTGGCCCTATTCATTGTAAATGATCATGCTTAAAAAAATATCTGTAAGGAGTGATATATTGATTACAGAAAAGCAATATTTTTATATAAATTAAGATAATTAGTTAAACATGCCGAATGGCTTAATCACATGCCACAGGCCCGAATTATTGTTGTTCCTTACAGTTTTGTTAAACAAAACATATAATTGATATAGTTTATGGATTAAATCCAAGATTTCATTTCACACCAAAAAATGAATCTTATAATTGTATACAAACACACTGTCAAATAACAGAACCTAAGGGGTCTTCTAGCTTTGAGATTGTATAATGTGCTCAATTTGCCTGACCAAAAAAAAAAGTCGCCACTAAAAAAAAAAAAAAGAGGTTACACACTCTAATATTTTGTTGGATCACCTTTAGCCTTGATTGTGGCAAACATTCACTGTGGCATTGTTTCGATAAGCTTCTGCAATGTCACAAGATTTATTTAAATCCAGTGTTTCATTAATTTTTCATCGTGATCATGCATTGATGATGGTAGAGTCTGACTGCTGCACAAAACCTTCTCCATCCAGCACATCCCAAAGATTTTAAATAAGGTTAAGGTCTGGACTCTGTGGTGAACAGTCAATCAATGTGTGAAAATGATGATCTTATGCTCCCTAAACCCGGAATTCTTTCACAATTCCAGCCCCATCCATTGATGGAATAACTTGGTCTATATTCAGTATATTCAGGTAGTCAAAAAAAGAAAATGTGGGATAAGGCAGTAGAATATTTAAATCTGATTGACTTGTGTAACATTTGTAACATTTCTTATACATATTTCTTATGCTTTTTTTATTTCATAGAATATTTTTAGTGTTTATAACACTGGTGCTTATTTTGTTTGGTGTGCTACTAAATAATGTTTTTTTTAGATGTATTAATGTGCTATTTTCCTGAACATTTTAAATACAAATTGAAAATTGAAAACAATCAACCATTAATTAACATTACAAAAAAAGTAACTGGTCAGGAGATATGAGGAGATTTGAAACTGAATGAATCAGTGAGTGATTTTTTTTTTTTTTGAAGATTCGAATCAGTCCAGCGTAATGTAAACGGAATGAATCGATTCTTCAAGTAGGAGTCGTTCTTATCCCCACTGCTCCACCTTAAAAGTTTGTGGGCGGGGCTTGAGCTGTGTTATTGAGCGCTCGTATGGGAATGTTATGCAGTGGTCTCTCTAAAGAGAAAGAGAGAGAGAGAGGAAAAGAGGAAAGAGAAAAAGAGATAGAGCGCTGTAATATTGAGTAAGTGTTATCGCTGTTATTCGGCGGTGCAGATGTGAAGAGAATCTCGGGATTAATGTAAGTATGTGTTTATTCCTGTGGGATCACGTGACCTGCTTTAACGCGTTATTATAAGGACGGTGCGCTAAACTGCGTAGTAAATTCACTGACTGACTGACTGACCGCGCGAGCCAGGCTGCTTATCCGGGGCTGCTGAGCTAACAGTGATTGAGCTAATGCTTATTATTACAGCGATTCTTTTATTTACTTACATTATTTTATATTATAATGAACGCACACATGGTCAAAACACAAGCTCAAATGACGTCAAACCCCCAAAATAGCTCAAACGCCTTTTATTTATATAATTTTATATGTATCTACTATACAATACTTATAGCCCATAGCCTTTATTAATAAACTTTATTAATACATTTAAATACTATTATAGTAAACTTTATATTATAGCAAAAATCTCATAACTTATCGTTAGGGGATGAGCCCGTAATCATGGAGGTTAGTTCAGTGAAGGTAGCTGTCATCTTGGAAAGCTTTTAAAATAGCCTCAGTCACATTTTATTTTGATTTAGTCATAATAAATTAGCTCAAGTCTCACCTTAGACATTTAAGCCATTATCGTGAAGAGGTAGAACCAAATGATCTGATTAACTGAGGGTTTAGGTGATTCAAATTAAAGGTATTTTGGACCATTCTTCTTCTTTATAAAACATCTTTTTTTAGTCAGGTTTGATGGTTTCCGAGCATTAACAGCCCGCTTTAAATCATACCACAGATTTTCAGTAATATTCAGGTCTGGGGACTGAGATGATCTGAGATGATTATTCCAGAACGTTGTACTTGTTCCTCTGCGTGAATTGCTTTAGTAGATTTCGAGCAGTTTAGTGTTTAGGTTTGTTGTCTTGTTGAAGTATCCAGCCCCGACGCTTTAACTTCAACTTTCTCACTGATTTTTGAACATTGTTCTCAAGAATCTGCTGATATTGACTGGAATCCATGCGACCCTCAACTTTAACAAGATTCCCAGTACCTGCACTAATCACACAGCCCCAGGGCATGATGTAACCACAACCAGATTTTACTGTGGGGAAAGTGTTTATCTTGGAATGCTGTGTATTTTTCTGCCATGCATAAATAACCACCTTCCAAATAACTCAATTTTAGTTTCATCAGTCCACATCACCTTATTCCAAAATAAAGCTGGCTTGTTCAAATGTTCTTTAGCTTTAGCATACCTCAAGCGACTCTGTTTGTGGCGTGTGCGCACAAAAGGCTTCTTCTGTATTTATTACTCTCCCATATAGACTCTCCTTTTGCAAAGTGCGCTGAATAGTTGAACGATGCACAGTGACTCCATCTGCAGCAAGATGATGCTGTAGGTCTTTGGAGCTGGTCTGTGGGTTGACTATGACTGTGGTTTACAAACCATAAAGGGTTCACATACTTTTATCTTGCCACTATATGCTACACAATACATTTACCAGTGTTAAATCAACACTTTTAGTAATAATACTAACTAATAATAATAACTAATACTGTGAGTGTTGATGTAACTCTGTTTACACCACTGCTCCGAACACAGTGAGGCTGTAGACTGTAACACACTGTTCCCTGCACGTCTGTGTGTGTAGAGCCGTGGTCATGTCGGGAGAGGTCCGGCCTCCGGAGGGCCTGGATGAGCTGGAGCTGATCCAGGAGAATGGGGAGGAGTACAGGAACCCCACAGAGGTTAAAATGAGCCAGATCGTCCTGCCCTGCCACGCCAACCACTGCGGAGAGCTCAGCGTCGGACAGCTGCTCAAGTGGATGGACTCCACCGCCTGCCTCTCAGGTGTGTGTTTGTGTGTGTGTGTGTGTGTGTTTGGCTATTTCAGTGTGAATAGTGCTATTTTGATCAAAGAAATTATGTTAAAAATAGCTGCTGTTTCTAATTCTTAGATACATTATGATTTTATTCATTAGGGATGGACCAGAATATATGAACATTTATGTCGAAACAAGACGAAATCCAGCAAAATGAAGCGACATTTGGCGAATAGCTGAAGACTGAATACTGAAAACTTTGATTATTATTTAAATACAGTGTTAGAATGGGAATTTACACTGAAAGAAAAAAATGTAGTCTACTGTATCACTAGACCTAATCTCTGCTTTGGAAATTGGCCCAGTATGTCTCACACTGGCTGGTTAATATGAATTGGGTGTTCACACAGTGTCCCCAGTCTAAGCATCACAGAGTGGGCTGTGGTTAATTTTTTGTCTGTTTGTTTTTTAAAGTGTTTTAAGAGGTTTTTTGTTTTATAGTTTAGAGTGTCGCTCTAGACAGGATTAAACAGACCAGTTAGCTTCCAGTAACTGGTGAAACATAAATAGTTATGCTCTGAGATATGTCTGCATTTTTGCAGTCCTTTTGCAGTGTTTTTCATTGTTTAAAAACATTCTGCATTGTAGATTAATGCTAAAGTCATCCAAACTATAAAGAATCAAAGTGTTTTAGTGTTTTTTACACATGAACATTTTACACCTTTAACACATTAACTTCATGAACTAAATGTTTACTCACCACCTAATATTTTATTTCTTTTTTATGGCATTATTCTGATGCTCTTATCCAGAGCGGCTTACAAAGTTGTTCCTATTACAGAGGTAGATGCAGTGTTAGGACTCTTGCTCAAAGACTCTAATCGGTGTAGCACAGTATAGTCGCTCAGAGCTGGAATTGAACCCTAGTCTCCCACATGGTCGCTTACATGCAGGCGGTGGTGTTATCCACTGCACCACACCAACCACTAATATATCAACCCTGTTGATCTGAGTTATTGGAAACAGATAATAAAGTGTTATTCACTTCAGATGTCAGCGGTATTAATATTATGGCTGATAGTTGTAGGTGTGAATGTATATTTAATATACTATTTTTGTGTGATGTCATTTCTGTCATTTTCTGTATAATCTGCAGCTGAAAGGCATGCTGGCTGTTCCTGCATCACTGCGTGTGTGGATGACATTCACTTCGAGCACACCATCGGGTAACTGCCATTTCCTTTACAGTAACTTCTCTCTTATCTCTTCATCTCATCTTGTCTTTTTACAGTAATATAAACAGCAGTAGTGATGACTGTAAGCTGTAGGCGAAAGCAAAGGTGTGATTGTGGTTTTTGTGTCTGCAGGATTGGACAGGTTGTGAATATCAAAGCTAAAGTTAACCGGGCCTTCGCGTCCAGCATGGAGGTTTGTGAGAAAACAGTCCAATCATAACCATAAACTTTTTTAATAAAGACATATTCATCTTTTTTATTCTTATTTAGTTATTATAATACTTAATACTTACATAATCTTGTTTAACACTTCTTTGTTTACTAAATAATTCCATATGTTTTTTTGCATAGATTCGATGTATAAAGATACATTTTTAGTTGTCTCACCCATTCAGCTGCTACTCAGCTGTATATCAACCATCACAGATAGCACATGCCTCCTCCAATATGATGTGAAGTCAATCACCACCTCTTTTTTCAAACTGCTGCTGATGCATCATTGCAGAGTAGCATCACAGCGCGCTCGGAGGAAAGCACAGCGACTCAGTTCTGATACATCAGCTCACAGACATCAGCCTTGTGCTTATCAACATCACCATTTGGAGTGATGAGGGAAAAGAGCGCCATCTACTGTACCCACCCAGATAGAGCAAGGCCAATTGTGCTTTCTCAGGGCTCCGGCAGCTGATGGCAAACTGCATGACCGGGATTCAAACCACCGATCTCCTGATCATAGTGGCAGTGCTTTAGTTGTTGTGTGTTTTTGGACACACATTTCAGGCTGGGCTAGAGGGATACAAAGCTTTTTAACTGTATTTTATGCTGCACACATCAGATCACTGGGATGTTTGTAAAAATTGAATGTATTAATCCTAAACATTGTCTGAGCTACAGTTACAGCATTAAACACCTCAATGTAAACAGAGTTGTGGTCTGTTTTTTGTGTAATTTAGAGTGAGTGTGTGTGTTTGTCCTCTTCCCCTCAGGTTGGAATAGTGGTGAGCTGTGAGGATCTGTACAGTAACCGCCAGTGGAAGGTGTGCAATGCCTTTGCCACCTTTGTGGCTCGTCGCACTGAAGCAGGAAAGGTACAGTACACACACTGTATCACAGCCGGACACACAACTCACTACGAATGTCATTAGGTGGGGTGGGCGGGTTCTAATCAGCAGATGGGAATAAACAGTAAATTAATTATATTTATGCAATATTCAATCAGTTTTACCTGCTACTCATTTAATATCCAATTTCCAATGTTTTCAAGCCTCAGCTCAATATCCTGTATATCTATATGTTTGTAGACATTCGTTCTAATGGATTTATTCAGCTACAGTAATTTGTGCACGCATTGCTAACACAGATGTGCAAATGAACACACACAGCTTGTCTAATTTCTTTAGAGAAGTATTGCTGCCAGTGGAATTGGACTAATTTGAGCATATTGAAATGAACCTACTAACCTTCCCTTCCCTAAAAAATAAAGAAATAATATAAAAAAAAAAATTGATATAATTGTATGCATGCATTATGTTTGTGGTCATTGTCTTGCTGTAGGGGTCATGACTTACAGTAGGACGCAAAACCAGCTTTGTGACACTGGACCCGACACTACCCAACTCAAAATCTTTAAATTTCATGATGCCGTTCACACAGTAAACACATCCAGTGTCAGAGGTAGCCAAACAACCCTAAAACATCTTAAAACCTCCACCATATTTAACAGTATTTACTGTTATCTGTCTTTTCTTTGTAGGTTTCTTTTCTTTGTAGGTTTACTTTACCAAAAAGCTTTATTATGGTCTCATTTGTCCACAAGACATTTTCTCTGCTGTAGCCTTTCATTTAATTCAAACTCATATAGTTTGCACTGACACTGATGCACCCTGAGCCTGCAGGACAGCTTGCATTTCTTTGGAACAAAATCCGGACGATCCTGCTTTGCAACCTTTCATCATATAACTTAGAAATATACACGTGTACAACAAATCATGTGTAAATGCAATAATTCCCGTTCTGGGTGACTGAATGCTGGGCCACACCAATAAGAGTCCTTGGGCTAGACTCCTAACACTACATTGGCCCACCTCAGTAAAAAAAAATAACTTGTAAGTTGCTCTGGATAAAAGCATCTAAATGCTTTTAAAAAACCTCCTAACCTCAAGAAGAGTCTTGGCACTCAATGCAATCAAATCCTTACAGCAATTCTCCAAAATACTGTAGAAAGATCCGACTTCACAGTTATTTTTTTTTTTTTTTTTTTTTTTTTTTTTTTACAGTGCATTGTCTCTATAAGTGTGTATGTCTGCATCGCAGGCGCAGTTGAAGCAGATAATCCCCCGAACGCAGGCGGAGCAGATGGAATACAGCATCGCAGCCGAGCGGCGGAGGATGAGGCTGATCCACGCAGAGATCATCAACGATCTGCTCAGCAGCTGCTGCGCTCACACAGGTCAAATCTCAAACCCAGAGCGTGTTTAGGTACCGCAGCCACTGTGCACATCCTGCAGCTCACACATCCCATAATCACAGCCAAGTCTGCAACTCAGCATCAGCTCCCCCAGCACAGGTGTGAACACGCCGGCTCCACTTCAGCTTCCAGCGGCAGGTGTATTTGTTTACGGGATGTGGAGGAGAGATCTCTGCACATTCAGCCCGCCCCCCCTATCAGCTTCATAAACCACGTTATCCTGTTTATATGACATGCTTTCAGCGCAGTTCAGCAAACACCGCTATACAGCTGTATAATTATCCATATTCACTTCAGCATTTCTCTTAAACACGAGGGAAAGCAAAGCTGGAGTGGATCAGGACTCCATCGTTCAATACATGCAGGTGTTTCTCTGTCAATGACTCTCCATCGCAATGTATTTCCTTGCCATTGCATTGCAGTGCAAATAGATATATACATTCATCGATTGCCAAAAAATTACCATATTCTTTACACTATAAAGCACACTGGATTATAAGGCGCACCATCAATAAATTTGTTTTTTTCTGATCTATTTTCATACAGAAGGTGCACTGGATTATAAGGCATATTATAATGTGACACTAGTAAGGCACAGGGGTGTTGCCATGTTTACCCTCTAATTTATCAGGTCTGCCCGCTCATTAGTGAGACCTGTAAAGCTAAGCTATGCTAAACTTTGCTAAGATAAGATAAGTAAACAAAACTGTAATTCTTAAAAAAAAAAACATTTCAAATAAGTGTATTTGGGTGAGTAAAATGAGTATTCCGTTTATTTACAGTAAACTAAGATTTCCAGATTTCCTCTAAAGCTGGAGCATTAGAATTAGTGGCTAACTACTAGCAGATAATGCTAATGCTGCTCCAGCAGTGCTGGCCGGGGTTAGCAGCAGGCTACAAACCGATAATACTCACCTCTGAACGACAAAAGAGTTAGCACTTAGTGTTTCAGCAGTGCTAGCTGGGGTTAGATAATACTCACCTCTGAAAAAAAAAGAAAGAGTCAGAGCTTAGCGTGGTTAGCGGCTAATGCTAATACTGTTCCAGCAGTGCTAGCCAGGGTTAGCAGTATGCTATAGGCTGATAATACTCACCTCTGAACGAAGAAAAAGTTAGCGCTTAGCATGGTTAGTGGCTAATGCTAATACTTCACTCCTTTAATTCGCTGTACTTCAGTGAAGTGGCTTTATTGCTCCTTAATACCTGACTGGTGAAATTCATACAGAAGGCAAACTCTCGATTTTTGGGAAAATTAGAGGATTTTAAGTGCGCCTTATAGTGTGAAAAATATGGTAATTGTTGGATCATTTAAAAAAAAAAGAGATTTCATATGGGTCAATATATTAATGCTATATATAAGTTAGATTAAAATTACAATATTAAAGATGAGATGAGATGAGACACTGTTGGGCATGGAGGTATACAGGTCCTGTATGGCTTTCTGTAGCACATTTATACACAGATGTTGTTGCAGCTGGACCTGTAGATCCTGCTTTATGATCATAGAAGCCGGAGACATTCCTGGGTGAGCATTATCCTGCTGAAACATGCCAGTTGGAAGCCCTGACATTAAAGGCAACAATGTGGTCGCAGGATATCCTGCACATTGAGCTTTCACTGAGCTTTCTTCCTCGTATAACTACTTGGAGTGACTGAATGTCGTATGCTCTGGGTCCCCAGATCACCACACCAGCTGTTGGGGCAGTGTGTCACTCCACAGCAAAGGCAGGAGTGGCGCACTCCTGACCAGGAGGCCTCTATACTCCTAACCTGATGGTGGGGAATTGAAAAAAAATTACCATCCTGCTTCTATCAGTCCAATGATGAATCCATATTCTGTCAAATGCGCTGGACTGATAAAATGTGTTTAAATGCATCGTAGAGGCACTTCTCTTAAGACCTTTGTAGCAAAACCCACAATGTTTTTTGACTGTGTGTATGTGTGTGTGTGTACGATAGTGAGTGAGTATATGCAGTATGAGGACGCTGTTCCTGCAGAGCGAACACGAGTAGAGAGTGTGGAGCTGGTTCTTCCACCACATGCCAATCACCAGGTCAGCACCTTCGGGGGTCAGATCATGGCCTGGATGGAAAACGTGGCCACGATTTCAGCCAGGTAAAGATTCAGAAGAATACCAGGTTAATACCGTGTAGTGTTTAGTTGGAATTAGGGAATTTCATCAGTCATTTCAGTCTGATTATGTATTTTATATTTGTACTTATTAATTTTTTAAATGTAAAAGTTTTATTGTTTAATTCATATCTGGTTCCCATCCAAAAGCTAGGTAATCGTACCTATGCACAGAGATCTGTGTCTAATGTTCAGGGAACTCAGAATTTCTCAGATAGCCTAAGAGCAGAGCACTGCAGGTGGATGAATTTTTTTTATGTCATGTTTTATGTTTTGTGTTTGATTTTAGTCGCTTGTGTAACGCCCACCCGACTCTGAGGAGTATAGACATGTTCCATTTTCGCGGGCCATCCCACATAGGAGACAGGCTGGTGCTGAAGGCCATCGTCAACAACACATTCAAGAAGAGGTACCTCCCCATCAGAGTACAACTGACACAGGCCTGTTATAATGCTCATTGCTATCTTACACCCTGCCGGCAGTCTATTTTCACACCTTGCAACTTTTAAAATAGCAATGGTGCTTGTGGATATACCTATGCTTATGGGCTTGGTGGTCTGGAAGTGAGGTGTGTTCAGGTAAATTTCTGGAGTATTGCTATCTAGGCAGTGGAAAACACACGTGTACCACTGACTGATTTGAACCCTAACAACAGTCAACAGTCAGACGTTCGTTGGTATTTTGGCAATGCAGGTGTGCTGCATATTCAATATGTGTTGATACACATAAGGACATGCAGCAGTGCACACACCCAACTTTAACATCAACAATAATCAGAATAGAATATAAGTTAACATTGCACTTTTGTAAATTACACAGTTTTCATGCGTATAAAAGTACAGTGGACAAATACAGGGGTTGAACAATGAAACTGAAACACCTGTCACTTTATTGTGGGAGGTTTCATGGCTAAATTGGAGTAGCCTGGTTGCCAATCTTCATTAATTACGCATTGCACCAGTAAGAGCAGAGTGTGAAGGCTCAGTTATCAGGGTAAGAGCACAGTTTTGCTCAAAATATTGCAATGCACACAACACTAGGGTGACATACCAGAGTTCAAAAGAGGACAAATTGTTGGTGCACGTCTTGCTGGCACATCTGTGACCAAGACAGCAAGTCTTTGTGATGCATCAAGAGCCAGGGTATCCAGGGTAATGTCAGCATACCACCAAGAAGGACCAACCACATCCAACAGGATTAACTGTGGACGCTGTAAGAGGAAGCTGTCTGAAAGGGATGTTCGGGTGCTAACCCGGATTGTATCCAAAAAACATAAAACCACGGCTGCTCAAATCACGGCAGAATTCAATGTGCACCTCAATTCTCCTGTTTCCACCAGAACTGTCCGTCACCACAATAAATTATTGTGTTTGAAAACCAGGTGTTTCAGTTTCATTTTCCAACCCCTGTAGATGTGCATTTTTATCTGGTTATCCATCCACGTGCCATCTTTGTGCAACATGTTAAATTGGAGTGTGTGTGTTTGTGTGTGTGTGTTGCTCTAGCATGGAGGTGGGCGTGTGTGCAGAGGCCTATCAGGGTGGAGAACCCTTACGTCACATCAACACGGCCTTCATGACCTTTGAAGTTCTGGATCAGGACAAAAAGCCCCAGACGCTGCCCAGGATCCGACCTGAGCCAGTGGTGAGTTCCAGCTGGAAATAGACTCTTGTCTATTGTTCCTCTCCCAGTGAGACAGGGTTAATGGACCGGACTGGACACGACTGGTTTGGCTGGTTGTGCAGGAGCACAATATGTATTTATAGCAAGGATGTCCAGTCTTATCCACAAAGGGTCGCCATGGCTGCTGACTTTACTTCCAACCATTTACCAGCACTATAACTGACCATCTTCTATGTTCCCAGCTAAAACACTTGTGTGTGGCTCCCATGAGTGGAACCAGGGGGTTCCAGGTGGGCATGGTCTCTGAGGGGTGTGAAAATTAGCTAGCTAGACTCTTCTAATTTTTACTTTGTTGACTTGGAAAAGTTCTGTTATGTCAGCTAACAGATTTCCACAGTAACTAGCATCAAAACAAATAATGGCGGGAGAGGGAAAGCCATCATAGCCTTCAAAAGAGTGTGAGGTCAGCTGAGGTCATGCTGTTTGAGACTTCGGACTATGGATGGCTATGGCATCACTAAGGTCAAAACTAATGATCTTCCAATAATAACTCAGGAACCCCAAAAATTCGATTTTTAATTACTGTTGAAGTTAAAAATTATTATTAGCAGCACTCATAATAAAATTAAACAGTTTTATTAATTCGACTCCTTCTTTCACAGGATGGCAAGAGGCGTTTTCAGGAGGCCATTGCTAGGAAGAAGGTTCGTCTGGACAGGTAAGAAAATAAAAGTTTTTTGGCAAATGTGATACAGATGTTCCTCCAGTCTCTTTCTTATTATTGAATCATGAACACTGACCTTAACTGAGAGAAGTCAAACCTTTAGTTTTTTAGATGTTATTCTGGGTTCTTTTGGAACCTTCTGGATGAGTTGTCCATGTCCTTATGGAGTAATTCTAGTAGTCTGGTGACTCCTGGGAGGTTTCACCAGTGTTCCATGTTTTCTCCATTTGTGAGAACTAGCTCTTACTGAAGTCTGCTGGAGTCCCAAAGCTTTAGAAATGACATTGTACATTTTTTTAGACTGATAGATGAGCAGTGAGTTTGTTTTTTCATCTGTTTTTAATTTTTTCTTCAGATTGCGGCGTAATTTGTTGCTTTTTGAGATCTTTTATTTTGCTCCACATTTAATCACAGTTAATTCATGGGGTCAAGTTGGTTTGAATTGCTTTTTTCCTTTAATAAATGAAATCATGATTTAAAAACTGCTTTTTATATTAACTCAGGTTTTATTTGTCTCATATTTACATGTTTTGATAATCTGAAAAATGTAATTCTGACAAAAAAAAAACAAATTCTCAAAAATAAATTCTCACACCACTGTATTGTAAGTGGTAGATTTAAGATTTATTCTAAGTGTGAACTGCTCTAAATGAAAGGCTGACCGTCGTCCACTCAACCAAATTTTGTCCCTGATCCAGTAAACCTGTGGTCAGATGTTGAGCAACCAGAGCGACCACTGCAGAGCATTAAAAGGTTAATATTAGAGGGGCAGCAGTGACCTTACCATGAAATCATTCTTCCACCCTGTTCTGCTGTCCTGCCAGCAAATTCCAAACATTCATTCAACAGTACCAGCAGCCTGCACAAACCAGTGAGCCCTCGGGGTCATGTGACTACTGCAGCTTTTATTATTGTTTTATTACAGAAAGTACATCATCTCCTGCAAACAGAGCGAGGTTCCTCACTCAGTGCCGTGGGAACCCCATAACCAGGTACTCTAGCCTGTGTTCACTGTATTGAGTGAGAAGTAATTCCAATCAGCCATAGCAATAAAACCACCTGCCTAATATAGTGTAGGACTCAACACATTCTCTTAAGGTGTCTAACATTAGAGCAGATTCTTTAAGAAATTCTTCAACAAATGCATCAACAAACGTTGGGCACCCAAGCCTCAGTTGTCTATTCCACAATTTACTGGTTGTCCTTCCCTGGACACCTTTGGTAGACACTGACCACTGCATACCAAGAACACCCCACAAGACCTGGCTGATGTTCTGGAGATGTTCTGACCAAGTTATCTAAAACATCACACCACCCCTTAACAGAAGCCAGGTCATCAATGATATTTATGTTGTTTCAAGGCAGTGGTTTTAATGTTATGACCGATATACAATACCAGGACCACATAGCCATGTTCTTTAGTTAAAGCAGAGTCTGTGGGGTGTGAGATTAAATATGACTTTGATCTTTCTGGTCTGATTTTGAGTAAAATGCTCTGTTCCACAGATGTATCTCAGCTACAACAATGTTTCAGCGCTGAAGATGCTGGCTGCTCTGAATAACTGGGTTCTGACCTCAGAGAAAAACAAGGTTAGCTTTTAAAAAAATTATTCACATGGTATATACAAACAGTTTTCCAACTGAAGATTACATTTAGGAAATGTTTAGATGTGAAACCACATAAAATATAGTTAAATATACAGTAAAATATAGTTTGTATTTTGTGTTTTCTCTAATCTCTATATATTTCCATTCCTCTTTTACTTTTTTGTTTTATTATCTGTAGTTAATATTACATACAAAACTTGGTAGCTCAAAATGGTCCAGCGATTTACGCACTGCCACTATGATCAGGAGATCGCCGGTTCGAATCCTGTTCATGTAGCTTGCCATCGGCTACCGGAGCCCTGAGAGAGCACGATTGGCCTTGCTCTCTCTGGGTGGGCAGATGGTGCTCTTTCCCCTCATCAGTCCAAAAGGGTGATGTCACTCAGCACAAGGCATCTGTGAGCTGATGTATCAGAATCAAGTTGGGTAAAAACTACATGTGTAAAAGGGGTTGTAGAGAACAGTTTAAACAGTTTGAGGCTCTGTTAGATCTGAGGTTCTGCAGTTCTAATGTTCTGTTTTGTTTTCAGGTCAGTCTGTACACTCTGGAGGAGAATCACATGCTGTGCATCAGGGTGGAGACTCATGTAGCTGTGGAGGCGGAGCAGGTGTTTCTGCTGCTGTCTGACCTCCAGCGCAGACACGAGTGGGATCCGCACTACAAGTAGGTTCTGCTACAAAACGCACTGATAGACAGAAGCAATTCCTTTATGACACAAACTTTTCTAAAGTTTCAATGTAAACCTGGCATGCTTTCTTTGTTGTCTTCTGTTTTAATATGTTTACCTAATTTCATCTCTGTGTTTTTGTTGTGATTGATTACAGAGAGTGTGAGGTAATAAACCAGGCAGATGAGGACGACACCATTTACAGAGTGGTCACTCCGTCCGTTAGCAAAGGAGGAAAAGGGAAGGACTTCATCCTCCTGGCCTCCAGGAGGCGCCCTTGTGATTCTGAGTAAGGAGAGAATGGGGCTGGAATTATTATATTGTTAGAAAGTATAAAAAACTAGTAATACATCTTAAAAGGCATTACTTACCACAGTGGACAGCATCTGTGTCAGGCTAGAATTGTTCATTTTTAGTGAAAACACATAAATTATGAATATTAAATGTAAGTTATGCATTGTAAGAAACTGTGAAAATGATTTTTTTCACAAATCTGACCCCCCCCCCCAATATTCTGTTTGTGCCACACAGTGACCCTTACTGGATCGCCCTTCGCTCCGTCACCCTGCCTGCATACCCACCCACCGAGGACTACACCCGAGGAGAGGTGCTGTCTGCTGGGTTTAGGATAAAGGCGAATGGCTCGCTCACTAAGGTTAGCCCTTAACAAGGCCATGATTTACTTCCACAGGAGCTCTATAGTAAACCACTCTTTTTTTTTTTACATTCACATAGAATATTTATTAGAGGTGGAAACAAGTCCTGAGTCAAGTCCCAAATCATAGGGTCCTGTTTTACACCCTTCAAACAGTCTATTTTCACGCCTTCTGCCGTCATTGTTTAAATAGTAAGTTTAGCTTTCTCTGATGCCATAAATATAATTTTACTTTTAGCACCACTTTTAAGTACCACATTCACTGCAGTAAATGGAAGGGTAATAAGCCCTATTTCCCCTGCTTCATAAATGAATTTAATGCATATTATTCTTCATTAAGTAAATTAAAAACCTGGCAAATTGCTAGTATCATCTCACACCAGATCTCTAATAACCTTTTGTTCTGAGATTATCATTTTATAACCTTGCTTCTCTATTCTGTATGTTTGTGTATGCAATCCCTAGCCTCTAAATTGTAGCTGTTATCCTCTACAAGAGTTTGTACTATTGTGTATTGTTTTGTTTTGTGTGCTGCTAATAAAAAAAAGGTTAATTAGTAAAGGCACTTGTAAATATCAGTATACTTTATCTTTCATATCAAAATGAGGTGTGTTCAAGTAAATTTCTGGCGTATTACTATCTTGGCAATGGAAAACACAAGTGCGGCACTGACTGTTCATTGCTATCTTGGCAGTGAATGGCCACAGGTGCGTGCACAACGTGTTTACATCCCCACTTCTTACACACACATTAACCCACAGCAGTGCACTTTGCATTTTACAGCAGAATTTTTTGGTGTGGATTTTTTTTTTACCATTTTCGGTTATTGACTGCATCTGAAAAGCTTAAATGGCAAAAAAAGGATAAAAAATGGGGATGTTCTAAAATATTTGACTGGTAATGTATATCCACATTTTTGTGGGCAAATTTTCTAACACAGATGTGCAAATGCACACATATACAGCTTGTCTAGACCTCATAAAGAAGTATTGCCAATAGAATAGGACTAGTAATAGTGAGTAGCCAGCAAAGATAAACTTATAGAGAGGAATAATACAGCTCCCAGTATTGACCTGTGGAGCAGTGGAACAGTTTTCTCTGAAATGATGGAGCTCCATCCAATACTTTTGATTGTGATGAACAGGGAAATAGGGTTTTTTTAGGTTAGCTTTAGGTCAGAGCATGTAGAGAACAGTAAACCACATGAACCCTCTGCTGGCTGGACTGAGCTTAAAGCTGCTGAAGTGCTTTAGGCTTAAATTAGTCCTGGCGAGTTATTTATATATACATGTGTTTGTGTCTCTCTCAGCTTTCCTACTACAACCAGGGCACTCCTGGCGTTCTGCCGTACATCTCCACTGACGTCGCCGGACTCTCCTCCAGTATCTACTCGGCCATCACCTCCTGCAGCGCCTTCCTGGAGGAGAATAAGGACAGTCTGGCCGCAGTGCCCCCGGCCGCCCCCGGAGAGCCGCGCTGGGACCCAGTTTAAAAGGGGGTGTTATGCAATGTTAAAGCGACACAACAGAGTTTTTGTCTAGTAGGTGGAAAATGTTCTCAAAAAAAGAAAAAAAAAAGAGTCTCTGTAGGACAGGGTGGAGAACAGAGGGGCATCAGTGAGTCCAGCAGAGTTTACTGACCTCTGTGTTTAAACATACTGACTAAAGCTGGTAGAGAACAGGTGAGTTCATCCAGGTGTGCCTGAGCAGGGAAATGTGGGAATAAACGTGTGTTTTCACAGACATGTTTTCACACCTGATAGTTCTAATCAAGCTTCATGTGTTTGTTACATTGTATATTGTACGTTTAGCCCAGTTAGTTTCCTAGTTAGATGCGTCGATAATGTGTGATGAAACCAGACAGAGAGCCACACAAAAAAAAAAAACTGTTTTGGAAAATGAAGTTTAATGGGATGGAGTGCTAGCTCCAGACTAGTAGCTCTCCAGCCCAGAGGGTTGTCGAACCCAATTGCAGAACAATTGAATTCAAAGCAGAGAAATCCAAGAAGAAGAAAAAAAAACGCCCTTATAAGTAGAAAGGAAGCCCAAGAACGGGCAATAACTAAAGTTTACAGTTTACAGAGAGACAGGGGAGGAATGTAACCAAAAGCTCACCAGAGAAGCATTTTATTAAATTCATTATAGTTCAAACAACCTCACGGGCCAGATGTTTCATGCTTGTGGGCCACATCTGGCTCATGGGGCGCCTATTGCCAACCCCTGGCGTACAGTGTAATAGCAGCGCTGTGTCCATTAAACACATTTGACTCCACAATACTCTTTGCTCTATACAATTTAAACACTGTCTTCTACATTACTCGCGGTGAGTTAAATTACTGCAGAAAGCTGCTAAAGAGATTTTATCCAGGCTTCACTCCTTAATTAACATTACTTACTTAGCAGAATAAGTGTTAGGGAGGTACTGTACTCTGTCCACTCCATTAAACAATCATTTCAGGGAGGTATCTCCTTGAAAAAAAAAGAAAAGAAGAAAAAAAGTAAACTAAATAAATAAATAAAAAAATAAAAGTATCCCAGAATTTCCTGAAAATAACCTCCAGCTTGTGTAAATGTTTCCTATAATATATTTTGTAATTTTTAGTTTAATGTAGTTACATCAAACTATCAAAATGTACTGCACAATTGGTCTTGTTTAAATGTTTAGCTGTCTTCACCAGTAGGAAGTACAAACGAAGGGCATGACAACAATAATTGTGACTAATTGATTAACCGAACAAATAATCTGCAGATAAGTCGTCTGCTAAAATAGTCATTAGTTGCAGCCCTAATCACCAGCATGGGCAGTGGGAGACTTCCTATACTTCACATTGATTAGTTTGTAGAAGGGCCTGTCTCAGATGCTTGTGTCAAGTTGTCTTTCCGAGTGTTGTGCCAAATTCTGCCTTCCTGCCAGAATCCAACTCACTTTAAGTACAGGTGCATCCTGCAGCAGAACGAGCGTAACAGATTCCCCTCAAATTACTTTTATTTCTGTTTATAAATGTGAGTTAATCTACAGTTACAGTAGATACAGGAATCACCAGTGTTCTGTAATCTGTTGTACTCATACTGCTGCATGACACGCCTGCATGCCAAGGGGAGTCAGATTTGGACACAACACCGCTTCTTCTTTTTCTTCTTCTATTGTTTAATTGGTGATGATAGCCTTACTCAACTTTTTGTATTTGGTATAAAAAGTCTGACCTATTAAAAAATGATTTATTTTATTTTTTTTCAGAACAAAAACGAAAAGTACGAAACAAGATAGGCATAAGGGCTCCATAAGCCCTTCACGACTAGAGTTCCCAGTAAGAGTGCTTGAGAAAAGCTCTTACACCTGAAGTTATGTTCTGCTCTACTATAAAGAAACAATGTGCCTGGTCATATTGGCCAAGGGCATTTTTAACCACCCAAAAGCAAAACAAAACTCCAATAAACATACATTTTAGCTTGATTAACATCAAAATGAATAAATATTCAGTGCAATTCATTTAACATAAAAATGAAAGTATTTAATAATGAACTTTTTGTTATGAAATGATTTCCAATGCAATTTTATTTTAGTACAGTGGAAAAAATATGCATTTAACACATTATTTATATTATATATTTATTTATTTATTTATTTATTTATTTTACTCATTCTGTTCAGATATTCTCTATGTATATATTTGAAAATATATATTTATTTTATAAGCACTTGTATGAACCTAGTAAACGTGACTCTAAGCTAGAGTGCCATCTGCTGGACAAAATCTCTGTTGGGCTGCTATATGGATTAGAGTTAAGATGACGTTTGATCAGGTTAAGTGGTCAGCCAGCATACAGTACGGGTGTATTATTTTTTTTTTTTTGAAGAACAGAGAAACAGTTAGCGTTTTCAGAATGACTGTAAATACAAGCAACATATTTTTCATAACAATCTTCATTTGATTCAGTGAGAATCAGTGAGATGTGCACTGTCAACACTGTATAAATGTCCAAGTCAGTCCAAGTTAAAATAATACAGTATCTGATTACAGCTTATTTTTGGAGTTAACTCAAATAGTTGAGTCATAATTCCTCTAAGCTCACATTTTTATTTATGCGACTCAGTTTGATCAACAATACATATTGAACTGAGGATCGAAAACCTTAGTAAATATGAAATATTGTGGTAAAAAAGACAGCTTATGCCCGTCTGCAGGGTTAGAACACCCTTTGTCACATGTGGATGTGCCTTCCTATCTTCAGACTGTAGTGTTAATGGGATTTGAACTCATGATCTCCCAAGTCTCTTGATAAGCAGACAGTCAGATAGCTCTAAACCTGTATAAATGTTTGTGTGAAAGAAGAGAAAGGTACATTTACTCAGAACTGTATTTTTTATACTGTATTATCGCAGCTCTTGACCGGCCTAACTGTCTAAATGCTGCTCATCAAGAGTGAGGAGGTGACCAGTTCAAATTCCAGCAGGATCTTAGAGCTCCATCGTAAGAAACCTCGTATTCTGGGGGCACTATTTGATGAAGGTTGCTCTAACCTGCAGATAGGAATAAACAGTAAACAAATTGAGGGGGAGGAGCCACAGACTAAACAGACGAAACATCTTACACAATATTTTTTCAGCTTCAGTTGCAGATCATTTACTTATAAAGAACCTTAACTCAATAGGTATTGTTGACCAAATCGAGATGTACAAATAAAAAAACAACTTAGTCAAGTGAACATTTAAAAAAACATTTGAGTTAACTCAAAAAAAAATCTGTTTTTTTTAGCAGTTATTATTATTTAATGTGGGCATGCCTTTACATTCTTGGCAATGGAAATATGATCATAATGCTATTTGTCTACCAAAAAAAGAACGAAAAAGCACAAAGAACTGTTAAATGCAAAGAAAACTAAGTGCAATAATAAATGTGTATGTTCATTATGTATAGAGTCTATAGCCAGTGTTATAAAAATATAAAATATAAAAATATCTAGTGCCAGTTCTTCTGTGAGCATTTTTGAACCACGGTACATTACACAAAACCATTCACATAAACATGCTAATGCACACAAACTATAAACTGTATAGATTGTACTTTTGATGCTAGAGGACTACATCAATAGCACAGATTAGTAGCACAGATTCATCTAGATTGTTTTCTACCTCCTCGTGTGAAGTTGTGTTTGGTGTTTTTTCTTTTATGAATAAATAAAAAAAAACTAATAAATATCTGGAGGTGTGTGTTGTACATAGCTTCTTAGTATTTTGTCATATACAGCTGATATTTATGCATAAATACATACAAGCATCCTGTCATCGCTTTGATTAAACACACTAAAGCAGATGTTTGTGGCCTTCATTTGTATTGATGTGGATTGCAGTGACAATTATGGCATATTCTGCCGAATCTGTGCCATTTTTGTCCCCAGGAAATGACATGTATAAATGTGCACACAAAATAACTTTAAAAATACATTTTTAATTATTGAGCATAGTGCCTTGTACATTGATCTAATTGCAAAAAATCTTCTAGGGTTTAACTAGTCCTGTTACCGTAACACATTCCCCCATATGAACAATTTGGAACATTCTACAAGTCCCATCTTCAACAGGAAGTGATATCAGCTGGTAAGTATATTTGATCTTATTGTAACTATGACTGAGGAGATAAATCTTAACACTATTTCCTGTTACCTAAATGAATTATTAGATTGTATTTGTTTATATAAAATTCAAATTTTGGGAAAATCATTAGAATGTGCTCAGTGTCCTCATGCTATTAGCATATCCGCTGTTTAGCTATTTTCATGTTTTTGCTAATTCTATGCTAAAACTTATTCATGTTACCTTGAGTCCTGTTACTCAAAACAAAAAAGTAACAGGACTGAGTTCCAATAACAGGGATGAGTATTGTCCCCTGATTTATTGATTTATTAATGTAAATATTAGTCAGTGTAAACATCATCATTTATTCATTTGTTTAATTAATTGCATGATAATACATTTTAACCAATTTCAGGCTTGGGTCATCTTGATAAGAAAAAAATAGCTTTGCATATTTTAGAAAAATACAATGTCCATGTATGTATAGTGATTTTTTTGTCGTAAATGTCAATTATTTGAATATGCAGTCAACCATTTATTTAAAATAATATTTTTTTCTGAGAGAAAATGAAAGGAATTAGTGGACTTGATTTTAAACATGCTTTTTAAATGTCACAATCTTTGGTAACAAAAATAAACATCTTCAGCTTGTACAACCTGTACAAATTAAGTAAAGCTGCTTGAGATCAATATATGCATTATTAGATTTAGAGTTTAAAAAAAAAAGTTTAATTTTGAAGAGTACAACAAGCAAATGGCACCAATTCGGTGGAATGACTCTTATACAATTTCTACATTAATCTACTTCCGTCTGAATTAAGGTGGATTAGCACAGTTAAGGTGGACTGCTAGTGTGAGTCATCATGCAGGCTGATTGGGTGGTATTGGCCGCAGAACTTCCCACCTGCAATGGCTGGATTTAACATGAGCCACTCTGGCCTGGGCTGCTGAGAGCTCCTGCTGCTGTTTCTCAGACTGGACAGTGTGCATAGACAGCCGGGACATTACAGCTTCTGCGTGGACGTTCTGCCTCCTAAAGGACAGAGCAGAAATGCAGCCACAGTCAATAATATACTGACTTAAATACTGTACAGTGTTTGCTATAACTGCAATACAATTTACAGTGAGTTCTTAACCCTCCTGTTATGTTACGGGTCAAACTGTCGTAAAACTGACCGTTTTAAAGTTTAAAGATCTAGAAAAAATAGTAGGATAAAAAAAAAAAAATCATCTGCTTGCCTTAATTAGTACAATTAACATATAATATGAAAATCTCACACATTTGCAACCAACTGCAAAAAAAAAAAAAAACTTTCAATGTTATGTAAAACTATTGTGTTTTATATGTTGGTCTTTCAAAGTAATAAAGTAGTAAAACATTTTTAAAAAGTTTAAACATTTTTTAATTATCTGTTAGAGGTAAGGAACAACACTGCACTAAATATTGATAGAATTATTAACAATTAAGTGAGTAACGAAATATTCACAACTGCTTGTTATGACATTTTTGGCTAATTAGATTTTTTTGGATAATTTAACATAATTAAACAAGTGTGAAATGTGCTGCTTCTGATACCTGTGTAAGGAAATCAAGCTGTTGTTAGGGTGCTGTACCTGCTCTCCAGATATTGGTGTATGAGCAGCTTCTGAGTCTCGTCCTGCTGCTTGCTGCAAGCGACCTGTCTTCTTTTCTCTTGTTGAGTGTTGCAGAGTGTTTTCTGGTTATGCTGTTTTGTAAAGATTTTGGTCAGTGAGCCGTGCTGTCCACTGAAGTGGACGACCATCTCTTGCTCTGACCTTCTCCTTCTTTTCCCCTCCAGGAAGCTGAGGTGTTTCTGGCGGGCAATCTGCACTTCCTTTTCGTTTTTGGCCTTCTGCAGGCTGAGCATTTCTTCCAGGTCGGCTTTGTCTTGGTCCTGCTGTTGAAGTGTGTCCCTCCTCCGAGCCTCCAGGAAGCCTTGACGGTGCCTACAGACATCTTCACGGCGGGCCTGCAACTGGGCAACTTGTTCCACTTTCTCTTTTAGATCTTCGGCCTTCTTCCTCTCACAGTATGCCTTATCAATGGTTCGGAATGGGGCGAGGCTGAAGCAGTCTCGGGACCTGTCAGTAGGTACGGAAGTTAGTAGGACTGTATGCTCTTTTAATACTTATTAGGTTCTTATGTAGACAAAATATTATAGTGTACCTGCCAGTAAAGTGCTTCTCAACAGTGATTTTTGGAGGACGGGGCTGTGGGCAATAAGAGTGGACGGGTTTCAGTAAATGAAAGTGATCAATGGCATCCCGTGTCTCCTGTCCAAGGGCTTTTCTGGACAATAGCATGTGGACATATGGCTCATAAGAGTGCACAGTAGCCTTATAGCCAAAGAGATGAAAGGCCTCCCTGTCTATTAACCCATCACAAACATCATCCATACCAGCAATACCTAAAAGCAAAAGACAGAACATGTCAGTGGTAACTCTTGGTTACATATATTTATTAGGCTACATATATAGACGTAGTGTGCAAGAGTGTACTCACACTAAACTTGATTTGGTAGAATCATGCTGGAGCACGGTTCTGCCCCTCCCTACTCCCATGCTGGCCTGCACTAACACTGCGTTTAAACAATCCGTGCCTAAGCATGCTTATGCCATTATGCACTGCTCAGTGGGTTTGCTGGTGTTGCCGAATTCAACACCCCTGCCATGAAAAGCACCCTCTCTCTGTAGCACGTCTTCTTGATAAAAGCTAAGAAAATACTTAGAAATTTGCTTCAAAGTCATGGTTATCTCATTCACAATTACATACATAGCGATATAGCGCATGCTCCCGAGATGGAGTGCTTTTCATCACGGCGATGCTTATTATCAGGAACGTTGCATTGCTGACATTATCTCACACTGCATGTGTACTGCCTGAGTCCAAGTGAGCCGTGCCCTAGCCCACCTCTTCAAGCTAGAGCCTCTCCCAGCCGGCATCGGGCGGAAGGCAGTGCATGGACTTTTTAATAAATTCTTAATAGTGGGGGCACCGAGTGGTCCAGCGGTCTAAAGCGCTGCCAATATGAGCGGGAGGTCGCAGGTTCGAACCCTCGCTCATGCAGCTTTGCCATCTAGCTGCTGGCGCTCAGAAGGAGCAAAATTGGCCCTGCTCCCTCCGGGTGGGTAGATGGCGCTCCTCTCCCCACATCACTTCTAGGGTGATGTCTGCAGCACAGGGCGTCTGTGAGCTGATGTACCGGAGCCGTGCCGCTGTGCTTTCCTTTTTCCGATGCTGCTGAGGAAGCTTGTGTTAGTCTTCACCCTCCTGGTGTGTTGGGGCATCACTAGTGATAAGGGGAGTCCTAATGAGTGGGTTGGTTAATTGGCCGTGTAAATTGAGGAGAAAATGGGAAAAATTAGAAAAAAATAAAATAAAAATCTTAATAGTGTTCTGTGATAATCCATCCTATACAGCTTTAATATTCTCATATTGATAGTATCCAATAGCACATTTATAGTGATGCAGCTGGCCATGGCATAGTATCTGTCTTCAAAGCAAGCTAAGATTGCAGCAGTGTGTGGACGAGCATTGTCCTGCTGAAATAGTGCACCATAGTGTGCGTTCAGAAAGGTAGGGCCACTGGTTAAAATATATTATTAATGTAATATTGGGCAGTCAAAGTGCTTATAACAAAAAACAAAGGTAATCTGGCGCTGTATAAAATTGCACTCTACCCATGACACTGGATCTTCTGGATCTTCTAAATCCATGACAGTCTGGCATGACTACCCACCAAGTTTTATTTCTGTAAGATGAATCCTTCACTGCTGAACTGCACCTCTGTTAAACTCACTGTGCTTGCTGTTGCCTGGGTTCATTATGTTGCTCTCAGGAGTGTTACACGGTATCCTGAGGTCCTTCAGCTTCTTGCTGTCAACTGATCGGACACTCATCTCCTCCTGCGCCATCTGCTGCATAAATTAAAAAGAAACATGCTCAGCATGGTGGATAACTCTATTCTAAAACTTTTACAAACTCACATTTATCTAGCAGGACCTCCTGATTGTCCGTCTGAAGCAGTTTACTCAGGTTCTTACACAGCCTGTTCACTGCCGCAGCACTCTTCTCCTGATTCTGCAAAATTAACAGATAAAAAAAGATTATCTAGCATATCAGAATTAGCTAAAGTCCTTCTACAATTGATTAGGATGGAGAGAGTGAAATGACTAATGCGTAAAATGGATATATGACAATAATTTATGCACATATTCCCTAAAGCATTGGCTAGGATTTATTTTCATTACAAAATGTATATACAGTACATATTGTACACATATGCATATGTAGGTAACATATGTACTTGGCATTAGATATGTTTTTTTTTTATAATTTTATTTATAATTTTTCCCCTTTTCTCCCCAATTTGCATAGCCAAATACCCCACCCACTCATTAGGACTCCCCCTATCACTAGTGATGCCCCAGCACACCAGGAGGGTGAAGACCAACACATGCTTACTCCGATACATGTAAAGTCAGCCATTGCTCCTTTTCAAGCTGCTGCTGATGCAGTATTGCCAAGTAGCATCACAGTGCACTCGGAGGAAAGCACAGCGGCTCGGTTCCGATACATCAGCTCACAGATGCCTTGTGTTGTGGACATCACCCTAGGAGTGATGTGGGGAAAGAGCGCCATCTACCCACCCGGAGGGAGCAGGGAAAATTTTGCTCCCTCTGAGCGTCAGAAGTTTAATGGCAAAGCTGCATGAGTGGGGGTTCGAACCTGCGACCACCTGCTCATAGTGGCAGCGCATTAGATTAGATATGTGTTTAATTGGCATTAGATAGCTGTTTAATTCTCAAGATAAAATGAGAATTAAACAGAACAAAAGTGTGCAGTTTCAAAGAAAGTTGGCATATATATGTTCTATATGTTTTTATTATTTAATGTTCTATATACTGTATATCATATGTACATGAAATCATATAATTATTATAGAATAAATGTATCATGTATTGCTATACTATTTGTATTGTATACTATTCCACCAACACAGACGTTATTGCACTTGGCAAATTAAGTAATTCTGATTCTAAATCAATAAACAAGCATACTAATAAGTGATACCAGACTGAGCTGATCTGTCTTGCACTTCTTAATCCAGGATGTGTTGGCTTCTGGGGAGTGAGGGGTTAGCTGTGTACTGACTGGAGTTACATTCCTCTCTAACACTCTTCGAGGCCAATGGATCTGATGTAATCTGTAGGAAGATCAATGTTGTGGGATTATTTTTTATTAATGTGTTCATTATTAGATTTAAAGATTATGGAAGTCATTGTGTTCTTATCTCCAAATATTTATCTTTAAGGCTTATTATTTACTAACCAGATTGACTGAGTATGTAAACTATATGGACAAAAGTATTGGCTGGAGTTTTAAATGAGCTAAAGATATTAATGAACCCTATGTACCCCTAGTGTGTGTAAGTAATCTGTAATATTTACCCCAGGCTTCTCCTGGTGAGATGTCCTCTAATCCATTTCTGAATAATAAGAATTGGGCAGTAGTTTGCCTGGATGTGATTTATCTTCACAATTAATTCATGTACCATTTTCAGTTCATTCTGGTAGGAATCCTAAAAGTGTAAGATATAAAACATTCACTTGTGAAGCCACAAGCCTTCACCACTTTTCAATACACTTGAAATCACATGCTATAATAATAACTGTTATTATCTTATAAAAATTGTCTACACAGAGTAGACTATTTAACCTACTAATTACCTAAAAGCTGTACAGGATAATCATCTTAGAAGCATTTATACATTCATCAGTTAAACAGCAAGTAGGCAATCACATTACTGTTCTTAAGTTTTAAACTCATTATTCCAAATTATTCTGGTTCATTTGGACTGATTTTTTTAGAGATATAGACTCTGCATGCATGTCCTGATGTGAAACAGTGTGATTTTATACAGCTTTTCGATAAGTGCAATAGTATTTATACAGTGAGAGTACAACCAAAACAAAAAAAAATGAATGAAGCTTCTTACTGTTCATGTTTTCAAGCTATTAACATGTAATTTGGCAAATTTAAAGAATAGCATACTTTTATGCCTTATGAACCAAACATTTTGCAACCAGATAGGTAAACCTTTGCTACCAACATCTACACCACAACAACAATGCAGAGCTGCAAGCACACTTGCAGTTTCTACTGGAACTGCACTCTGTAAATGCGATTCCATGATGTATGGTAAAGCAAAAAAAATAAAGCAGTCAATATTAAATAAATACTAACCACATTTAAAGGTGGATAAAGATTCACAGAAAAATGGGAAGCCATTGTTTTAAATTTTGGATGAAGGCACCAGTTTTCCACAATTTCCTGATCGGAGATGACATGGTGATCCAGGGCCTTCAGGAACCAGAGGCTGTTGACGACGCAGTGGCGGTAGTTGCGTTTCAGGCTCAAGGGGGTGTCATACAGGGTCAGGGCGGTCAGTCTCGGACAGCCAGACAGAGCGCTAATATTACTCCTGTCTGCGATGGTGTTGTCGTGCAGATTGAGCAGTTGTAAATCTTTCAGATTACTCCAAAACGAAGCACTGGGAAGATGAGTGATCTGACCAAATAAAAGCAAAGTGATGACTACGTTCACAACAACTACAGCTCTGAAAAAAAGTAAGAGATCACTTCAGTTTCTGAATCAGTTTCTCTGATTTTGTTATTTATTGGGTATATTTTTTCAGTAAAATGAACATTGCTGTTTTATTCTATTAATTGCTGACAAGATTTCTCCTAAATTCTAAAATAAAAATATTGTCATGTAGAGCATTTATTTGCAGAAAATGAGACATTGCTGAAATAACAAAAAAGTTGCGGAGCTTTCAGACCTCAAATAATGCAAAGAAAACAATTTGTAAAGTTTTTTATAAAGTTCAGAAATCAATATTTGGTGGAATAACTCTGGTTTTTAATCATAGTTGTCATGCATCCTGGCATTTTCTCCTCCACCAGTCTTACACACTGCTTTTGGATAACTTTATGTCTTTACTCCTGGCGCAAACATTGAAGCAGTTCAGCTTGGTTTGATGGCTTGTGTCATCTATCTTCATTATATTCCAGAGGTTTTCAATTGGGTAAAATCAAAGAAACTCATCATTTTTAAACTGTCTCTTATTTTTTTTTTCAGAGCTGTATGTTTAATATGATGAGTCAGAGTGTTGCTGAGTAATTGCTGAATTACTATTACAATAAAGAAAACTATAAGTTTACTAATTTTAAATTTATTAATAATAACAGTAATTCAACAAATGTACATAACACCCAAAACTCCAACAATAGATGTCAATACCTACAACATGGTGTGAAAAAATAAATTTGCCAGTTTGTGTAATAAGACCTGTAATTAACATCTGACAGTGACAGATGTGGTAAATAATGTATATTAACATATCTGAAATGTGATATATAACCTTCATTGAAACATTGTATTTCACAATATATATTGATATAAAATTATTGTTCAGCCCTACAAACAACATGTTAACCCAGCACACAAATGTTTAAGGGGCTATCAATGATAATAGTCATCATAAATACCTGATTTCCTTTCAGATCCAGTTTTACCAGGCTCACACACTCTATAAGAGGGTCGATCTTTGTCAGAAAGTTGTTAGCCAGGATGCAAATTTTCAGTGCTTTGCAGCTCCCAATCTGGTGCAGGTTCTTTAACAGCAGGCCACTCAGATTAACTAGCAGAATATCTTTTAGGTCCATGGCATTACCCTCCAGTACAGTGCAGCACCCATGGTCCAAAATCAGAGATTCAGAGCAGTTCACCAGCAATGCCTTCTGAGCACTGAGAGTCTCCATGACTCACATTTCCTATTGGATCATATTGGTGGAAAATTCAGGCAAAATTGTATTAGTCAAAAACTGATATTTATGTTGTCAGACATGTGATCAGACAGTTTTCATTTATACTTAGTTCATGATACATAGACCAATAAAAATGCAGCAATTTTTTTAAAAATAGAATATATATATTTTTTCATTGAAAGTTAAGCAGTTTTATACAATTTTTTTATAAAGTACATACTAGATTAAGTTGTATTTTATAGTAGGGAGAATATTGTATACTTTAAAATATTAACTTGTCAAGTTAATATTTAATAGCTAGCATGTTAGCTAGTTAACTAGCTTATCTAACTCATAATGTTATTTTTTATTCATTAGGTTAGCTAACTTAGCTTAGCTAGCTAAATACATAAAACATAGCTACTTGGCTAGCTATATTCTTACCTCTGGGTGACTTTATGCCTCTTGTAGCACCTAAATTCTGTTGTATATTTTAGTTGTATATTTAAAATTATTTATAAGCTCCAAACCTAGCTTGGCTACCTCACCTACCTTACTCAGCTAACCTGCTAGCTAAGCTATTTGTAATGCTATCGCTAGCTAACTAACTACAGTTGCTATGGCAACATTGTGTGGCGGTATTTTTTTCTGCTGTTTATTTTACAACATGCCTACTTTTAAAAATACGTAATGCGTATTTAAACCATGAACATAAATACAATTTAATAAAAAACTATAATAAAATAATTAACTAAAAAATAATAATAATAATAAAAACAACGAATAAAGTGGTTGGTCGGTCATGTCACGTGACTCGGCATGCTCGTCCACATAAACAGACAGCAGGTCGGCGTGCTGAATGAAGGAATGAAGGTGTAACCTGGCTTTTTTACATAAAGAAGTTTATACATTTATATTTAACGTATTTATACATTATGTAAGGCTTGTAAAGTGTTTAACAGAAGGACGCTGGTCGCTGTTGTCCTCGAGGGTTCCGTTAACGCCGTGTTTCTCCTGTAGTTTGTCTCAGTTAGCCGGCTAAGCTAAGCTAAAGTAATAATATAGTCAGAATGAGAGAAGTGAGCAGAAGCTCAGTCCTGCAGAAAGCCACCAGAGAGAAACTGGACAAGTTCAACACAATACGGGGTAAAAACTAACTAACCATATGATTATTTCCCTGTACTTATTACTTTACTGGTGCCACTTTCATCATAACAATTGTAATGTTTTTTTTTTTGTATGGATCTGCAGGAGGATACTTTCAAAGTTCTTGAAATATTTTGGATTGACTGACCTTCATTTCTTAAAGTATTTGTTTTTTACTTAGTTAGGTAGTGTGGAAAATCTTACGAAGAAACCTTGTTTTACCTTGAATATATTGACAAGTATCTCACAATCATGATTACTTATCTTGGTATCTAAAATTACATAATCATCTGTGAAACCCTGTATTTTATATGCATTAACCAATACTTACACCACATTTGATCACTTTATTATTCACAGTGTATTTTTCACACATTTATATTAACACCATATTCGATCATTTTATTACTCACAGTATATCTTACACACATTTATATAGAAGACTAACTCACGTACATAGTGAAACATTGTTTTGTACGAGCATGTGACTAACACAGGCCTTAGTCTGACAAACTAACCCACATGATACATAAGGGGGTTTACTAACGTATAGACCTATTGTATGGCGGACGAATCACGCGCCACTGACACCTCACTGAAACCCATTGTGTGATTGCATGTTTTTCTCACTAACAGCTACAAATCATCAGATAGTGCATTCTGCATGACCTGACTTAATACAAAGGAGACTTTTTGGGCAAACAGTGCAGTCTTTCTCTCTCTGTGCGCGTAAAGTCCTTCACCTGTCAAATTAAGGAGGACATGCGCACAGGGAGTGCAACACTGTCTAATTACTGAACAATGCCGTACTGTCTGGCTGCACACACTCAAGGCCAAGACCAGCAGATCTTGAGCACTAA